>NC_141696.1:1524802439-1524824939 GCF_964263255.1 Lissotriton vulgaris | reverse complement strand
TGAAAAAAATGTGTGTGGGTCATATAAATAAGGGTGTGGCCAAAAATATATGAAATTTGATCATGTGCTTGAAAAAATCGTCAATGGAGTCTTACCGACAAAGTATATAACCCTAGTTAGCTGGCAGCAAGGTATTTATGTAACAAGTTACATGGCAGCACCATGCGTGGCTGAGACAACAAGGCATCGGAGAAGGTGCATTTAAATGTAATTGGCACTTTCACTGCTCGCTGTCGCTGCCCTTGCAGAGCCAGGGGAGGCGTACGTGAGGCACAACAAGGAGAAATATCTTTAATTCCCCTCGTTTTTCCTCTTTTACATTCTGCAGCACACATAGAAAGAGGAAAAAGCCTATTGTGATTGTCTTTGGGCAGGAAGGTGTCCCTTCCTGCACAAAAATAATAATCCCCCCACACAGGCACCGTTGCGGGGCCAGGGTGCCTGCGCTGATCTTCGTCAAAACACCCATGAATGAGGCCCTCATGCGCTTATTTACAGCCCCTAGCGCCGCCGGTACGCCACTTTCAACATGGGAAAGAGTGACATACCGGCGACGCAAGGGGCTTGTACATAGGCCCCTCCGTTTCTTCACTTCCTGTGTCACCGACACTCATTGTTAGTGATGTCATTTTGAAGTCATCAGCCTGAGAGTCTGAGATGTCATCAGATTCCTCTTCTGGGAGTAGAGTTGGCATTTGTTGTTCATCAAACAGCATCTTTGCTGGTCTGTGATGACGCCAGGCCGGGCAGCGGCAGTGTTTCTGAATTCCACTGCAGTTTCTGCCGCTCAGACCCGCAACTTAACACCGAGCAGCGCCCGGGGAGAGTGAAACCGCAGGAGACAAACACATCAATGGAACATGCCTGCGCGCGCATCACATTCACACGTGTAATGGGCTTTGAAACACCTCAGCAGCCAGAGACACGCCCCCAGGGAGCCTGTGCCTTGCAATATTCATCCTGCTGCTTGGATTGGAGCCAGCATCATCTGCATAACCCGCAGCAGCTCCAGGGGCCCTCCAGCATCAACTGCATAACCACAGCATCTCCAGGGGCTCTCCAGCATCCCCTGCAAAACCACAGAGGCTTCCGGGGCTCTCCCTCACACTTACTGCCTGCATCCCCTGCATCAGGGCTCTAGTCGGGGTACCACGCGGGTGGACGGTGTCCCCCCACTTATTTTACCGGGAGCTCGATAACTGCAGCAAATGGAGCCGCACATTCACTTTTTGGCCTCTCTGGGGCGAGATCGGAGCCCATTCACAACGCTGCTCAAGCGCTAGCTTCTCTGATGCAATCGCATCTAGGGGGTGAGCGAGGGGAGGCAATGAGTGTGATGGTGCAAGCCACATTTCGTGACGTCACTTCCTGTCGTGATGTCAGCGTCCCCCCAATTCTTTTTTTAGGACTTGTGCCCTGTCCTGCATAATAACACCAGCTCCGGGGCTCTCCCGCATCCCCTGCATAACCACAGCAGCTCCGGGGCTCTCCTGCATCCCCTGCATAACCACAGCAGCTCCGGGGCTCTCCGGCATCCCCTGCATAACCAAAGCAACTCCGGGGCTCTCCAGCATGCCCTGCATAACCACAGCAGCTCCAGGACTCTCCCTCACACTAACTGCCCACATCCCCTGCATAACCAAAGCAACTCCGGGGGCTCTTCCGCATCCCCTGCACAATCACAGCAGCTCCGGGGGCTCTCCCTCACACTAACTGCCCACATCCCCTGCATAACCAAAGCAACTCTGGGGGCTCTTCTGCATTCCCCTGCATAACCACAGCAGCTCCCGGACTCTCCCTCACACTCGCTGCTCGCATTCCCTGCATTACCACAGCAGCTCCGAGGGCCCTCCAGCATCCCCTGCATAACCACAGCAGCTCCGAGGGCTCTCCCGCATCCCCTGCACAACCACAGCAGCTCCGAGGGCTCTCCCGCATCCCCTGCACAACCACAGCAGCTCCGGGGGCTCTTCCGCATCCCCTGCATAACCACAGCAGCTCCGAGGGCTCTCCCGCATCCCCTGCACAACCACAGCAGCTCTGGGGGCTCTTCCGCATCCCCTGCATAACCACAGCAGCTCCGAGGGCCCTCCAGTATTCCCATGCATAACCACACCAGCTCTGGGGGCTCTCCTGCATCCCCTGCATAACCACAGCATCTCCAGGGGCTCTCCAGCATCCCCTGCAAAACCACAGAGGCTTCCGGGGCTCTCCCTCACACTTACTGCCTGCATCCCCTGCATCAGGGCTCTAGTCGGGGTACCACGCGGGTGGACGGTGTCCCCCCACTTATTTTACCGGGAGCTCGATAACTGCAGCAAATGGAGCCGCACATTCACTTTTTGGCCTCTCTGGGGCGAGATCGGAGCCCATTCACAACGCTGCTCAAGCGCTAGCTTCTCTGATGCAATCGCATCTAGGGGGTGAGCGAGGGGAGGCAATGAGTGTGATGGTGCAAGCCACATTTCGTGACGTCACTTCCTGTCGTGATGTCAGCGTCCCCCCAATTCTTTTTTTAGGACTTGTGCCCTGTCCTGCATAATAACACCAGCTCCGGGGCTCTCCCGCATCCCCTGCATAACCACAGCAGCTCCGGGGCTCTCCTGCATCCCCTGCATAACCACAGCAGCTCCGGGGCTCTCCGGCATCCCCTGCATAACCAAAGCAACTCCGGGGCTCTCCAGCATGCCCTGCATAACCACAGCAGCTCCAGGACTCCCCCTCACACTAACTGCCCACATCCCCTGCATAACCAAAGCAACTCCGGGGGCTCTTCCGCATCCCCTGCACAATCACAGCAGCTCCGGGGGCTCTCCCTCACACTAACTGCCCACATCCCCTGCATAACCAAAGCAACTCTGGGGGCTCTTCTGCATTCCCCTGCATAACCACAGCAGCTCCCGGACTCTCCCTCACACTCGCTGCTCGCATTCCCTGCATTACCACAGCAGCTCCGAGGGCCCTCCAGCATCCCCTGCATAACCACAGCAGCTCCGAGGGCTCTCCCGCATCCCCTGCACAACCACAGCAGCTCCGATGGTCTCTCCCGCATATCCCTGCACAACCACAAGCAGCTCCGGGGGCTCTTCCGCATTCCCCTGCATAACCAGCAGCAGCTCCGAGGGCTCTCCGCTATCCCCTGCACAACCACAGCAGCTCCGGGGGGCTCTTCCGCATCCCCTGCATAACCACAGCAGCTCCGAGGGCCCTCCAGTATTCCATGCATAACCACACCAGCTCTGGGGGCTCTCCCTGCATCCCCTGCATAACCACAGCACTCCAGGGCTCTCCACTTCCATGCATGACCACACTCCCTCACTCACATGCCACTGCAACTCCTCCCTTCATGCCTGTCCTCCTCCCAATCCACGTGTCACCTCCTTCTCATCGATTCCTCAACCTCTCTTCTTCACCTTATTTCATGGTCGCCTTTGTTTATCATCTCTCTCTCTCTCTCTCTCTCTCTCTCTCTCTCTCTCTTCTCTCTCTCTCTCTCTCTCTCTTTCTCTCTCTCTCTCTCTTCTCTCTCTCTCTCTCTCTTCTCTCTCTCTCTCTCTCTTCTCTCTCTCTCTCTCTCTCTCTCTTCTCTCTCTCTCTCTCACTCTCTCTCTCCCTCTCTCTCTCCCTCTCTCTCTCTCTCTCTCTCTCTCTCTCTCCCTCTCTCTCTCTCCCCTCTCTCTCTCCCTCTCTCTCTCTCCCTCCCTCTCTCTCCCTCTCTCTCTCCCTCTCTCTCTCTCTCTCTCTCTCTCTCTCTCTCTCTCTCTCTCTCTCTCTCTCTCTCTCTCCTTTCTGCTGCAGTTCTCTTGCTCCTTCTGCCTCTCCACTCTCACCCCCTCTCCTCTCCCCCCTTTCTCTGCTGTCTTACTCATATCTCGTGCTCTCTGTGTCCTTTCTCTCTCTCCACTCTTCGTCTCTCTTCCAATATTTCTCTCTTGCTCTCCCTCTCTCTCTTTCTACTTACTATGTCCCTCTCACTTGGGTTTCTTGCTCTCTCTCTCTCTCTCTGCCTTTTTTCTCCTTTCCTCTCTGTGCTCATCTGTTTATATCTCTTCTTCCATAGCCTCTTCCCCCTGCCTCTCTTGTTGCTCTCACTTTCTCTTGCTCTAATTGCACTCTTTCTCTCAGTCTCTTTTGCTCTCTCTTTGACGCCATCTCTTTCTTTCACTGCTGTAATTGTCTCATTTTCTACTTCTCTTTCTTTATTTGTCTCTTCCTCTCTCCTCCTCTGTCCCTCCATTCTCTGTCGATCTCTTGTGTTCTTTGTATCCTTTCTTAGTCTCTAAAAATGTCTCTTTTGTTATCTCTCGTTCTTTTGCTGATCTATCTATCTATCTATCTATCTATCTATCTATCTATCTATCTATCTATCTATCTATCTATCTATCTATCTATCTATCTATCTATCTATCTATCTATCTATCTCTCTCTCTCTCTCTCTCTCTCTCTATCTATCTATCTATCTATCTATCTATCTATCTATCTATCTATCTATCTATCCAT
Source organism: Lissotriton vulgaris (assembly GCF_964263255.1). Taxonomy (NCBI): domain Eukaryota; kingdom Metazoa; phylum Chordata; class Amphibia; order Caudata; family Salamandridae; genus Lissotriton; species Lissotriton vulgaris. The sequence goes on along the minus strand of NC_141696.1, from coordinate 1,524,820,439 downwards.
CCATCCATCCATCCATCCATCCATCTATCTATCTGTCTATCTGTCTATCTATCTATCTATCTGTCTATCTATCTGTCTATCTATCTATCTATCTATCTGTCTGTCTATCGATCTTTTTCTCTACTTTCTTTGTTCTTTTTTTCTATCTCTTTCTCACTCTCCAATTGTCTTTCCCTCCTCCCTCTGTCCTCCCTCTTCTCTCTCCCTCTTGAATAATTTTTCTCTTCTTCTCTCTGTCAATTCGATTCCCTCCCTCTTCCTCCATCTTGCTTAATTTCTCTTTCTTTTGTTGTTTCTTTCTTACTGCTTCTGTCTCAACTCCCCCTGCTCTAATGCTTTTTGTTCCTTTCTTTTTTCACGTTCCTTTCTTTGCCCCTCCGTATCTGTTCTAATCTTTTCTCCTTCTTTCCGTCTTGCCTCTCTCTCTCTTTTGTTCTCCATTTTTTCTCCTAGTTCTTTCTCCCCCTCTTTCTCTCTCGCGCTCTCTCTGTTCTTCTCTGCTTTCTCTCTCTCTCTCCCTCTTTCTTTCTTTCTTTCTTCCTTGCTTTCTTCCTATTTCTCTTTCTTTCTTTCTTTCTTTCTCTCTCTCTCTCCCTCTTTCTTTCTTTCTTTCTTTCTTTCTTTCTTTCTTTCTTTCTTTCTTTCTCTCTCTCTCTCTCCCTCTTTCTTTCTTTCTTTCTTTCTTTCTTTCTTTCTTTCTTTCTTTCTTTCTTTCTTTCTTTCTTCCTTGCTTTCTTCCTATTTCTCTTTCTTTCTTTCGTTCCTGCTCTCTCCTTTTTTCGTCCCCTGCTTCTTACTTTTCCCTTTTTTTTTTTTTTATTTTGCAGCTCTCCCCTGACATGACATACACTTATGTGCGTAATGCATCTTGGACCCTTTGCTAGTGCGTCGCAGACAAATAGTTTACCTTTTCTGTCAGTTCCGACTTTACATCCAGCAGTACTTGGATCTCACCTTTTTTTTCTTCATTCCACAAAGCTAATGAGCTAAAAGACATTCCTTAAGCACCAAGAGGCTGATTATGATGGTGGGCGGACCGCTACCGACAGGCCCTCCATGGCGGTCCACCCACTGACAGCTCCTCAGTCTGACCACCAGATTACAATACCGGCGGTCGGACCCACAGTGGTCGGGGGGGGGAGACCACCGCCACCGCCAGGATCAGTGATCCCGGAGGGGAGGTGGTTGGATCCGTAATCACGAAACGCAGCAGTGATGAGTCAGGCACCGCCGCCGGGATTACAATGTCCATTTCCGACAGTCTTTGCATGGCAGGAAAACCGAATTTGGGGCCCCGAAACAATGTAGTGCACCTCCATGCGCCACAGGGTGCATGACACACAGCCCATGGACATGCAAGAAGTGCTCCTTTTCACAGCGGCTTGCGCGACGGCCCTTTTCCTGGGCTGCTGCATAAGCCACCATGAAAAGGAGCACTTCGCAACCGCATCGAAATGTGGCGGTCGGACCGTCGCCTGCTTGTCGGGGGTCTCCTGACTGCAGCCATAGCGGACGGCGGTCCGACCACCCAGTATCGTAATGAGGGCCTATGTCTGCGTTCCTTTACATTAGTGAACAGAAGTGTTGAAAGAAGAGTATGTTTTGCGAGAGGGGCCACTCTCGACCCTCATCCTCTGTGTAAAAGACCACTTTAATAGAAGCAAACAGCTAACACTGACTATCACCCTGCCTAGTTTCATGCACTAAATACCCCTAAACAGTGGTCTAACTGCAGACCCCAACGCTTCCTCCAACCTCTAAACAGTACCCAACCCTCAAGGCTCTAAAGTCCCTGCTTCCCCCTTAATGTTAAACACATTGGGCCCGATTCACAGAATTAACTTAAGACTCAATCCTAAACTTACTACTATTTTGGTATTCACAGAATGCACTTACTACTTTCGGTATTCAAAGAATGAACTTACCACTTTTGGTATTCACAGAAGTTAGGATTTTGTCTTAAGTCTGTCTTAAGTCTGTCTTAAGTTTGTCTTAAGTTAGTCTTAAGACAAACTTAAGACAAAATCCTAACTTCTGTGAATACCAAAAGTGGTAAGTTCATTCTGTGAATACCGAAATAGTAGTGAGTTTAGGATTGAGTCTTAAGTTCATTCTGTGAATCGGGCCCACAAACATCTTCATCTAAAAACTCCTTTTTCCTATCCTTCCTGCTTCAGACTCCATTGCCTTTGTTTTCAGCCTGCCCACTCTATGCCCGGTTGTCTCCTATTCCATCAGAGATGAGATCTTGCCCTGTATTTCTCTTCTCCTAACCTCCACCCCCGTCTTACTGAGATCTCTCTGTCAAGCACCAGAAAAGAACCTCCCTTTAGAAGTTCTTTCTGTCTCTACACTCCTTGTCTTCCCCCCACGCTTCTCCCCCAGCCCTCCAGCGCTTGCTTCACTTTCAATATATAAATCCTGTTAACCAGCAGGGACAAGTACACCCTGTACTGCCTAAACAGCACAGAACATTTGTACCTTATGTCCTCACTGTTAATTGCCCCAGTCTCACCCCCCTGCAGAATCCCAGATCCTTCCCTATTCACATCCTTGCAAGCTCTGACTAAGGCTGCCTGTTTCCTAACACCCCCCCCTCCCCCCCGGCAGCAGTGGTGCCCAAATAATGTCTGGACTATCCCAAGTGCGTCACCTTCAAAGCCCTGTTCAACATTTATTAGCCACTCAAGATGAGTCGGGTTTATTAGGTCATTTGCGATCAAATGTATTAAAATCATGTCTGACCCAGGCCGGTACATGCTCAAGTCATACATCCGGGCAGCAGCAGCTGCACCTCCCACCCCAATCTGTGCCAACCTACTGTTACCTGCCTGTCCTCCAAACCCAACTGATGCCTACTGTACTGTTTCTTCTGGTGTTCCACTGTCCAATTCACCATGGCAGTGGGTCCCAACCTGTGGCCCGAGACCCCTAGGGGTCTGCCAAGCTTCCTTAGGGGGTCTGCAACTACTTAAAAAAGTAAAATATATTAACAGATTGATAAAGTATATATAAATAAACAAGCTAAATGTACAATTGGAAATGTTAAAATGTACTGTAAATGTGAAGCAATTCGAAATTGGAGGCAAAAAACGTGGGCCTTATTTTTGAGGGGGCCCCTTGCGCCGCCGGAATGTCACTTTTTTGTGATGTTCCGTGGCGCAGGAGCCAGCTCCATATTTACGAGGCAGCTCTAAGCCACTTGTTTTGGCTTAATGCTGCCTTGTAAATATCATTCCCTTTAATGCAGTTTTCTGCATTAAAGGGGCGTACAATGGGTGTTGCTGGGGGCGTTCCTGGCAACATGGCTTTTTTTTTGTTGTTTTTTTTTTTTTTAATTTGTTTTTATTGTTGCATCAGTATAGAGTATTTGACAATAGCATATCTTCGTCGGTGTGGCGTCAACATTCGGTCATGCCCGACCATTATCGCAACCTTTTTCCTTTTTTATTTTTTAACACAACTTTCAAGTTTAAGGTTCATAGATTGGAAATTTAGAAGCATTCATGAAAAAAATTACTGTATCTGTACTTGTAGTATAGCGGTCAAGGCTTTGAATCCCACAGTTCACATATCTATTGTCCATGCCAGGAGGGCACGGGACTCCCTGAGCTTTCCTTCCGCTATGTATCCCCATCCTGCTTGCCACCTCTACTCCGAGTCCTCATCCTCCTCTGAACTATCGACATCCTCCTCCTCAGGTAGTGGTTCACAAAGCTCCCCCCTATATGTGTTCCATGGCAACCATATTTTATTCCATTTACGTGGGTTGGCTCTTTGCTGATATACCGCCCGCTCCACCACCATGAGCATGTCCATGTTTCTGCACCATTGCGCCAGAGTTCGTGCCATTGATGCCCCCCATTTCTGCGCTGTGTCCCGCTTCGCTAACATCATTCCAATAACTACCCATTGCCGCCCATGTGGAGTCAGATTATTCGGGCCCCATATATTCAGCAGACACAGTCTAGGGTCAGGCGTGATGGGGAGCTGCAGAGCCTGGGCGATAGTGCGTGTTACACGCCTCCAGTACTCCACCATGCTGGGACAGGACCACAAGGTATGAAACAGTGTGCCTTCCTCCCCGCAGTTGACACCGCTCCAGATTTATGAGAAATCGAAATCAGAGGCAGCACCAAACACATACACCTCCTCAGGGGAGGCGTAAGGGAGGCACAACAAGGAAAAATATCTTTATTTCTCCTCATTTTTCCTTTTTCTATGTGTGCTGCATCAAAAGAGGAAAACGCCTCTTGTGATTGTTTTTGTGCAGGAAGGTTTCCCATTCTACAGAAAAATAATCATCCCCGCAACGCAGGCGCCCGTGCACCATGCTGTGAGTGTGCCTGCGTTGGCGCACAGCAGCCCATTGTGCACTGGCACAGGGGGAAAGGACAGGAAGTCACCTTATAGATACAGCGCAATTCTGCCCTTTTATTTTGCCGTAGGGCAGCACAGCAGGAAGGCTGTGGCGCAGCCCTACGGGAAAATCTCATAAATGAGGCCCTTACTTAGTATCCTCAGATTGAGTTGTGGGAGCAGCGCAGGTGCATCAAACAGAATATAGTATGGACGATGAGTGGCCTCAGTTGAATTTAGAAAGGCTCCAACCTTTTTTCTGTATTTTTTTAGTATTGTTTTGCGGATCAAATCATCAACAATGCTTACGCTTGTGAGGTAATATGAATTTTTATGGTCAAATTGTGTCCCCTAACGTGAACCCCACCGTCTCCATGTACGAGCTTCAAGTGCATGTAACTTCCCTCCTCGACCTGCTATGAAAACGCAAACACATTTGCGTTAAACGTTAACATGTCCTCTTTCAGATCCACCATGAATGGATCGATAATTCCGTTCCTAAGTATGCCTTGCCAACGTCTTTTCATGGTGCACTTCCATGTTTTCTTAGCCCTGCAGAGCTAGGCCCTGATTTCTGCCATCAAGCCCTTTCTGTTCTCCACCTGAAAGGCTGCAACGTGGGATGCATCCCTGACCTCTGTTCTACTCCCTGCGTGGCGAGCGGTGCCCGGCTCGGCCTGCTTGCCTGCCAAAGACAGTGTTTTGCCTTCAAGTTATCAGTATAGCCGAGCTCAGCTCCTCGAAAACACATTCCAGTCTAGCAGAATAGATAAACACTCCCCGGCTGCAGAGCAAAGGGCCCGGCCTCTCTGTCTCCATGCAAGTAATTCATTGCTCTTGTTACCATGGTAGGCCCATGGCCCCTCGCATTACACGTAGACACGTAGTCACATATGCACGCATTAATAGTCAGTATAGAGTAGCCTCTGCCCAAGAGACCTTTCCTTCTAGATAGTATAGTTCCCCAAACACAAGATATCAGATATGATTTAGGAACGAGTCGATCTGACATGCCAGACTTCTGTCTCTTGCCTCTAGTTTAAATGTCAAGACCCCTGCACCCTCCAGCCTCACGTCAGTCACACGTCATGCTGCTGCGCGCGCATCCTTGCAACAGATTTCTGCTGACATTGCAAGATTCCGCTATGTTTCCACCCACTTGTGACACTTTCATATGACGTTTCTAGCACACACCTCCGTGTACGCCCTCGTGCACGCCTTCATGTGTTCTTATCTCGTTTCTCTCAGCTGTTACGCCTTCTGCATTCATCACCATCATCTGCATTTACTATAAATGATGTACTTTGTCAATAAAATATGTGCTATCCCTTCCCGATCCTTGATGGTGACAGGAATATGATGACCTGGTTCGAACCATTCCATTTTATGGAATAAAACCCCTTTTAAAACTCATATACCACGGATTTTGCCTCTTACTTATGACTGAGTTATTTTATTGTACTTACTGCATAGAAATTCCGACGGTAAATACTTATTTACCACATTAATTTGGCGCCCGAATAGGGACCCCTCCCCCACCTTACGCGCCGGAGGTGCGTTGCATGCCTAGCCCCCTGCCACAGTCAAGACGGACAATTACGCGTACCCGCAGGATTTCCTGTATCTCCCTCTGGCTAACGGAGGTGACTGAGACTGCGATCGACACCCAGACGAGGCGGTAAGGAGTGCGGAGGATCCCGACCAGAGCCCAGCCAAGAGCGCAAGATCCGAGGTGTTTCGAGGCCCACCAGTATCGGCGTGCCAGTGACGTCACGAGTCCCGAGTCGAGTCGAGTCCAGTCCGGTCCAGGCTAGTTTTCCGAGGCCTTCCGTTCCGTGCTTCCCGGTGAGTACCGTTGCTGGGGACGCATCTAGACGGGTGCATTACTATGTATCCGGTAAAGACGGGTTTAGGTACGCAGACCCGGTCTGCACTGTTTTAGCAGTGTATCTGTACTGTTTAGCAGTGTATCTAGTATTCAGTTCAAGAGTCCGATTTTAGGTTTTCGTTTTAGAATTCCAGTATAGTTAATATGTGTTTAAAATGTTTCTGTTTGATTAATGTCGTGGTGTGAGTGACTGTTTGATATTCATTATCGTGTTTTTTGTGTCAAAGTGTGTCCAGGTTCAAGTAAGTATCAAGTATCAAGTACCGAGTATCAAGATGCCACTTTTTTCTAAACTAAGACAGATAGGAACTAGGAAAGGGATATTAGAGGAATCGATCCCTGTCCCACCTAGGGACACTCCCGGAAATTTTATGTACCATAAACATGGCTTAGATGCCATATTATATCTAGATTTATGGACCGATTATACCAAGAACCTAGACGAGAGATATAGATGGCCCGCTACAGGGACATGGGATGCAGATTGCATCATGAGAGTAGAAGAAGCGCTATGGAAAAAGAAAGCCAGACAATCCCAGAAAGACGCCATAGAATTGTGGCGCAAAGAATCGCATAGACGTACAGAGAAAGAACTCAGAAAAGCAGAGAAACATAGAGAAGATTCAGATAAAGCCCGAGAAAACGCACTAGTTGAGGAAGGTATACGAGTTAAAGCAGAACAAGTAGACAGACAACGGAACACCCTTATGAATGGTATGTATCCTCTTCTGGCCGAGGGTTTACCTAAGGCCACCCCGGAAGTACCAAAAGATCTGCCCGCTCCATTGGTTCCGACTAAATTACGTCACAAGACCGCCGCAGACATTTTTATTTCTTCCTATTTAGATGACGTAGCTCCCGCATATACTACTGCACCTGCCCATGTACCCGTACTACCTCCACCCCAAGATCATCTGCCCCCACTTCCGCAACCACAAACTCCACCTCCTCCCGTTCCTGCGCTGGTTCCCCCAGCACTTCCCGCACCTATTATCACTTCCCCTCACGCTCTCCCTGGCATTAATCCACTAAATCCTTTTGCTTTTGGTCCTGGCACCTCAGGAGGTGCGACAGGAGGTTTTCAGACACCGCCACCAGCACAGCGACTAACTTATAGGGATTTAGCAAAGCAACTTACACCTCAAACAGCGGGTTACGACATACTTAAAGAGCCTCTCATAGACTGTAGATATGATTCAGTACCCGGTAAAGACGACAGAATGATGCTATCATCAGTACGTCTACGACGAGTCGCGAACTATTTAATGTTACTACCAGGAATGATTGAACATCTAGACAGAATATATCATTTTGTCCAAACGGGGGAAGATCCTGAAAGTATTGGCGAGGCCATGGCATACCAGAAAGTTGATACTCAAAGCATGATATTACGCTTCTTCATAAACTGCTTGATAAGAGATCAAGATAGGCCTGGTGTAGACAAGGAAGAGATGAATGCCCTTAACAAATGGGGTCAGAATATAGCAGACGGAAAGCATGATAAACAGAGTAGTATAGACAACATGTACAGAAGGATCCGAAAAACAGTCATACAGATACATGAAAGAAAAAAGCCTGAAAGAGTAATAGAGTCAGACAAGAATGAATCCTCGGAGGAGGACGAACAACCAGAGACCACAGTAGAAACAGTGCAATTACCAGCTAGAGATATGGTAGCATATGTAGGAAATGGTAGACCTTTTAATAATACAACACGTCCGGTACGTCCAGAAAGCAAGAGACTTTTTCACGCTGCCATGTCAAATCCAAAGACTCCTGAACATATGTTTCAGGCTACCGATAAAATACTGCAAAATCGAATGGGGTACCATGTACTCAATTCCATGGATGAACAAGAACTAGCCCGGTCCGCAGTACAATGGGCTGACAATTCTAGTACGTATAATGACGATGCAGTAGCTCAGACGTTTTTGAACCTTTCCCCTGATGAACAGAAATTAGCTAGTGTATACATGATTCAGCATCTCATTACGTTGTTTAAAAGCCAACATTCTGATCCAGGTCCCTTACCGGATATATTAGTAGAACTGCTCTCTAATAGATGGAGAGGTCTAGGTACTGATTTGATTAAAGAAATTCTAGAACATAGACACAAATATAATGTTTTCCTGAAACCACAGTTTATGTCTGCTCCACCACCCCCAGAAAGAAAAATGTATTATTTTGACAGACAGAATCCCTTACGAGAAGTACATCCGGTCAGAAAAGACGATAACTCACTAGAACGTGTATTTGTATATACACCCCTCACTAAAATAGAATTGCTAGAAATGAAGAAAATAGTACCCTGTCATGATAAAGACCTAGCAGGTTTTCACCGAGAGATTAAAGACATGTTACTCATGGGTGATTACACGTATACAGATATTATGAAAATGTTGAAAGTATTGTTGCCTGCTGGAATTTATGAGAAACTAAAGGAGAAAGAATGGGAGGTGGGAGACACAAAGATAGATTGGGCTGCATTACAAGTTGAAGAGAATGGACGTACCGCAGGTTTAGGCCTCGGGGATAAAGCAAAAGCATTACCAGGTTTATTAGTGCAGGTTTTGCCTAGACTGTTAGCGACCAAAAAGGAAGACTGGGACGCAATCTCAGCCTGTAAACAGAAACACGATGAAGACACTAGTGATTTTTATTCTAGATTCGAGAAATGTTTTATTATTAACAGTGGCCTGAAAACAAGTAGCGAGTCATACCCACACCTCTTTGTATCAAAATTAGTCGAGAATTCCCTGCCTCAAGTTAAGAACCGTGTTTTGAAAGTAGAAAGTACATGGCAGGCAAATACACCGTCCCAAATGTTACAGATGTTACAGTACCACCAGAATAGAATTAGGGAAGAACAAGACCACAAACAGAGACGTATGAAAGATATGAAAATGAAAATGTTAGTTGCTCAGTCAGTTCCAGCTGACGGTCATAAAAGGGGTATGACACAGTCAAATAATGCGGCGGGTCCCGTTAAAGGGACCTGCAACTATTGCAAACAGCCAGGTCACTATGTGAATGAATGTACGGTTCTGAAACACAACATAGCCACAGGTAAAACTAAAGAAAGACCACGTCAGCCTAGACAGGACCAGGTCCAACATCAAGTTCAACAACATATGCCACAGAACGTACAGTCGCAGCCTGCTCCCCAACAGACAGTACAGACAGTAGCGGTACCACATCCACAGCCCATTGCCGCGACACAGCAAGTTTCACAGCAGATGTACCAGTATGCACAATCCGATTACCCCGATTATCAGCGATACTCATGAAACAGCCTAGAGAGGGAGGTTGGCTTGCCCCTCATTGAAGTTCCAGTAGATCAAGAGGGTCCTTATGTACATAGTCAAGTATTAGGAAAAGACAGAAAGTTTTTAATTGACACAGGGGCAAGTCGCACAACCATCAGTCACGACGAGGTTCCAGGGGCACCCCTCTCAGGCTCAGAGAATGTTTCCCTTGGATTTTCAGGACAGCCTATTGTTAATGAAGTATCGAAACCTGTTCCCCCAGCAGTTGGTCCATTGTCACGCACTACAGACTTATTGCTCACGAGGTCATGTCCAGAAAACTTGTTAGGTATCAAGACACTGAAAGCTCTAGGAGCAGTAATATGTTGTTCTCCGGAAGGAGTTAGATTATTTTTACGTGACTTTAAAGGTCACTATGTATTACGAGATTTTGATGTAAGATTGAAAGATGTACCAGAACATTTGTGGGCAAAAGACCCAACTGATGTAGGTTGTATGCACATTACACCATACCGAGTCACACTCAAGCCAGGAGTTGTACTGCCCCGGATCCGACAATACAAGTTACCACCCGATGCTGTAGTGGCTTTACTGGAAATCATTGAAGAGCTTATTGCACAGGGAGTGGTTGTAGAAACCGACTCCAATTTATGTAATTCCCCTATCATTCCGATTCTTAAACGTACTGACCCGAATGCACCACCTGTTTATCGGTTGGTGATCGATTTGAGGGAATTGAATAAATGTATTGTACCACAGTATCCTGTGGTCCCCGACATCTCATCATTATTGACTGCTATTGATTCAGAGGCGACGTTCTTTACTGTAATTGACCTCAAGAACGCCTTCTTCAGTGTCCCCATTGATCCGGAAAGCCAATATCTCTTCGGATTCTGTTTAAATGGCCGTAGCTTCAGATTTGCACGCGCACCTCAAGGATTCACAGAAAGCCCCAGCATCTACAGCCAAGCATTAAAAAGACAACTTGACAGTATTCACATGCCAGTTAACACTGCCCTGCTTCAGTATGTCGATGATCTGTTGATCACCGCCCGAAGCGAACCTGAATGTGAACATGCATCACTGACGGTTTTACATTTCTTGGCCGACAAGGGACACAAGGTGTCCCCTTCAAAGTTACAATTCTGTGTTCAGCAAGTGGTATACCTTGGTCACTTGCTGTCCAAGAGGGGGAGACAGCTAACACCTGACCGCATTGAGTTAATTGCACACTTACCGCAACCCAAGACACAAAAGGAAGTGCGGGCTTTTATTGGCCTCACCTCTTACTGCAGACAATGGATTCCACAGTACGCATTTCTAGCCAAGCCACTGATACAGTTGACAACACAGGAGGCAGCGACTTCGACTGTCCTCCCTTGGACTCAGGAACACACACAGGCTTTTGATGAATTAAAGAAAGCATTATGTCAAGCACCGGTCTTAGCAACGCCATGTTACAGCAAACCTTTCACACTTTTCGTGACAGAACGTGATGGCACAGCATTATCTGTCCTCACGCAAGACCAAGCAGGTTCACATAAGCCGTGTGCTTATTTTTCAAGTACATTAGACCCAGTAGCCCAGGCCCTGCCTGCGTGCTTAAAATCAGTTGCAGCAACAGCCTTAGGAATCCGACAAAGTGATTCTATAGTGTTAGGACATCCCCTGACAGTACAAGTTCCACACTCTGTGGAAGTTCTCTTAAACAGAACACAGACACAACATCTGACTATAGCACGATTGACAGGTTATGAATTGACATTGTTCCAGCCACACATAGAAATCAGGCACTGTAATATACTCAATCCTGCTACACTGCTACCTTCGAACATTACAGATCCAGCTCCACATGACTGTATAGAGATCATTAATGCAGTAACAAAGCCCCGACGAGACTTGACGGACGTTGCACTGACTAACCCAGACCTGACACTTTACGTGGATGGTTCATGTATGAGAACAAGCACCGGAGAATTAGTGGCCGCATATGCAGTGACCACTGAAACTGAAGTCAAAGAAACACATCGTATTGATACACTGTCTGCTCAAGCTGCAGAGCTCATTGCTCTGACCCGAGCCTGTATAATAGCCAAGAACAGGAATGTTAACATATACACAGATTCACGTTATGCATTTGGAGTCGTACACGACTTCGGTGTACTCTGGCAGGAAAGAGGTTTCTTGACCTCTCATGGATCCAAAATCCAACATGGTCCTCTCATTCAAGAATTATTGGAAGCAATACATTTGCCATCAGCCATAGCCATCATGAAGTGCAAGGCACATACGAAAGTTACAGATACTATTTCCCAGGGTAACGACCTGGCTGATCAAACCGCAAAACACACAGCTTTGACTCATACACATGCAGCTGATATGACAAAGACAATAGTTCCGACACCGACACGTTGCATGACAGTTAAGGATCCCGTACTAGAGGTAATTGACATACAGACACATGCTACTCCAGACGAAATAAAGAAATGGACTGAACTAGGAGGGATCCAGACAGATCAGGATTGGGTGACGAAATGAAAAGCCACATGGTTTCTCCCCGACTCAATGGTTCAAGTTATGATCAACACTGCACATAGTCCAGCACACTTGGGAGAAAAAGCCATGTTAGACAGTTTACAGAATCTCTGGTACAATAAACATCTACGAGCAGCAGCAAAACAGAAAGTGCGTACTTGCATGATCTGTTGTCAGTTTAACCCAGGTAAAAGCATTCCTGTAGAGCAAGGTGGATTCCATCCTCCCGATCACCCTTTTGAAGTCCTCCAGATGGATTATATCCAGATGGAACGCTGTCGAGGATTCAAATACGTCCTCGTAGTTGTATGCGCACTTTCCCGTTGGACAGAAGCATATCCAGTCCCAGATTACACTGCTCCGACCACTGCCAAACAGTTGGTTCGTGAATTCTTCCCACGGTACGGTTTGCCTCGTGTCGTGTATTCAGATAACGGCCAGCCATTCTCTTCCGAATTAATGAAGCAGGTTTCACTCCTGCTAGAATATCAGTGGAAATTCCACTGCGTCCGACATCCCGAGGCAGCAGGTCTCGTGGAACGCCACAATCAGACACTGAAAACACGCCTTGCTAAGATCTGTGCCGAGAAAGGGGTAGACTGGATAGTCGCCCTGCCAGTTGCATTATTTTTCATGAGAATGGTTGCACACTCTAGAACAGGGCTATCCCCGTACGAGGTGGTCTTTGGCAGGCCACCAAATATGTGGGGGACGCCTCTGCCTCGCAAAATCACAGAAGTTGACTGTAATATGCTGACAGATTACCTTGCCTCCTTGATGTCTGCACTACAATCTTGTCGTTCACAGGTGGCTGCAGCCTTTCCCGACAACACCGAGGTGAAGCCACACGAGATTGTACCCGGGGATTATATTCTCATCCGGAACTTCGACAGGAGAAGCCCGCTGGAGCCCCGCTGGCAGGAGCCGAAGCTCGTCTTATTGACCACAAGGACGGCGGTCAAGTTGGAGGGCCGCAAGGGATGGGTCCATATGAGTCACGTTAAAAAACTTTACGGATCGCCGCCAGAGACTGACTCTTCCTCCCCCTCTAAGGACTGCCCAGATTCCAGTGACTCTAAACTTCCCTTGGTAGAGAAAACTCCGCAACAGGAGTATCGTTTAAAACTGAGGTCTAGCAAGTCAGACAGTTTAATTGTTTAAGTCCTCCCCTAGGTGAATCGGTTAGACAGTTTCTGACATGTACCCGTTAGACCCCAATAGAGAGAGAGATAGACAGAAACAGCTCAAGAAACGAGAATATTGTAAATCTCTTCGTAGTCACTGTATTGTGACATTATTGATTATGTTTTTTCTGAGTCTTACGATTATTGCTGCAAGTGTTCTGTTACATATGTTTTTCCCTATCTCCATACATGCACATCTTTTTCCTAATGGCACTGTCGAGCATACTTTCAGTGAACTACCCCCGCACGAGTTATCCTATCGGCTTGCGCTGCGCAACAACACTTTTATCAGTATGTTACATCATTTCCATCAGTCTAGCAATGCTACCAATTGTTGGATATGTGGCCGACTTCCTCCCTTTCAGAAATATCTGGGAGTCTTGCCCCTCTTCCCGTATCCGTTCACACATAATGGTTCCTGTGGTGCCTGGTTTAGTTTAATAAATTCCTTAGACTCTAATTTAGTAATTTACAAAGGCAATTGGGTATGGGGAAACCTGAATACAGTTCTGCATAAAGTATGTTATCCTGACAAGGAGGGTCTTCCACAAAGGACAGGGACTGATCTAGAAAATGAAGTATATGGATTAGGTAATTATACACTTAACCTCATGATTCTGAATGTACAATCCGATACAGGTCCAGACTTACCCTCTATGTCCGTGTTACCAGTCAAAGGCGAATTATGTGTCAGAAAGAATGGTTCAGTGCCCCTAGGTCATAGTCAATGTACTACTGTGATCGAATTCAAAGATAATGGCAAGTCTACATTCAAAGCTACCCGCCATTCCTACTTCATTTGTGGTCATACAGCCTATATACGTTTGCCACTAGATTGGGATGGGACATGTTACATTGCATTCCTTCTGCCACCTGTTTTTCTAGCTCCAGCTGACTATCACAAGAACTCCCGACTAGTACCTAATAGACCCAAGAGAGAACTCCCGATTGTCGACTATACTGAAACGGCATGGGAACGATATACAGATTTCAATAAAGGTTTCTTCCCCTATTTAGGAGCTGTTTTCAATAGTAAATCAATACAACACTTGACCAGAACCCTTGAAGCGGTGGTAAATGAAACTACTTCCGCCCTAGGCAACTTAACAGAGGAACAGTCTGCTATGAGACTTGTTGACCTTCAAAATCGTCTTGTTCTTGACGTCATCCTGGCCGATAGGGGCGGAGCCTGTAGAGTCATCGGATCGAGTTGTTGTGTTTTCATTCCAGAAAACGCACCGTCAGTATATAAAGCCATAACGCGTCTCCATAAGATTGCAAGTCAGATACACCAGAATCCAGGATCCTGGACGTGGTCCGGTTGGTTCTGGAGCGTGTTATCAGCCTGGGGATGGAAAGTCCTATCCTTCCTCGGAATAGCCCTTCTCATAGTATTCAGTTGTTGCTTATGTATACAATGTGGGCCAGCGATTTGCGGCTTGTGCGCCACATCATGTATTCCTCATCCAAGTCCACGTTCTAAATCCCGCCTGAAAAAGGAAGAGCAAATGATGTTATATGAACAAATAGATGGATTAATGAAGATTGATATATCATGAAGGGTCCGTAGGGGACAAGGAGGGAATGAGGTAATATGAATTTTTATGGTCAAATTGTGTCCCCTAACGTGAACCCCACCGTCTCCATGTACGAGCTTCAAGTGCATGTAACTTCCCTCCTCGACCTGCTATGAAAACGCAAACACATTTGCGTTAAACGTTAACATGTCCTCTTTCAGATCCACCATGAATGGATCGATAATTCCGTTCCTAAGTATGCCTTGCCAACGTCTTTTCATGGTGCACTTCCATGTTTTCTTAGCCCTGCAGAGCTAGGCCCTGATTTCTGCCATCAAGCCCTTTCTGTTCTCCACCTGAAAGGCTGCAACGTGGTGTGCATCCCTGACCTCTGTTCTACTCCCTGCGTGGCGAGCGGTGCCCGGCTCGGCCTGCTTGCCTGCCAAAGACAGTGTTTTGCCTTCAAGTTATCAGTATAGCCGAGCTCAGCTCCTCGAAAACACATTCCAGTCTAGCAGAATAGATAAACACTCCCCGGCTGCAGAGCAAAGGGCCCGGCCTCTCTGTCTCCATGCAAGTAATTCATTGCTCTTGTTACCATGGTAGGCCCATGGCCCCTCGCATTACACGTAGACACGTAGTCACATATGCACGCATTAATAGTCAGTATAGAGTAGCCTCTGCCCAAGAGACCTTTCCTTCTAGATAGTATAGTTCCCCAAACACAAGATATCAGATATGATTTAGGAACGAGTCGATCTGACATGCCAGACTTCTATCTCTTGCCTCTAGTTTAAATGTCAAGACCCCTGCACCCTCCAGCCTCACGTCAGTCACACGTCATGCTGCTGCGCGCGCATCCTTGCTACAGATTTCTGCTGACATTGCAAGATTCCGCTATGTTTCCACCCACTTGTGACACTTTCATATGACGTTTCTAGCACACACCTCCGTGTACGCCCTTGTGCACGCCTTTCTGTTACGCACATGTGTTCTTATCTCGTTTCTCTCAGCTGTTACGCCTTCTGCATTCATCACCATCATCTGCATTTACTATAAATGATGTACTTTGTCAATAAAATATGTGCTATCCCTTCCCGATCCTTGATGGTGACAGGAATATGATGACCTGGTTCGAACCATTCCATTTTATGGAATAAAACCCCTTTTAAAACTCATATACCACGGATTTTGCCTCTTACTTATGACTGAGTTATTTTATTGTACTTACTGCATAGAAATTCCGACGGTAAATACTTATTTACCACACTTGGCCCTTGTCTAGCAATCATGACTCAGTGGGGGTCCTTGGATTCTAATAATGATTCAGTGGGGGGTCCCCTGGTTCCAGTATTTATTAATTGAGGGGTCCCCAAATGTCAAAAGGTTGAGAACCACTGCACTGTGGCACGCCCATAAATCCAAACATAATTTCTTCTCCCTGTAGGTTGCCTTTGTTCTGTGGGGGAAACACAGCTCAATATCACCCTCAATATTACCTTCTTACCCATATCTGTCTAATTGCCTCAGTCTATCCTCCTTCCAACCCAATCTATGTATCTCTGATGCTACCCCAATCCTGAACGAATGAGTCCAGTAGTGGTCCTCCAGCCAGATATCCATCCGCAGAACATACCTGTCCATCTGCCGACTGCCATCCTCATACCCCATAGTGCTTTCTTCCTCACATTGGAAACCTAGCTCTAGAGTGCCCTAAATTGGCACATCCCTTCCCTGCCTGAACGTCCATCTTGCACTTCCGTACTACCACTTCAAGCCTGTCCCCCTCTCTCTACAAGCCATCTCCTCTCATGCTCACATACGCCTTCACCCCCTCTACTTTTGATTCACTGAATGCATCAACAGAAGTGACAAAACTAAATGTAACAAACAAGCCACCCAGAAGGAACAGCTTGCACTATTCTTTGCAATATCACAACCTCTCTCGGCCACTCTGTTGCGCTTCTTCTGTTGCCCTCTCTCTATCCAGCCCTTCCAAGATGCATTTCATGAATTCACCCTAATTCGAATCATACACCCAGAAGCATTTCCCATAAAAGGCAATTCCTGCCAGCTTACCTGTGAATGTAATAGGTGTCAGCCTCCTTTCTATCACTGACATGCCACGGTTCACTATGTCCCTTCCCCCCCCCTTCTAGCACTGTAACTCCTCCTCTGGGGGCCACTACTGACAGATGTGGTCCATTTTTGCCAATACAAAGGGATGTATGTCGTTACAACGCATGCTTTTTCCACGCATGCCTTTACAACGCAAGTTTTACAACGCAAGTCGTTACAATGACTTGTGTTGGGGGGCGCTGGATAGTGAATAGTTTAATTTACTATTCCAACTCCAGTCCCCGTGGATAGTAGGGAAGGTTTTGGATAGTAAATGAAACTATTCCCTATCCTACAGCGCCCTCCAGCGCAAGTCGTTGTAAGGACTTGCGTTGTAATTCCTGCGTTGTAAAGGTACTGCGTGGAAAAAGTTTCGTTGTAAAGGATGTTTCCCATACAAAGTGCTTATCAACACATCCAGCTAGTCTTCCGCTAGTAGCAGTGATGTCATTTCCGTAGAGTCCCCCAGACTTCCGGTGCAGTTTCCCCTCACCGGGCTGGGTCTGGAACCAATCTACGAAATTCCCACAACTGGAATTGAGACGAATCATCTGCCACCTGACTTCGAAGCCCTGGGGCTGTATTATGGAAAGTACTACGGGCATGTGCTCCGCTTTGTGAACCCCCAGAGCATTTTGCAATTCAGACAGGGCTGCAGACGCTTGTGCGACCCTTTCTGTAATACAGATAGTGCTGTTCCCTGATTTCCACCCGTGCCATATTATAGATGTGGGCGCAGAGTCAGAGAAGCTGTCAAGAGGCGCACTGACACCTAAAAGGTGATGCACTGTCAATGCGCCCCTGATGGCGTCCCTCTGGAGGAGGAATAGAGGGTTCTAAGGACCCCCAGACAGGAGGGTGCAGTCACTCGCTGTATCAGCCTGCAAAGAGAGCTCTCTCCCCTCTAAAGGTGCAGGCGGGTTGATGCCTGCACCGTGAAACACAGAGCGGCTGCTTTAAAGTTGCTCCGTATTTCACTTGAATATGCTTTGTTTCTCCTCTTCGTTGCCATGTGTCTACTGAATGCTCTGCATGCAAAGCTTCCAATTGCCAACGATTCTTCCTACCTTCTTCTACCTCTTCCTACCTGCCCCAGAGGGCAAGAGCTTTCTCAATGTCTCAGTTTTATCGAT
>NC_141696.1:1524529787-1524802239 GCF_964263255.1 Lissotriton vulgaris | reverse complement strand
AGAGAGATAAGAGAGTGAGAGAGAGAGAGAGAGAGAGAGAGAGGGAAAGAGAGAGAGAAGGAGAGAGAGAGAGAGAGAGAAAGAGGGAAAGAGAGGGAGAGAGAGAGAAGGAGAGAGAGAGAGAGAGAGAGAGAGAGAGAGAGAGAGAGAGAGAGAGAGAGAGAGAGAGAGAGAGAGAGAGAGAAAGAGAGAGAGAGAGAAGGTATCACAGCCATAAACCAACTCAAACAGTGAGAGAGAGAGAGATGGTGAGAGAGACGGACTCGTATTCAGGAACCAACTCAATGAGACATCCAATTCCAGAGATAGCAAAAGCGATGGAAGCATCCGGAGTCATAAACCGAGAGAGAGAGAGAGAGAGAGAGAGAGAGAGAGATAGAGAGAGAGGGCGAGAGAGAGAGAGAGAGGAAGAGAGAAGAGAGGGAGAGAAGAGAGAGAGAGAGAGAGGGAGAAGAGAGAGAGAGAGAGAGAGAGAGAGAGAGAGAGAGAGAGAGAGAGAGAGAGAGGGAGAGAGAAGAGAGAGAAGAGAGGGAGAGAGAGAGAGAGAGAGAGAGAGAGAGAGAGAGAGAGAGAGAGAGAGAGAGAGAGAGAGAGAGAGAGAGAGAGAGAAGAGAGAGAGAGAAAGAGAAGGTTCCGCATTGTTGAACCAATACTAAGAGACTTCCTTTCTTACAGCGGGGAGAGAGACAGAGAAGGTTCTACATCGATAGCCAACTCTAAAAGACTTTCAGAGAGAGAGAAGGTTCTGTATCGATGAACCAACTTTAAGAGACTTCCTCTCTTAGAGAGAGAGAGAAGGGCAGAGAGAGAGAGAGAAGCAGTGTATGCGTGTGAGAGAGAGAGAATCTTCCAAATGGATCAACCAACTATAAGAGGCTTCAGGCCCGATTCACAGAACTAACTTAAGACAAAATCCTAAACTTACTACTATTTTAGTATTCACAGAATGCACTTACTACTTTTGGCATTCACATTTGGAATTCCTTGCCTACTCAGCTGCGCGCTGAACCTAACCACATGAAATTCTGGAGGCTACTTAAGACCTACCTTTTCCCGCAATAATTTCACTCCCCTCTTCTACCCCTCTGTTTTTTCTTTTCTCAGTTGTTAACTGCAATCACAGCGCTGGGACGCTCCCGGGCAGCCACGCGCTGTACAAATCCCTTTTCATTTCATTCATTTCATTTCTTTGATCCTTAATCTCGATCAACTATCGGACAAGGAACTGGCTTAAAAAGGTTAGCTTCAGGCAACGAGGTCAGTTCGCTCAGGTCATTCAGAAGTCAGTTAACGTGCACGTGTACTAAAGACTCGTTCAGCCGAAGTCATCGGCCTATGTAAGGGCAACCACAAAATGGCTGCCATGCACAAAATGGAACCCAAGGGTTCAGAAAAAAATCCCTAAATACGTAGTGAATCCATCAGTCTAACATGGCGAAAACACTCGTACTTGCCGCACTCACTAGTTACGGTTCGCTACTACCAAATTCGTAACGAAACCATGACCTTTATGAAACGGGTTCAGAATTCACAGAACCTCAGAGTATTTCCCTTCCTGCACAAAAACAATAATACCCCAACACAGGCTCCCTTGCGTGGTCAGGGTGCCTGCGCTGATCTACAGCAAAACACCCATAAATGAGGCCCTCATGGGCTTATTTACAGTCCCTAGCGCCGCTGGTGCGTCACTTTATACATGGGAAAACGTGACGTGCTGGCAGCACAAGGGGCTTGTACATAAGCCCCTCAGTTTCTTCACTTCCTGTGTCATCGACACTCATTTTTAGTGATGTCATTTTAAAGTCATCAGCCTGAGAGTTTGAGATGTCATCAGCTTCCTCTTTTGGGAGTAGAGTTGGCATTTGCTGTTCATCAAACAGCATCTTTGCTTGTCTGTGATGACGCCAGGCCGGGCAGCGGCAGTGTTTCTGAATTCCGCTGCAGTTTCTGCCGCTCAGACCCGCAACTTAACACCGAGCAGCGCCCTGAGAGAGTGAAACCGCAGGAGACAAACACATCAATGGAACATGCCTGCACGCGCGTCACATTCACACGTGTAATGGGCTTTGAAACACCTCAGCAGCCAGAGACACGGCCCCAGGGAGCATGTGCCTTGCAATATTCATCCTGCTGCTTGGCTTGGAGCCAGCATCATCTGCATAACCACAGCAGCTCCGAGGGCTCTCCAGCATTCCCTGCAAAAACCACAGCAGCTCCGAGGGCCCTCCAGCATCCCCTGCAAAAACCACAGCAGCTCCGAGGGCCCTCCAGCATCCCCTGCAAAAACCACAGCAGCTCCGAGGGCCCTCCAGCATCCCCTGCATAACCACAACGGCTCCGGGGCTCTCCTGCATCCCCTGCATAACCACAGCAGATTCCGGGGCTCTGCCTCACTCTCACTGCCTGCATCCCCTGCAAAATAAAACCAGCTCCAGGGGCTCTCCTGCATCCCCTGCATAACCACAGCAACCCTGGGGGCTCTCCTTGACACTCACTGCCCTCATCCTCTGCATAATCACAGCAGCTCCGAGGGCACTCCGCATCCCCTGCATAAACACAGCAGCTTCTGGGGCTCTCCCTCACGCTCACTGCCTGCATCCCCTGCATAATTACACCAGCTCCAGGGGCTCTCCCTCACGCCCACTGCCCGCATCACCTGCATAACCAGAGCAGTTCCAGGGGCTCTTCCTCACACTCACTGCCTGCATCCGCTGCATAATTACACCAGCTCCAGGGGATCTCCTGCATCCCCTGCATAACCACAGCAGCACTGGGGGCTCTCTCAGTATAAGAATTGGCTTGGTAGTTTGGTTTGCCCTGTTCCCATGATGCACTGGGCCAGGGACAGACTGATTTGCATATAGCCAGGTTCTGAGCTGAGATGGTGCAGTGAGCTAGAAAACGGTGATGGATCAAGCCCTGATCTTTGGACTGGGTAAGAGTGGTCTGCTTAATTCAGACACTCTGTTCATCACCACCCCCTTTTCTGAATCATTTTGTCCACCATAAGCGTGGAAGGGTATACTCAGATGTGAGTCCCTTGCTCATTGCACCATCAGGATTCAAGCAAGCCGGGCCGACGACGGCTGAAATGCCAGAAACCGGTCCCCGGTAGCTTGTTTCCTTCCCAGTATAAGAATTGGCTTGGTAGTTTGGTTTGCCCTGTTCCCATCATGCACTGGGACAGGAACAGACTAATGTGCATGTAGCCAGGGTCTGAGCTGGGATGGTGCAGTGAGCTAAAAAACGGTGATGGATCAAGCCCTGATCTTTGGACTGGGCAAGAGTGGTCTGCTTAATTCAGACACTCTGTTCATCACCACCCCCTTTTCTGAATCGCTTGGCTTGGAGCCAGCATCATCTGCATAACCACAGCAGCTCCACCCTCTAGCATCCTCTGCAAAACCACAACGGCTCCGGGGCTCTCCTGCATCCCCTGCATAACCACAGCAGCTCCGAGGGCCCTCCAGCCTCCCCTGCATAACCACAACGGCTCCGGGGCTCTCCTGCATCCCCTGCATAACCACAGCAGCTTCCGGGGCTCTGCCTCACTCTCACTGACTGCATCCCCTGCAAAATAAAACCAGCTCCAGGGGCTCTCCTGCATCCCCTGCATAACCACAGCAACCCTGGGGGCTCTCCTTGACACTCACTGCCCTCATCCCCTGCATAATTACAGCAGATCCGAGGGTACTCAGCATCCCCTGCATAAACACAGCAGCTTCTGGGGCTCCCCCTCACACTCACAGCCAGCACCCCCTGCATAACCACAACAGCTCCTGGGCTCTCTTGCATGCCCTGCATAACCACAGCAGCTCCGGGGGTCTCCTGTATGCCCTGCATAATCACAGCAGCTCCAGGGCTCTCCTGCATCCCCTGCATAACCACAGCAGCTCTGATGACCCTCCCGCATTCCCTGTATAACCACACCAGCTCCAGTGGCTCTCCTGCATCTCCTGCATAACCAGAGCAGCCCTGGGGGTTCTCCCTCACACTTAATGCCTCACCCCCAGCATAACCACAGCAGCACTGGGGGCTCTCCCTGACACTCACTGCCCGCATCCCCTGCATAACCACAGCAGCTCCGGGGGCTCTCCCTCACACTCACTGCCTGCATCCCCTGCATAAACACAGCAGCACTGGGGGCTCTTCCTCACACTCATTGTCAGCATCCCCTGCATAACCACAGCAGCTCCTGGGGCTCTCCCTCACACTCACTGCCCGAATCTCCTGCATAACCACAGCAGCACTGGGGGCTCTACTGCATCCCCTCGATAACCACAGCAGTTTTCGGGGTCCGGGATCCCCCTCACACTCACTGCCCGCATCCCCCTGCATAACCACAGCAGTTCCAGGGCTCTCCTGCTTCCCCTGCAACAGCTCCTTGGCTCTCTTGCATGCCCTGCATAACCACAGCAGCTCCGGGGCTCTCCTGCATCCCCTGCATAACCACAGCAGCTCCAATGACCCTCCTGCATTCCCTGTATAACCACAGCAGCTCCGAGGGCCCTCCCCACCCCCTGCATAACCACAGCAGCTCCGGGGATCTCCCTCACACTCACTGCCCGCATCCCCTGCATAACCACAGCAGCTCCAGGGGCTCTCCCTCACACTCACTGCCCGCATCCCCTGCATAACCACAGCAGCTCCAGGGGCTCTCCCTCACACTCACTGCCCGCATCCCCTGCATAACCACAGCAGCTCCAGGGGCTCTCCCTCACGCTCACTGCCCGATTCCCCTGCATAACCACAGCAGCTCCGGGGGCTCTTCTTCACACTCACTGCCCGCATCCCCTGCATAATCACAGCAGCACTGGGGGCTCTCCCACACACTCACTGCCCGCATCCCCTGCATAATCACAGCAGCACTGGGGGCTCTCCCTCACACTCACTGCCCGCATCCCCTGCATAATCACAGCAGCTCCGGGGGCTCTCCCACACACTCACTGCCCGCATCCCCTGCATAACCACAGCAGCACTGGGGGCTCTCCCTCACACTCACTGCCCGCATCCCCTGCATAATCACAGCAGCACTGGGGGCTCTCCCACACACTCACTGCCCGCATCCCCTGCATAATCACAGCAGCACTGGGGGCTCTCCCTCGCACTCACTGCCCGCATCCCCTGCATAATCACAGCAGCACTGGGGGCTCTCTCTCGCACTCACTGCCCGCATCCCCTGCATAACCACAGCAGCTCCAGGGGCTCTCCCTCACACTCACTGCCTGCATCCCCTGCATAATCACAGCAGCACTGGGGGCTCTCCCACACACTCACTGCCCGCATCCCCTGCATAACCACAGCAGCACTGGGGGCTCTCCCTCACACTCACTGCCGCATCCCCTGCATAATCACAGCAGTACTGGGGGCTCTCCCTCACACTCACTGCCTGCATCCCCTGCATAATCACAGCAGCACTGGGGGCTCTCCCTCGCACTCACTGCCCGCATCCCCTGCATAATCACAGCAGCACTGGGGGCTCTCCCTCGCACTCACTGCCCGCATCCCCTGCATAACCACAGCAGCTCCAGGGGCTCTCCCTCACACTCACTGCCTGCATCCCCTGCATAATCACAGCAGCACTGGGGGCTCTCCCACACACTCACTGCCCGCATCCCCTGCATAATCACAGCAGCACTGGGGGCTCTCCCTCGCACTCACTGCCCGCATCCCCTGCATAATCACAGCAGCACTGGGGGCTCTCCCTCGCACTCACTGCCCGCATCCCCTGCATAATCACAGCAGCACTGGGGGCTCTCCCTCGCACTCACTGCCCGCATCCCCTGCATAATCACAGCAGCACTGGGGGCTCTCCCTCGCACTCACTGCCCGCATCCCCTGCATAACCACAGCAGCACTGGGGGCTCTCCCACACACGCACTGCCTGCATCCCCTGTGTTGGACTTGGCTCTTCTGGCAGGTTCACCCCTGAACTTTTTGCCTGGTATTATTAAATAATTATAGTGATTTCTGGTCTTTGCGCACTTTGACACTGTGGCGCAGTGTAAAGTGCGTGCACTCCCTGAGTGCGTGTGTGAGATAGGCCTGCCCTCCCATAGGAATGCCTGGGGAATAGGTGTGTCCCTGGTAGTTCCTGATGCGTGGGGAGTGCAGATGCGAGTTTGGTATGTGCAGACTCGTGTGATTGAATGCTGCGCAATGATGTGTGCAGCGTGTTTGTGTCTAATATGGAAGTGCCACTTCTAGAAGTGTGCCTGTCTGTGCAGTGAATGTGCTGGCGTGTGATTGGCTGGAGCTGGCTGGTGTGCCAGGCTCCATGAGTCATGATGGGTCTGCCCGGTGGTGAGTGCTGAGATTAGCATGTGCGATGTGAGGGAGTGGTGCACCTGGGACCTGAATAGGGCTGGGTTTTCCCCACACAATGCTGGCTCCACCCCCTGTGGAGCGTGTAATGTCCCTAGTCTGGCCAGTGAAAGGAAAGGGTGGTTGAGCACATCACAGTGCTCCAAAACCAGCTGCGACTGGTTTTTCCCCCACCCTGCACCCTGAGACAAAGGAATTCACTGTATAAAAAGGGGCTGTGTCCCCTTACAAAATGTTCTTGTTTCTGACTGGAATCTACCAGGGGCGTGCTGCTGCTGGGGCCCAGGTGAAGGCTTGCCTCCCTGGGCCCTGCCCAGCCCCTGGATATCCTGGATGGCTGGAGGACTTTTTCTGGGACCCCCTTTGTGTTACTTGCCATTTCTGGGTCCCTGGAATTGATTTGCAGCACTTCGGGGAGTGCTGGACTTTTTATTCCTATGGGCGCACTGTGGTCTGATTTCTCTGGAGGTGGGAGAGCCTGGGGGCTGATCAGCTCGGCGCTGCAGCCCCTGCCTGGGGATTCACAGCCCTCCTTGCGTGCCCCTCGCAGGTGCCCACCCTGCATCCTGCCCCTTTATTCGTTTGTTCCTAATTACGGGTATCCACCCCGTTTATGTGCTCCCTAGCGAGTTCCCACCTCGCTCCTACATTTTATTTTGGTACCGAGGGTGCCCACCCCTCCTTTCTGCCCCCGAGAATCTCCGTCATGGCCCGAGCTGCAATAAGACGGCCGCCGCCGTCCGCGGCCCGCCTGGTTGTGGGCGGGGCCGCCGGACGGAAGTGACGCTGGCACAAGGAAGAAGCAGCCGGCCGAGGGATGGTTTTCTCGCGGCCTGGGGCTCCGGTGAGTTGTGGAGAGCCCCGGGGCCGCCACCAAGGGAGAGCAAAGCGGGCGCCTTGTGAAGGCGGGGATCTCCTGAGGAGAGAGAGCCCCGCCAAGCGCTACCGCCACCAGAGAGGAGAGAGAGCAGGCCGGCAGCGGAGCGGAGACCGGCCGCGTCAGGAGTCCCGGTGAGTGGGGCTCCATTGTTGTAGCAGAGGGGGGGTATCGGGGCACATTGCCGGTGCCCGCCACCCCCCCAGTATGCTCTCTCCGTGTGAGGGCTCCGGGGGCATTCCGCAGCAGGAGCCAGTGAGGCTCCACCTTTAAGGGGGCAGATTCTTCTCACTTAGAGAATTGATAGTGGGCGACCCTTGGGGGTTTGGGCAAAGAGTATGATGGGGTAAAGATACCTTCAAGGGATTTTAATAGACACAGGAATTTTGAAATCACTTAAAGGATGAGATTGTGTGGGCTTAGTGATTTGGACCCACTAATGCTGGCTATGCAACAACAAAAATGACATATATTCAAAGCTGTTACTTGTGAGTAATCAGACAGGAGAGAGAGCAAAAAGAGATTGAAAACGGGTGTATATAAACAAAGAGTATTTAATCTTTTTTTCAAAACAAGCTAAAAAGTTGGGTACAAGATAAACAGCAAAGATGTAAAAGTGTAAAACCATTAATCCACACAGCCCTTGTTACATCAATTGCTCAAGCTTTTCTGCTTAACACAAAATTAATTAAATATTCAATGGTAGATAAAGCCACAGTCGACGTTTCGGTCTCTATTCTTTCATGTAGGAGACCATCCTCAGGACATGGATTTCATATCTTGAGTACCCTCAATCATGTAGGTGCATGTGTCAATCATGCAAGCGTCCGGATCATAAAGTCAATTTCCTAGCACTGATACCGATTCAAGAATTATCGTATTGCGCTGAAGTACCCTTATGGGAGCCAACAGGTGTGCCAGGTAGATGGAATAGTTTGCACCATAGAGATTAAAAAGGCCGTGGCGGTATCTATTAAGTCGGTCGTTTCCGAAAACACGGGTTTAAGGAAGGGGTCCTCGTTAATTTTAAAGGATTCCCTTACACATTCGAAGGTATAGCGACGCCTTCTTGTAAATCTTTTTCAGTGAGGTAGTCAGTTCTGAGTTCAATGTGTCAGAGTCCGTCCTCACGCAGCGAATGATACAGCTGTGCATCCACTGCCTGTCCTGTACATAATCCCTTATAAATTCTGCCCGTGCCTGTTTGCACATTGTAAAGTGTGTGTTTCTATCTAATGTGTTTTGGTGTAATACAAAGGCTATTTTTATATATAACCTTGTGTGGAGTTTCCTTTGTGGTGGGCCTTGGGTGTTGTTGCTGGTGGGTGCGCGCGCAAACACTTAACTCACATTGCCTCCGAGTTTAGCCTTACTGCTCGTGTCACGTTACCAAGGGGGTGAGCAGGGGTTATCTTGGTGTGTAACTCCCTTGCCCTGATTTAGAGTGGTGGTCTCTGACTGACTTTGGTGCAAGCCTTGGCCAGCCAGGGATCCCATTTCTAACACTCTGCATAATAACACCAGCTCCAGGGGCTCTCCTGCATCCCCTGCATAACCACAGCAGCTCCAGGGGCTCTCCCTCACACTCACTGCCCTCATCCCCTGCATAACCACAGCAGCACTGGGGGCTCTCCCTCACGCTCACTGCCCGATTCCCCTGCATAACCACAGCAGCACTGGGGGCTCTCCCTCACGCTCACTGCCCGATTCCCCTGCATAACCACAGCAGCTCCGGGGGCTCTTCTTCACACTCACTGCCCGCATCCCCTGCATAATCACAGCAGCACTGGGGGCTCTCCCACACACTCACTGCCCGCATCCCCTGCATAACCACAGCAGCACTGGGGGCTCTCCCTGACACTCACTGCCCTCATCCCCTGCATAACCACAGCAGCACTGGGGGCTCTCCCTCACACTCACTGCCCTCATCCCCTGCATAACCACAGCAGCACTGGGGGCTCTCCCTCACGCTCACTGCCCGATTCCCCTGCATAACCACAGCAGCTCCGGGGGCTCTTCTTCACACTCACTGCCCGCATCCCCTGCATAATCACAGCAGCTCCGAGGGCACTTTGCACCCCCTGCATAACCACAGCAGCTTCTGGGGCTCTTCCTCACACTCACTGCCCGCATCCCCTGCATAACCACAGCAGCTCCAGTGCTCTCCTGCATACCCTGCATAACCACAACTGCTCCGGGGCTCTCCTGCATGCCCTGCATAACCGCAGCAGCTCCGGGGCTCTCATGTATGTCCTGCATAACCACAGCACCTCTGATTATCCTCCCACATTCCGCGCATAACCACAGCACCTCCGATGACCCTCCTGCCTTCCCTGTATAACCACAGCAGCTCCGAGGGCCCTCCCCACCCCCTGCATAACCACAGCAGCTTCTGGGGGCTCTCCTGCATCCCCTGCATAACCACAGCAGCCCTGGGGGCTCTCCCTCACACTCACTGCCTCTCTCTCCTCCCCATACGGTGTGTTATATGTCCCTCAATCTCTCTTTCTCCATCTCATTTCATGGTCACCTTTGTTTATCAAGTCTCTCTCTCTCGCTCTCTCTTTCTCTCTCTTTTTCCCTCGCTCTCTTTCTCTCTCTCCCTTCTTCCCTCACTTTTTAACCTCCTCTCTTCCCTTCTCCCTCCACTCACTACAATTGCCACCAAACACGCTCGTTCATCCCGCTTCTTCTCATTCCTTTCTCCCTCTCCCCTTTCTACTTATCTGGCCCTTCACCTTCCTATTTATCTGCCCCCTTCCTATTTTTCTGGCCCCTCCCCTTCCTATTTATCAGGCCCCTCTACTTCCAATTTATCTGGCCCCTCCCCTTCCTATCTATCTGGCCCCTCCCCTTCCTATTTATCTGCCCCCTTCCTATTTATCTGCCCCCTTCCTATTTATCTGGCCCCTCCCCTTCCTATTTATCAGGCCCCTCTACTTCCTATTTATCTGGCCCTTCACCTTCCTATTTATCTGCCCCCTTCCTATTTATCTGGCCCCTTCCTATTTATCTGGCCCCTCCCCTTCCTATTTATCAGGCCCCTCTACTTCCTATTTATCTGGCCCCTCCCCTTCCAATTTTTCAGACCCCTCTACTTCCCATTTACCAGGCCCCTTCCTATTTATCTGGCCCCTCCCCTTCCTATTTATCTGACCCCCCTTCCTATTTATCTGCACCCTTCATATTTATCTGGCTCCTCCCCTTCCTATTGATGTGGCCCTCCCCCTTGTGCTTTATCTGGCACCTCCACTTCCTATTTATCTGGCCCCTCCCCTTCCTATTTATCTAGCCCTTCCCCTTGCGCTTTATCTGCACCTCCCTTCCTATTTATCTGGCCCTTCCCCTTGCGCTTCATCTGCACTTCCCCTTCCTATTTATCTGGCCCCTCCCGTTGCGCTTCATCTGGCCCCTCCCCTTCCTATTTATCTGGCCCCTCCCCTTCCTATTTATCTGACCCCTTCCTATTTATCTGGCCCCTCCCCTTTCTACTTATCTGGCCCTTCCCCTTGCGCTTGATCTGCACCTCTCCTTCCTATTTATCTGGCACTTCCCCTTCCTATTTCTCTGGCCCCTCCCCTTCCAATGTATCATGCCCCTCCCCTTGCGCTTTATCTAGACCCTCCCCTTCCTATTTTTCTAGCCACTCTCCTTCCTAATTATCTGTCCACTCTCCTCTGTCCTCCCTTCACTCATTTACCAGTCTCCTTTCTCTCTCTCTCTCTCTTCTCTCTCTCTCTCTCTCTCTCTCTCTCTCTCTCTCTCTCTCTCTCTCTCTCTCTCTCTCTCTCTCTCTCTCTCTTTGCTTTCTGCTGCAGTTCTCTTGCTCCTTCTGCCTCTCCACTCTCACCCCCTCTCCTCTCCCCCCTTTCTCTGCTGTCTTACTCATATCTCTTTCTCTCTGTGTCCTTTCTCTCTCTCCACTCTTCGTCACTCTCCCAATATTTCTCTCTTGCTCTCCCTTCTCCCTCTCTCTCTTTCTACTTACAATGTCCCTCTCACTTGGGCTTCTGGCTCTCTCTCTCTGCCTTTTTATCCTTTTCTCTCTGTGCTCATCTGTTTAGATTTCTTCTTCCATATCATCCTTCCCCCGCCTTTCTTCTTGCTCTCACTCTCACTGTCTCTTGCTCTAATTGCACTCTTTCTCTCAGTCTCTTTTGCTCTCTCTTTGCCACCATCTCTACCTCTCTCCTCCTCCATCCTCTGTCGATCTCTTGTGTTGTCTCAACAAAT
The DNA here is from genome assembly GCF_964263255.1 of Lissotriton vulgaris. Taxonomy (NCBI): domain Eukaryota; kingdom Metazoa; phylum Chordata; class Amphibia; order Caudata; family Salamandridae; genus Lissotriton; species Lissotriton vulgaris. Next base: position 1,524,790,805 of record NC_141696.1, on the reverse strand, counting down.
TTGTCTCTTTTGTTATCTCTCGTTCTTTGCTGATCTATCTATCTATCTATTTATCTATCTATCTGTCTATCTATCGATCTCTTTCTCTACTTTCTTTGTTCCTTTTTTTCTATCTCTTTCTCACTTTCCAACTGTCTTTCTCTCCTCTGTCCTCTGTCCGCTCTCTTCTCTCTCAATCTTTAATCATTTTTGTCTTCTTCTCCTCTCTGTCAATTTGCATCCCTCCCTCCTCCTCACTCTTGCTTCCTTTCTCTTTCTTTTGCTGTCTCTTTCTTACTGCTTCTGTCTCACCTCTCCCTGCTCTAATGCTTTTTGTTCCTTCCTTTGCCTCTCTGTATCGGTTCTCTCCTTTTCTCCTTCTTTGTCTTGCCTCTCTCTCTCTTTTGTTCTCCTTTTTTTCTCCTAGTTCTTCCTCTCCCTCTTTCTCTCTCGCTCTCACTCTGTCTCCCTCTCTGTTGCTCTAAGTGATATCCGTTCTCTCACTATCTTGCTCTACTTACTCTCTTTCTCCTCCCTTTGTCTTTCTCACTCTTTCTCTATTGGCTCTCTTCATTATATCACCTGTCTTGTGCTCTTTCTCACCTTTCACATTCTCTTCTCTTCCTTTCTTCCACAACCTGTTTCTCTAGCTCTGTCACTCTCTTTCTAGCATGCTATGTCTCTTCACTCTCGCTTATCTTGCATCTTTCTTTATTTGTTTGTTTGTTTCTTTCTTTAGTTACTTTTTCTTTCTTTCTTCCTTTCTTTCTTTCCTGCTCTCTCTCCTTTTTTCTTCCTCTGCTTCTTATTTTTTTCTTTCCTTCTTTCCTTCCTTTCTTTCTTTCTATCTTTCTTTCTTTCTTCTCTGCTTCGTTTCTTTCTTTCTTTCCCCCGTTCTTCCTTTCTCCCTTTGTTTCTTTCTTTCCTTTTTTCTTTCTTTCTTCCTATTTCTCTTTCCTTCTTTCCTGCTGTCTCTCCTTTTTATTTCCTCTGCTTCTTACTTTTTCCTTTGCAGCTCTACCCTGACATGACATACACTTTTGTGCAAAATGCATCTTGGACCCTTTGCTAGTGCGTCGCGGACAAGTAGTTTACCTTTTCTGTCAGTTCCGACTTTACACCCAGCAGAACGTGGGGCATATTACCAAGCAATAGTGATAATTATCGCTATTGCTTGGTTAGAGACAAAAATTTACCGCTGAGCTGCGGCGATTTTTATCGCAGATAATCCTTGGTATTACCAAGGTTTATCGCAAATGCGATAAAAATCGGCCGCAATGCATGAATATCGCTGAAAAGTTAGCGATATTCATGCATTACCGAGCTAATGCTCTTAGCCATGTTATCCACCTCCCATTGGATAACATGGATAAGAACTGCTCAGTAGGTACAATAGTAATGGTCAGAGTCTATAGATTCAATATGACAACAAATGTAATATATGCATTCAGTTATATAGGAAGCAAAAGATTGCTCAATCCAAAGTGTGCTTCAATTTTTATTCATTATTTAAGCACATTATTGCTTAAGTACCCAATTCCAGTCATTGAGTACCAGGATTGTGTGAAGTGTCTCTCAATTCAAACATATAAGATACAATATTCAATTACTTCATTGAATCACACAGTTGCCTTGAAGCATAATTCTCATTTGATAATATAGAATTTATCAGAAGAAAGCAGCACAATCGATATCAAATCATCGTATTTCAACGCGCTCGAAGTGATGGAAAAGGAGAAGTTAGATGGGATAGGTGTGATGGGAAAGAAGTGAGGACTAGGTAAAGGTGGTTGTGACCTTAAAACAATCACAGTGCTATAAAATACATCCTTTACAGTCTAGATTACGATCTGCAGTTCCAATACACTCTTAAGCATAGGGTCCGTTTTGCTCTGTTAATTATTCCTATGCGTAGAGAACAAGTATGGTCTGGTCTACGTTTCGACCCCCTGGTTGACGGGAAAGTTAAATCCTCAGGCTGGGGTCTTCTTCAGGACAAGGAGAAACAGGAGCGCCTATAGACAGTAATTATAAAATGAATGTATCATATTGTGAATAAGCTCAAATTGTGCACACAAATGGAGCTTTTTGGATTCAAAATGCTTACTTATTGTGAGGCCCTTGAGTGGCCATTGTCGTAGGACCGTCGAAGGTTCCTTTCTGGTTGTAGTTCTGCAATTATCTAAAAGGGAGTACGTATAACTATCAGGTACTGTAATTGGCGTGTGTATAGACAGATTACCAAGATAACCTAAAGGGGTACTTACTGGGATCGGGGCATTTCCATATCAAACATCCTGTTGTTACAATGGTCACACCAGGCCAAACGTTGTTGCGGTATAAGAATCACACAACCCATGTGGTTCTGTGGGAAGAACAAAAGTCACAAGAGCCAAAAGTTAATGGCCATTGTATGCTGCATGGGGTAAATGTTAAGGGTATTTTCAATTAGACAAGTTCATAGCTGTATATGTAGTTGGCTAGGGATATTCTAAAATAGCATTGAGTAAAACACTTTTTAAAGCAAGGGAATGCCAATCACCGAGAAGGTTGGTAAAGCTATAATCGTGCCGGGGCTGGACCTGCAGTAATTAATCATTAAAGTTCTTTGCGTAATAGCCTTGCTCATATCGCCATGAGGAGAGACCCGAGCGGTGTCTCAGTGCGTCCCTCCGTGGCGCCGGGGGTTTTGTATTGCAAAAAATTCCTCGGAGTCACTCACCGTTAGCCTTGTTGGTGAAATGTGTCTCCGTGAAGCTGCCTCCTCGATGTAACCGCCGTGATTGAACGGCCGCGAGGTGCAGCCGCTGGATACTTCGGAGGGGCTCGCCCGGGCCCGGCCAATCAGCATAGAGTGAGGTAATGGGGCGTTTACAACCCTACGCTGTGCTCAAAACTATCTAAGGGGTTGTCTGACAAGACCAATCTCTTGGCACTCGGTTCTTCCTGAATCGGGACATGTTGGATTTTCAATCTGGGCATAAATGTATCGCGGGTGGAACCTGACATTATGACACATTGGAGTAAGTGCCTATTTTTAAAAAAACGCTTCTGCCGGTATTTAATTGAATAGTTTAGGGATTGAATACAGCATAAGGAAGGGTGTATTTAAGATACTGTGCCACACGCACGGGAACAATGCGATGGTTGTGCCGGACATAGTACATACATTAGGAACAGCGTCCTGCAACAGTCTAACTAATTAGTTATCAGCCACAGATATAAACATAGTTGCAAAGAGTACTTTTCCACATCGGTCACATCTAAAGCAGATGGTATTTGCAGTTTTTATTTACAGAATACATAGGTGTAACTGTTCATGCATCACTGTGTGTGCTCAACTGATCAAGGCCATTTGTGAAAAGGTGGCATCCAATTCATTAAGGCCATTCTGTACAGAGTCTAGAGACTGCATCCATTTGCATTCTCGTATATTCAAAACGGAGTCCAAATCACCACCCCTAGGACCCAGAGTGATTTTTTCAATGATAGCCCATTTCAGAGATTCGGGTGTGTTTGTCATTGATAGAAAATGTTCCACTAGGGGTGCTCCTGCTGTTTGGCACCTTATCCTACTGCAGTGTTGTAACACCCGGTTCTTTATCTTTTGCTTAGTCTGCCCTATGTATATAAGACCACATGGGCAGAAGATGGCATAAATCACTCCATGGCTGTTACAATTAGTCAATGTCTTGAGATTGATGGTAACATTGTTGTGGGTGATAGTCTTCGTTTCCATGCACATGGTGCAGGCTTTGCAATTGGTGCATTTGTAGATGCCCACAACAATGGGTAAGTTCCACATAGTCTGTATACTCGGTGCAGGGGGTGTGTCAAGCATTGAACGAACAACGTAGTCCCGGATGTTTTTCGCTCTTTTAAAAGCATGCATCGGAGGGTCCGGTGTTCCTATCGTCTCTGAAATGATATGCCAGTGTTTATTGATTATTTTGCGGATATCATTGCTCCTGCTACAGTACGTCGTGACACAAATCATCCTGTCTTCGGGTGATGCGCGATCCTGGGGTACCAATAGAGATTCTCTGTTACTGAACCAAGCCCTCTTGCGGGCTCTTTTGACCAGCCTCTTAGGGTAACCTCTATCAATCAGTCGAGAAATGAGGTCATCCGACTCGGCAAAGTAATCATCCTTCCATGTGCAGTTCCTCCGGATGCGGAGGAACTGTCCGAATGGAAGATTGTCTCTTAAAGCCCTGGTGTGGTGGCTTGAATATCTCAGTAGGGTATTTCGCTCAGATTGTTTCCTGTATAATGTGGTGTACAGTAGTCCTTCTCGTTCCTTAATGCTGATATCCAGGAAGTCAATTGAATTGTTTCTGCTACTGCTCGTGAATTGAATGTCCTGTGACTGGGTGTTGAGCCATCGGGTGAATTCTGCCAAGTCTTCCTCCTGTCCACTCCAGATCATCAAGATGTAATCGATGTATCTGCGGTACTCAGTGATTCTGTTGGCAAAAGGAATGTGGGGTGAAAGAATGTAGTGTTGCTCAAAGTCACTCATATATATGATCGCCAGGTCCGGGGCGAATGCTGCCCCCATAGCCACTCCCTTGCATTGCATGAAGTATTTGTCCTGAAATATAAAGAAGTTCTTGGTCATCGCGATCTCCAGAAGGTCAATCAAAAATTCTGTGGGTACCCCCACTGGTTGTGGCCTGGTCGCCAATGCTCTACGTATTGTTGTTAATGCTGGTATTTGTGGAATACTCGTGTAAAGTGACACGATGTCCATAGTCACGAGAAGTTGGGTGTTTTTATCAAAGGTTCGTTGGTCCACAATGTTGATTGCCTGCATTGTATCCCTTAGGTAAGTTGGGGTTGCCTCCGCCAAGGGTTTCAAAAAGAAGTCTATATATTTACAGAGTGGTTCCAGAAGGGATCCACACCCTGAAATAATCAGTCTTCCTGGAGGTTTGGTGGGGTTCTTGTGGACCTTAGGTAACACATAGATCGTAGGGGTACGGGGTTGTTCCACATTTAGAAAGGCATGTTCTTTTTCAGTTAGGAAACCGGTATCTTTCCCTCTCTCCGTTAACAATTGGATAAGACGTCTAATCTCAGTGGTAGGATTACTAGCTATCGGCCGATAGCTAACTCCATCGGTGAGCTGGGAGAGAATTTCTTTCTTGTAATCGTCAACATCCATGACAACTACTGCTCCCCCTTTATCGGCTGGCTTAATAACCAATGTTTTGTTCATCTTGAGATCTTCAAGGGCCGCCCGCTCATTCCTTGTAATATTGTGTTTCACATATTGCTTAGCCTCGCATGTCTTGATCACATCTCTGAGGACCACGCTCTCATAGGTTAGGATGCGATGATTCGTCATAGCAGTATGAGGGGTAAACGTGGAAGGTGGGCGTAAGTCAGTAAATGCTCTAGGGATGGAAGGAGTCTTATGCATGAAAAAACTCTTGAGTCTTATCTTACGAAAAAATTTGGTTAGTTCAGTCTTAAGGTTGAACATATTCGCATGCGATGTAGGGACGAATGATAGGCCCTTACTCAGGATTCTCATCTGGTCCTCCGACAAGGTTTGTTTGGACAAATTCATGATAGGGTTTTCTTTAATCACCACCGATAGGTTTTTCTCCTGGTGTTTATCTCTCCATGATTGTCCTGCTGGAATCGCACCTGCTTGTTGTTGTATCCCTGCTGACGTGGGTTGTGTGATTCTTATACCGCAACAACGTTTGGCCTGGTGTGACCATTGTAACAACAGGATGTTTGATATGGAAATGCCCCGATCCCAGTAAGTACCCCTTTAGGTTATCTTGGTAATCTGTCTATACACACGCCAATTACAGTACCTGATAGTTATACGTACTCCCTTTTAGATAATTGCAGAACTACAACCAGAAAGGAACCTTCGACGGTCCTACGACAATGGCCACTCAAGGGCCTCACAATAAGTAAGCATTTTGAATCCAAAAAGCTCCATTTGTGTGCACAATTTGAGCTTATTCACAATATGATACATTCATTTTATAATTACTGTCTATAGGCGCTCCTGTTTCTCCTTGTCCTGAAGAAGACCCCAGCCTGAGGATTTAACTTTCCCGTCAACCAGGGGGTCGAAACGTAGACCAGACCATACTTGTTCTCTACGCATAGGAATAATTAACAGAGCAAAACGGACCCTATGCTTAAGAGTGTATTGGAACTGCAGATCGTAATCTAGACTGTAAAGGATGTATTTTATAGCACTGTGATTGTTTTAAGGTCACAACCACCTTTACCTAGTCCTCACTTCTTTCCCATCACACCTATCCCATCTAACTTCTCCTTTTCCATCACTTCGAGCGCGTTGAAATACGATGATTTGATATCGATTGTGCTGCTTTCTTCTGATAAATTCTATATTATCAAATGAGAATTATGCTTCAAGGCAACTGTGTGATTCAATGAAGTAATTGAATATTGTATCTTATATGTTTGAATTGAGAGACACTTCACACAATCCTGGTACTCAATGACTGGAATTGGGTACTTAAGCAATAATGTGCTTAAATAATGAATAAAAATTGAAGCACACTTTGGATTGAGCAATCTTTTGCTTCCTATATAACTGAATGCATATATTACATTTGTTGTCATATTGAATCTATAGACTCTGACCATTACTATTGTACCTACTTTTACTGACCCAGGTCAGAGAGTTCTTAGGGTATACCCCATTGTAACTCAATAATATAAGAACTGCTCAGGGCAGGTGTTAGCTTTTGGAGATATTCGCGCTTAGCGCGAATATCTCCAAAAGTTGGTAATAGGAGATAGCGATATTAGCGACTGTTTCCAGTCGCTAACATCTTGGCACGCCCACTTTGCATGTCATTAGTGATAAATATCACTGACATGCAAAGTGGGGCCCAAGATGGTTGCTATCTCCTATTAGCTGTCGCTAACTGGTGTTAGCGACAGCTAGGTAATAGGGAGAGCTTTCTTGGCTTTTAAAGCCAAAAAAGCAGAGATAAACCCCCTTGATAATATGCCCCCTGGATCTCACCTTTTTTTTGCTTCACTCCACAAAGCTAATGACCTAAAAGACATTCCTTATAACGCTAAGAGGCTGATTATGATGGTGGGGGGACCGCCTCCGACAGGCCGTCCGTGGCGGTCCACCCACTGACAGCCCCTCAGTCTGACCACCAGATTACAATACCGGCGGTCGGACCCACAGTGGTCGGGGGGAGACCACCGCCTCCGCCAGGATCAGTGATCCCGAAGGGGTGGCGGTTGGATTCGTAATCACGAATGGCAGCAGTGCTGAGTCAGGCACCGCCGCCGGGATTATGATGCCCCTTTCCAACAGTCTTTGCATGGCAGGAAAACCGAATTTGGGGGCCCCAAACAATGTAGTGCCCCCACGCACCTCCATGCACCATATGGTGCATGGCACACGGTCCATGAACGTGCAAGAAGTGCTCCTTTGCACAGTGACTTGTGCTGCGGCCCTTTTCCTGGCCTGCTTCATGAACCACCATGAAATGGAGCACTTTGCAACCGCATCGAAATGCAGCGCCCGCTATCGTAATGAGAGCTATGTCTGTGTTCCATTACGTCAGTGAACAGAAGTGTTGAAAGAAAAGTATGCTTTTGTGAGAGGGGCCACTCTTGACCCTCAAACTCTGTGTAAAAGACCACTTTATTAGAAGCAAACAGATCACAAACATTGACAATCACCCTGCCTAGTTTCATGCACTAAATATCCCTAAACAATGGTCTAACTGCAGACCCCAATCCATCCTCCAACCCCTAAGAATACCCACCAGGGCCGGACTGGGAACTGAAACCGGCCTTGGGGGGGAGGATAGGGGTGCAGCCAAGCGGTTTGCCAGGGCCACTTTCGGACGATTTTGTTACAGGGGGCAGAAATTGCCGGACCGGTAACAAAAAAGGAGCCCCAAGGGCCCAAAACTGCCCCCCTGCTGGTAGACCACCGGGCAAATGCCCAGTGCCCGCTATGGCAAGTACGGCCCTGGTACCCACCCCTTAAGGCTTAAAAGTCCCAGCTCCCCCTTAATGTGCAACACATTAACATCTTCATCTCAAAACTCCTTTTTCCTATCCTTCGTGCTTTAGACTCCATTGCCTTTGTTTTCAGCCTGCCCGCTCTATGCCCTGCTGTCTCCTATTCCATCAGAGATGAGATCTTGCTCTGTGTTTCTCTTCTCCTAACCTCCACCCCCGTCTTACTGAGATCTCTCTGTCAAGCACCAGGAAAAATCCTCCCTTTAGAAGTTCTTTCTGTCTCTACACTCCTTGTCTTCCCCCCACGCTTCCCCCCCAGCCCTCCAGCACTTGCTTCACTTTCAATATATAAATCCTGGTAACCAGCAGGAACAAGTGCACCCTGTTCTGCCTAAACAGCACAGAACATTAGTACCCTATGTCCTCATGGTTAATTGCCCCAATCTCACCACCCTGCAGAATCCTAGACCCTTCTCTGTTCACATCCTTGCAAGCTCTGACTAAAGCTGCCCGTTTCCTAATACCCAACCCCCCTGGCAGCAGTGGTGCCCAAATGATGTCCAGACGTCACCTTCAAAGCCCTGTTCATCATTTTCAGCCACTCAAGATGAGTCGGGTTTATTAGGTCATTTGCGATCAGATGTATTAAAATCATGTTTGACCCAGGTCTGCACCCCCAAGCTGTGCCAACCTACTGTTACCTGCCTGTCCTCCAAACCCAACTGATGCCTTCTGTATTGCTTCTTCTGGTGTTCCACTGTCCACTTCACCATGGCAGTGGGTCCCGACCTGTGGCCCGAGACCCCTAGGGGTCTGCCAAGCCTCCTTAGGGGGTCCGCAACTACTTAGAATATCAAAATATATTAACCGATTAATAAAGTGTATATAAATAAAAAAGCTAAATGTACAATTGGAAATGTTCAAATGTATGGTGAAAACGTGAAGGAATTCGAAATTAGAGACAAAAAATGTGGACCTTATTTTTGAGGAGACCCCTTGCGCCGCCGGAATGTCAGTTTTTTGTGAAGTTCCGTGGCGCAGAAGCCTGCTCGATATTTATGAGGCAGCATTAAGCTACTTTTTGGGGGTTAATCCTGCCTTGTAAATATCGTTCCCTCTAACACCGTTTTCTGCGTTAAAGGGGCGTGCAATGGGTGTTGCTGGGGGTGTTTCCAGAAACATCCATGGCTTTTTGACACCGCCCAAGATTTATGAGAAATCGTAAATTGGAGGCAGTGCCAAACACATACACCTCCACAGGGGAGGCGCAAGAGAGGCACAATGAGGAGAAATATCTGTGTTTCTCTTTGTTTCTCCTTTTCCTCTTTCGCATTCTGCAGCACACATAGCAAGAGGTACAAGCCTCTTGCGATTGTTTTTGTGCAGAAAAATAATCATGCCCGCAATGCAGGCGCCCTTGCCCCACGGTGCAAGGATGCCTGCGTTGGCGCACAGCAGCTCAATGTGCGCTAGCACAGGGGGAAAGGACAGGAAGTCACCTTATAGAGATGGCCCATTCCTGCCCTTTTCTTTTGCCGTAGGGCAGCGAAGCAGGAAGGTCAGTGCCGCAGCCCTACGGCAAAACCTCATAAATGAGGCCCTTAATTCGTATCCTCAGATTGAGTTGTGGGAGCAGTGCAGGTCCATTGAACAGAATGCAGTACGAACAAGGCGTGGCCTAGGTTGAATTTAGAAAAGTTCCAACCTTCTTAAAATGTTGTTTTTTTTTATTTATATGTGTTTGTGAATTAAGAAAAATGTGTCATCATTTGTGTCTTTGTTTGAATGTTCTTTTCTGTATTCTTGGTGTGTTGTTTTGTGGTTGAAATCATCAACAGTGCTTAGGCTGGGCACTCGGCTATCAGTCATGACTCGTTAAGGGGTCCCTGGATTCCAATAATGATTCAGGAGGATCCATGGGTTCCAGTAGTTATTAATTTGGGGTCCCCAGAAGTCAAAAGGTTAAGAACCACTGCACTGTGGCACGGCCATAAATCCAAACATCCTTTCTTTTCCCTGTAGGTTGCCTTTGTCCTGTGGGGAAAACACCGCTCATTATCACAACCCTCCTACCCGTATCTTGCTGGACGTCCATCTGTCTAATTGCCTCAGTCTATCCTCCTTCCAATCCAATCTATGCATCTCTGACGCTGCCCCAATCCTGAACGAATGAGTCCAGTAGTGGTCCTTCCGCCAGCTATCCATCTGCAGAACCTACCTGTCCATCTGCCAGCTGTCATCCCCTTGAGTCAATGCGCTCCATGGTATTTGCTTCCTCACATTGGAAACATAGCTCTAGAGTTCCCTAAATTGCCACATCCCTTCCCTTCCTGAACTTCCTCACCTCATCCGTGTTCCTTTCTCCATCAGATCCATCTTGCACTTCCGTACTACCACTTCAAGCCTGTCCCCCTCTCTCTACAAGCCATCCCCCCTCCTGCCCACATACGCCTTCACCCCTCTACTTTGGATTCACTGAATGCATGAACAGAAGTGACAAAACTAAGCAGAACAAACAAGCCTCCCAGAAGGAACAGCTTGCACCATTCTTTGCAATATCACCACCTCTCTCGCCCACTCTGTTGCGCTTCTTCTGTTGCCCTCTCGCTAGCCAGCCCCTCTAAGATGCATTTCATCAATTTCCTTTAATTCGGATCATATCCCCAGAAGCATTTCCCATAAAAGGCCATTCCTGCCGGCTTCCTCGCGAATGTAATCGATGTCAGCCTCCTTGCTATCACTGACATGCCACGGTTCACTAGGTCCCTCTCCCGCCCCCTTCTAGCACTGTAACTCCTCCTCTGGGGCCACTTCTGACAGATAAGGACCATTTTGCCAATACAAAGTGCTTGTCACACATCCAGCCAGTCTTCCGCTGGTAGCAGTGATGTCATTTCCACAGAGTCCCCAAGACTTCAAGCACAGTTCCCCCTCACCGGGCTGGGTCTGGAACCAATCCACGAAATTTACACAACTGGAATCGAGATGAATCATCTGCCACCTGACTTTGAAGCCCTGGGCTGTGTTATGGAAAGTGCCCCAAGGGAGCAACAGTCATGTGCACCACTTTGTGCACCCCCGGGGCACTTTGGGATTACAGAAGAGGCTGCAGACGCTTGTGCAGCCCTTTCTGTAACAGAGATAGTGCTGGCGCACTTATAGCACCAACGCATGGGGCGTGGTCCCACGCAAATGAGAGAATCTCTGTGCCGCTCTACCCTGCCGAACTATAGATGCGGCAAAGAGGCAAAGAAGCTGTCAAGAGGTGCACTGACACCTAAACATGCCATCTGGGGCTGGGGGTTGGGTTAACAACCCCCAGACATCCCCTTGCAGGAGGGTGCAGTCACTCACTGCACCCGCACGCAAGGGGATCTCTCGCCCCTCTTAAAAGTGCAGGCAAGGTTGCCGCCAGCACAGTGAAACTCAGAGCGGCTGCTTTAAAGTTGCTCCGTATTTCACTTGAATATGCTGCCCCCGGGCACCACAACATCACAGCTGCCCTGCAGGCAGCGCTTTCAATATAATACGTCTCACGCTCCTTGTTTGCGCAGGGCACATCTTCTGAAAGGGGCACCCGGTGTAAACAAAGAGAGCGTGCCGTATTCTGTGAGATGGCCCCTGGTGTGTCTGACACGCAGGTTACATTCACTCACAAGCATCACAGCGCCAGCTCCCTCAGCAAGGTCAGTACTCACTGGGCTTTTGAAGACAAATTGCTATTCACTCACCACCACCTCACTGTCTTTCATAAAAGTCTAATTCCTGTTAGTCAGTTTATTCCTTCCCACTTCTCCCTTTCTCTGTATACACTCACTCTCACTCTAAGGCCATACTTACGAATCGAGCCGTGCAAGACTGCCAGACTTGTGGGGGTGCTGCGGTGGTGGTCTCCTGACTGCCCCATTACAATAAGGGTGTTAGGACTGCCATTGCCCTGCTGCAGCTGCCAGAGGACCACCATTGGTGGTGGTGGTGTGGCGACGTAGAGGCAGTTATATGCTCAGCCAGACTGCCGCAGTCCCACCAGGCATAAGACATGTTTCCTCTACACTATGGTTTTCATGGCAGTTCCAACACCATGAAAACTGTGTCAGGGAGGAAACAAGGGGAGCCATACAGGGCCCCCTGGGGCCTCATGCTCTGTGGATGCACACAGGGGGGCACAGCATGTGCCCCCTCTGTCTACGCACACCAGTTTCTGCACGGCATGGGCTTTAGATTCTATGCTGTGCAGGAACTGTTTTCGGCGTTCCCATTGCAGTTCCCATTTTCAGGGCACTGCTCTGGGAAATTAAGAAAATAAGCCTGCCACACAGGAGAAAACTTCTAATCTGGCGGTCAGCCTGGCTACAGGTTTTGGTGGTGCTTCGGTGGGATGGATCTGCGGCACACCGCCAAACTCATGATGAGGCCCTAAGTGCTGCCATGTTCTTTCTCTCCCTGCTTGCTCTCTCTGTGCTGTGGCTGCATCTTGTCCGGTCCCCTGGCCACAGTGCAACACAGCATTTCCATTTTCAGTACAGGGTGAGGCCTCCTGATCATGACACATCAGAAAAAAATCCCCACTGACCAAGTGACCAGGTTGAAATGCATTCCCATTCTGACACCATTGCATCTGTCCAGGAACCTTTCTTAGGTCTGCTATATGCTAATCCTGCTGTGATGCTTTGTTTCCCCTCTTCGGTGCCATGTATCTGCTGAATGCTCTTCTCAGGACCACTTCCGTGCATTCAAAGCTTCCATTTGCCTAAGCATTGCCAAAGCTTTCGCGGTTCACAGTTCTTCCTACCTGCCCCTGTGAGTAGGAGATTTCTCAATGTCTCAGTTATATCGATAAGCGGTCATGACACATTGCCACCAAGCCCAAAGAACAGGAATATAATAGTTGTTGCTGTCCCCTTGGTGCTCTTCAGTTCCACGAGCACTCTCGAGTCCACAGCCACCTGCTCCATCACCCTCTTTAGATATGCGCATCCACCACGTCCACCTGCCGAAAAAACGGGAAGTCATTGAGGCGTTGCGGCCCCTGCTCTGACTCTGGTCTCTTCATTGTCTCCCATTCCGTCAATGAAAAGAACATCTCAGCATTATACAGGTCACTGAACAACCCATAGGCGAGGCTTTGTCAACAATAAACATCCTATCGTATCCTCAGCAGGGGGAAGTCATCCAAGTGTAATTGGAATAATCAGAATGCTGACTCTGTATCAATTTTCCTCATCTCAGCCCTGACTGCACAATTTTGAACCAACTCAACTGCTTCATCACTGCCGCATAAGATACCAAACGCTGGCTTCTTGGCCATGAATGTGGCAAAGTCTCTGTCATTATACATTTTTTAACTTATGACTTCCATTTCCCTGCCCAAGACCTCAGGCGCCCTGTTATCCACCCTGCAGACACTGCTGGAGGAATGGCTTGCGAGAGCAGAATGGCAGCATTTATGTGGGACACAGAGTGTGATTTATTTCTTGTGGCCCAGATTCTCAGCGCCCCTGTATCATTCTCCATCAGGTGTTCTTTGTTCCCACAGCCGCCTCCAGGAGCGACCTGGTACCCACCTTGCCCGTGAAAACCGGGCACCTCCTCTGGTACCCAAGGGATGGGCAAGATCAGGCCTGGATCTTCCTACCCTGCTTACATCTTCCTGGCAGTTCAATGCCCTCCAACCAAGCTTGTCTCTGAAAAGAACAGCCCTAGGGAACATCTGGCACCACCCCCTTCTTCGCTATCACGCCTTCTATGTATGGAAGGACCATCTATGCAGGAAGTAAACTGTAGCTGAAGTCTTAAAAGAGGTTGCAGACTCTACTGCTTTAGAGCTGGGGTGATTATCTGCTCAACTATAAGCTCGAAGAACCTTTCTTTTGCCATAAAGAATGACTTTCGAGTTCATCCTTCTTGCCAAGGTGGACTTTGCTCTTCTGTAGGCGCAGATGTGACTCAGGCACCTTTGAGCACACGTCACCAACCTGATTGTGTCTATCAGTGTGAATGAGCTGCTCAAAATGAAGGAGGGTTTTAGTGTTCGTGGTGGAGAATTCTGTCACGGTAAAGGTCTTATGAGAGGATTAGAAATAGAGATAACAGAGATTACTCGGGTGGTCTTTGTTGTCCTCACATTATTTTACATATGTATCAGTCTTTGCATGTGTTCCATTAACTATATCACTGAAAAAAAGAATCTTCTCTTTTTACCCACTTTAAGCACCTGCATTTGATTATTCTATAGAATAAATATCAGATTATGGTTGCCTTGAATATGTAAACATTGATGCATCTCATGAAGTAAACCGATTAATGACAATTGATCCACTTAAAGCCTGCACCATGAAATGCGTCTGAAAGGGAGGGGTCTTGAAAATGTAAATCCTGTCTTAGTGTCCCTCTGTCGGCTGCATCCATGTGTCTGCTCGGTGCTGACCAGTGGTACCAGCTGTGCCAGTCTCCAGTCTGTGAAGACGGCCTCTCATGACTCGGAGGAGACATTTTTTAATCTCTCTCAGCACTGAAAGTGTAATTTCTGTTTTAGTTTGAGGGCCATTTGTACTTTTCCTGACTTAACCCCTTGCATGCTCATGACGGCCCCTGGCCATCCTGCGTCACGGTGGGCGTGTGCGGAGGACGTTAGGGGGCCACTTTTTAAAATCGCCGAACAGCGCGAAAATGTGCGCAGCATGCAAGGGGTTAAGATCCCACGCCCATGTAACATGGTTGTTTCGGTCTCATCACATGATTCCAGTGGAGCCCTAAGAACGAAAACTGTGAAACTTGTGTCTTTGTCTGCTTGAATAGCTTTTATGCTCACGGGTGCTCGGGGATCCCCTTCTCGCCCGATTCTGAGATTCACAGATCCATTTTTCATGTGTTATCATTTGTTAATAAACACCTGCAGACTTGTGATTGGCATGTGAGCAAATGTATTTTAACAACAGGTGGCATGTTGCCAGGGGCGGCTCCTCAGCTAGGGCGGAGGAGTGTTGCCCCTCGGCTCCCAGAGCAGGAAAAAGGGAAAATAAAATAATAACATCGTTATTAGCATTTTATTTTTTGTAGCTACGGGGTGGGGTTGGTATCACTGCCTAGGAGGAGTGGTTGATGCACTTTAAGTGCGCATGATGGTTTGGCCGGCTATCTTGGGCCGGCCAAACAGTCATGAGCACTTAGCATGTTCTCCACTGGGCTGTGATACACAGCCTGGGTGGAGAACATGCACAGGCCCCCTGTCCGTGTCTGAGCACCTTACCATGGCGGTCAGACCAATCACATTGCAGCATTGTGATTGGCTTAGGGGAGCCTGTGTGCTTCCTCCTTCCGGTTCGAAGTAACAAAGGAGGAGAGACGGCGACCGGCAGTTGCGAGGAGGTAAGTGGTTTTATTTTTTATATCTTGTTTTTTATATTTTTTCCTCCCGCCTGACACCCCCGTTCTCTGCCAGCCGCCACTGCATGTTCTGTTTGAGAGTGGGTACATTGTCATGTTTTGTTGGTCTTGTGTATGTTTATGAGCTTGTGTTGGTTTCTTGGAGCACAATGCTTACCTTCTAAGTACAAAGATCCACAACAGACACTCCACAAGTAGGTGGCCTGGGCTGTAGAAAGTCGGCTCTTTATGTATTATATCCATGATAGATATACTGTGCAAAGAGTCTGGGTATTCCCTTACGAGTGGACAGGGGTTTGATGTAAGAATTCCAAGGTGCCCTTCTAGGTGGGTAGTGTGGTCGAGCAGAGGCGCACAGCTCAATAGGGAGATCCACACCAATTTATAAAAATAACACGTATGTTCATATGTGTTTAGGCACCAGAATCAATACAATCAGGTAAGTATGTTTTCAAGAGAAGATCGTCTGCATTTAAGCAATCGACACTGCATTTACTAGAGGTTGATTTGTTATCTTATGAAAGGAAGAACAAATGCAGTTTACAAGTTATTTGCAGAGACTTTCCAGACCAACCACTGGGACTTGAGAGGTGTGTGGGGCAAGGCCAGCACCAGCAGATCATCTCCAGCGGCCGGAGGTCGACTGGGTGCAGTGGGGTCAAACACCTTTGGATCGCCAATGCAAGTCAATGGGGGTCGGACTTTGCCAACACATTCTCTAATATCAGACTGGAAGGCCAGTGGGGCTGACCCAACAGGAAGGTTCAAGTACTACAATGTTAGGGTACGTGGGGACACCAATGGTCCTCTTCACCTCGGGCAAGGGCAGCCGGGTGCAGAGGGTCTTTGAGGAGTTGGGTATTTCTCATCTGGGAGCACTCTCGGTTGAAGGGGACCTGCACGCAGAGGCTGCAGGTGTTGTCAGAGTGTTCACAAGGGGTTAAACCACAGTGGACCCTGTCTCTGGAGGCTGGGGACCACTGTGACACCATTGGCCACTTCAACACCAGCATGAGGGCTCATGTGCAGTGGTGCTTTGCAGCGTCTGGTTTTTGCGGTTACAGAGTCTCATAGCTTGTTCTTTGGTACCTGCAAGATGCAGGAGAACAGATCTGCTGTTGCATGGGCGTTCCTATGTCTTTAGAGGAGTGCTGGTTGTCCTCCCAGACTTTGAAGGATCAGCAGATTGCAGAGCGAGATGTCTTTGGTGTAATTGTCAAGAATAGGTGGACAGGCCAGCAGGGCAGGTGCCAAATCAGTTGCCTTTTCTGCAGTTCTTTTTTCTGCAGACCTTGCTTTTGTGGCTCTTTGCCCTTTTCCTTTTGGTCAGCAGGATATGATTCTCTGATACTAAGGGCTCCCATAAATATTGAATTTTGGGTTGTTTAGGATAATAGTCAATGGACTATCTACCCTTGGGGTCACTATAGCCCCTATATTACCACTTCCTGTGGGAGGTGGTCATAACCCTGTCCCAGAATTCCTGAGTTTGCCATCACCAAGATGCTTACCTTTGAATAGTCGCCTCCACTTTGAATAGCCCACCTCAAGGGTGGCACTGGCCTGAGGGTGGACACGCCTATCTGACTAGCTAATTTCTCTGCCAGTCCAGGTGTCTAGTGGCTCTGAGCCAAAGGAGGTCAGCTTCTTCTGCAGGGAGAGAAACCAGATTTCCATATCAAAGGCAGATGGCCCTTTGAAGCTTCCCTGTCTTGAAATGCTAATATGCAGGTCATCCTGTGGAAGGAGCTAAAAACAACCCCTGCCCAAGCAGGCTCATTTTATGGCCCCCTGAGAGCAAAGGCCGGCACCCTTGGGGGTCAGATTCTTTGTTTGTTTGTGATTTTTTTAGAGCGCTGCTGCTACCCGAAGTTGTCCTGGTGCTGTGAGAAGTCCTGCCAAACCCCCTGTCAGAAACCCCCTGGTTAGAACCAGTCAGTCAGCCCACCAGTGGCTGGTAGGTTTCCAGGGTGCACCTCTAATGTGCCCTCTGTGTGCATATAAAACCAAATCTGGCACTGGTTTATTAATACAAGATGTTTATTACCAAACATCCCTATTTTCAGTGAAGCCATCACGTAGCTGGGGGGAGTGCGGGGAAGGAACTTGGCTACAAAATCACGTAACTCCTGGCTGGCTGGTTGGTTCCCTCTCCTGTGTCCCGTCCTATCGTCTTCCTGGCTTCTTGTGAGTAACAGGAAGCACCAGGGCTCCCATGCTCCCCACAGCCAATTACAATGCTGCAATGCAGTGTTTTGATTGGTACGAGAGCTGTAACACGGCGATCAGCCAGGGGCTTGAGGGGGTGGGCATGTTCTCCATGCAGGCTGTAATGCTGCCCGCATGGAGAACAGAGAAGGTGCGCATGGCTGGTTTGGGCGGCCTGAGAGGGCCGGCCAAACATTCATTGCGCACTTAGCAGGGTTGTACCACTTGTCCCCTGCTCTGCAGCTCTGCCTCCCCCTCAAGCATGCTGCCGCAGCAGGAGGACGAAATAAGATGAAAATAACATGACGCTATTATAATTTTCTTTTTTCCATCCTTTTGCTGAATCACGGCAGTGAGGCGACGCTCCTCCGCCTTAAAGGAGGAGCCGCCACTGAGTTGGAATCTAGCTGTGCCCAAATCTTCAAGAGTTGTAATTTGCAAGGCAGGCCCCCTGAAGAGCAGTCCGTCATGCGTGTAAACGCACGGTGGTGTTGAATGCACCTTATGCAGTGGTTTGTCGCTTTTTGCTCATCTGACCATGTCAGTTGGCTCGCTTCTTCCACCCAGACTAGCCCAGGGAGGGGCCTCAAGAAAGCCTCAGCCAGATGTGGTTTCCAGAGCGCGCTGCCTCCTTCAGGTGGTGCCGGCGTCACTTCCTGTCAGATCCAGCCTTGCTATGCTCTCCAGCTCTGTCTGTGCTGCTCTTGGAGTTCTTACGTGATCCGGAATTTGTGACAGACAGTAATGCTTTCAACGTAATAATGTGTCATTTTATTATTGGTTCTTCCGGGTTACACACAGCTGCCAGGGAGCCCCATGTCACGCGTGACGCCTTCACTCAGGACTGTTTTGTCACCAGTAGCGTTGTCGATGCGGTCACTTGAAGATTTAAAGGTTCCTATGAAAGCACACTTTGGAGACACGTATTTTGGTGTTTTTTGTGCCGAAACACCAGCCCCAGCTGGGCAGCAGGTGATCAGCAACAATAGAGGTGAGCGCGTGCCAATATTTACACCTTGCATCAGGTGAGTGAGAATGTTACACAGGGTAAAGATCATGTGAGAGTTTTGAGATCCTTCTGGCCCTTGCAGCTCCCTTTGGTTTGTGGACATGGTGCCAATATCAGCAACACTCACCACCCCTCATGCAGCATCATACAGAATAAATAAACAGACACAACACCTTTGTCGTGGAGAAAATTGCTACAGGTATATTAGCATGCCAACTAGGCCAACCTGGTGGGTTATCTTACAGGCGATCTAAAGGCAAGCCGCCCCTCGCGGCCTACCACCTGATGGGCCAACTCGCGTCGTGGCCTTAGCCAATCGGTGCTTAGCGGTTGTGGTGAGGGGATAGCTCCACCCACCTCCGCTGAACTGTTGGTTCATCCCATTACCCACGTCCCCCCCCCCCCTATGAGGAGCAGAGTGTTCAAGCGACCCCAGTTGTACAGGTTTCCAACCGCCCGTAGGACAGACGGGGCGCCGTCGCACCCCAGGGTCCACCGCAAAGGCTTCCTGGGGATATTAGGCCTCAGCACCCTTTGTGCTCCTGAAGAGGGTACCCATGAGTACCTTTCCGCCTCTAGAACACCCTGCAACACAAAATAAAAGATTTGAAATTCCTTCCTCCCCCCACCCTGATTAAGGCGGGTAAGTGGTAGATACCCTTTCAAAGGCATCACAGGAGAGATTGGTCCTGGCGGCAGGAGGGCTTCAACCCATAGTTTGGTTGCACCTCCTGGGAATTATTGCATTCTGAGTTTAGCTTTTTTTGGATAAGAAAGGAGTTTCCAGCGGCAGGGGCCTGATCTCCTTGGTGAGCGGGGGCCACCCAGGGATCCGCCCTTTAAGAGGGGCAGTTAGTAGCCCCATTGTGAAGCATCTTATGAACAATACAGGCCAGTGTGAAAGACTCCTGGCTGTCTTAGATCTGCTTGTGTTTTCAATTGTCCGCTCTCTTGGTGGCACCTCTAGGGCCCTTCAGCGCATGCGTACAGAGTGGTAGACTCCCACTGCCTTTTCTGGGAAACAATTTAGCATTTGTGCAATGTTTTCTTCTCTCTTGTTCCCGCCTCCTGTCTGTCTCCATTTCATCTTTCTATTGACCATCTTTCTGCCTGTCCCTCTCTCTCTCACTCTGTCCCCACTCTCCCTCGCCCTCCCTCTCTCTCTGTCTCTTCCTCTGTCCCCCTCTCTCTGTCCCTCTCTCCATCTCCCTCTCTCTCTGCTTCTCTCGCTTTCTCTTTCTCTCTCTGTCCCACTCTCTCCTTCTCTCTATGTCCCTCTCTTCCTCCCCCTCTTCCTCTTTCTCTCTCTCTTTCTTCCTCTCTTTCTCCCGCTCTCTCATCTTCCTCTTTCTCTCTCTCTGTCCCTCTCTCTCACATCCCTCTACCTCACTCTCTGTCTTAGTATCTTTCTATCTCTCTCTGTCCCTATCTCTCTCACCTTCATCTCTCTCTGTCCCCCTCTCTCTCTCCTCTGCTTCCGCTCTCTCTCTCTCTCTTCTTTCTATTTCTCTCCCCCCTATCTCTCCTCTCTCTCCTCTCTCTCTCCCCTCCACCTCACTCTCTTTATTCTTCCTTTCTCTCACTCTCTCTCTCTCTCTATTTTTCCTCTCTCTCTCTCTCTCTCTCTCTCTCTCTCTCTCTCTTACCCACACACACTATATTTATTTCTCTCTCGCTCAATCTCTGTAGGAGAGTAGGATCTGCTTCTTATGTTTACCCCCACTTTTTGCTGGCGTTTCACAGTTTTTCGAATTTAGTCTGGCTAGGGGCCTGCTATCCAGGACCCCAGCCTAGCTGCTTCCTCTCTAAATTGATTCCATGTACTTTAGGTAAACTCCAGTTTGGTTACTGGGGTACCCTTGTGAGTCCCTAGTATATGGTACCCCAGGTACCTAGGGCATAGGTACCCCAGAGGCCTACCAGGAGCTGAAGCATGTATTATGCCAACCCTAGAAAGCCTTCCCAACTGACACCACAGACCTGCTACTGCAGCCTGTGTAAGGTGGTGTATGCACCCCTTACTTAGATATAGGTTCCCTATATCTACCTTATATCACTACACATATAAACCTACCAGTCACCCCTATGGCAGACCTTATCAATCCTGAAGGCAGGGTTCTGGGTTTTGTGTGAGAGCGTGCCCATGCATGAGCAGGACCCCTCTGCAGCTTTCAGAATCTATTCTCTGGAGCTGTTCTGTGATGCAGCCAGTCCATATACTCTTAAGTGCATTATAACCTTGCTGTGAATGCAAACTTGGGAATTGCTGCAAGGAAACATGTTGTGTTTGTTGTCAACCACTTTGGAATCCTACCCCCCCCCCCCACCAGTTCTGGCGGTTGGGGTAGAATTCCACCCTTCCAGAGGTAGAGACATGTACACACTGGTATACCCGGTACCAGCTTAATAAAGCACTGGCATCACAAAATGGATGCTGCTGTCAGGATTGCGCTCAGCAGGATTCTCATGTAGTTACAATGCTCCACCTCCGGACCCTCCGAACACCCCGAAGTTAATACACAGGGTGTTCAGACGATACGGTGAGGGAAAAAACCCCAAAAGGGGAAAAAACCCAACAGAAAAGAGGAGAAGGGGAAAGGGCAGCAGGGGATCAGAAGCTGTAAATACAGAACATACAAAGGTTAATACAGTTCAATGTAATTCCCTACTCTCTTGTATTCTCGCTAAATCAACATTACTAAAGCATCACCTGTAAAGAGCAACTTGCACAGCCTTTTCTCTGTACTGCTGTTTTCCTTTTGTAATCTGTGCAGGTACAAGGACAACAAGTTAACATATGGAGTGGTACTCTCCACTACTCTTAATAACTGTGTACTCACAAACACCTACCCCTTCTATTTGCCAAAGCTGCTTTAAACTGAATCCTTTATATAACCAAAAGCAATAATGATGAAGTTCGATGCAACAGTAAATATGCAAATGAGTCTTTGCAATAAGTTTTTCTCCAAACGATCTATAAGCACAACCAAACACGGCAAGGCGTAGTTAACTCACTACTAGCCTCCGCTTTGGCATTTGTAATCCAAATAAAGATGCCTTTTGGGTGTTCATGACGGTGATGCGGAGGTATGGAACTCCACCCCCTGCATTCCGCCACACCAATAAAGAAGAAACAAATCAGCAAGGACTGTACATAGTAAATAGGCGCAGAGCACCCGAAAACCAAAGGTCCCTGTTAAATGTAAAGTTACTCCTCGCAGCCGCGAGGCTCAAATGAAAGTGCACAAAGAACAGTACGAGCACAAACACACGCTCGTGAAAGAGCGCATCCACAGGTTTACCCAAAGCTTCTCCCTCTGGAACTGCAGACCCCTCGATCCTCCGACCGGGAAATAAACCACGGGAAACACGCTGGCAGTAACTGGACCCGGCTGTTAAGAATTGGAAACACAGAATAACGAGCCCCGAACACCGGATCCGCCCAGCATTTCACCACTTCCGCCGGGGCATGTGGGTAATGTAGTCATACGCCTAAGCCTCATGGGAAGTGTAGTTTTAGGCAGGCGCGCTCGCTCTAAATCCTGACAGTACGCCCTCCTCCCAGGCGCCTCCTAGGCCCAGGCTTAGAAGGGTGTCTCGAATGGAAAGAGCGGATAGCCCTAGGAGCATGCACATTGCTCCACGGTTCCCATGAATCATCTTCAGCACTGTAACCCTTCCAAGAGACAAGGTACCAGAGCACCCCCCTGTACATCTTGGAGTCACGAATGGAGTGCACTTCGTACTCCACTTGTCCATCACACACAACAGGCGGTGGCGCTGCTCTGCGCGATGTAAGAGCTTTTTTCAACAGATGTACATGGAACACTGGATGTATTCTCAAAGAGCCGGGCAACTTGAGTTTGTAAGCAACAGGGTTGATGCGTTTCACTACTGAGTACGGGCCTATGAAACGAGGGTGAAATATGCTCCGCAATTTAAAGCGTATGTTT
Source organism: Lissotriton vulgaris (assembly GCF_964263255.1). NCBI lineage: Eukaryota > Metazoa > Chordata > Amphibia > Caudata > Salamandridae > Lissotriton > Lissotriton vulgaris. The sequence goes on along the minus strand of NC_141696.1, from coordinate 1,524,768,278 downwards.
TTAGTAGAGAGCCATACCTTGTCTCCTACCTTGAACTGAGGACCAGGGTCACGGTGTTTATCCTCCCAACGTTTGTACGCTACTTTTGCTTTGCTCAGATGTGCTTGCACTCCCCTATGCACCTTCCTTAGCGCCTGAACCCGTTCTCTCACTGATGGCTGTGTGTGCAACTCAGTGGGGATGGCAATTGGCAAGGTATTCGCATCATAGCCGTAATTAGCCTTGAACGGTGACATACCAGTTGAACTGTGCCACGAATTGTTATATGCTAACTCAGCCATCCCTAACAAATCCACCCAGGAGTCTTGAGCTTCCTTGGAGTAGCAGCGCAGATATTTCTTCAAAGTCTGGTTTAAACGTTCTGTTTGCCCGTCTGTTTGCGGATGGAAACTGGTAGAGAGAGCTACCTCTATACCCAACGCCTTGCACCACATTTTCCAAAAGCGTGCAACGAACTGCGGACCCCTGTCTGACACAATCACCTTTGGAACACCATGCAACCTGATGACCTGGGAGGCTAGTATTTGGGCTGTCTGACCTGCTGTTGGCAAATTTACACAGGGTATAAAATGCCCCATCTTTGTCAAGTTGTCCACAACCACCAGTACTGCAGTTTTGCCCTGATCCAAAGGCAGACCGGTGATAAAATCTAGGCTTATGTTTTGCCACGGTCGGTCCGGAGTAGGCATAGGCATCAATAACCCTTTCTTCCGAGTGGTACTTCCTTTTCCTCTAGCGCAAGTCTCGCACTTACCTACCCACTGGGTAGCATCGCTAACCAAGGATTCCCATCAGAAATGTCGTTTTAACAGGCTTATTGTCTTTGTTACTCCTGGATGACCCGCCGATGGCGCATCATGACACCAACAAAAAGCCTTTTTACGTATCTCCTCTGATGGCAGATACAAACAATCCCCTTGAAAAGGCAGTCCCTGTCTTATCTTCCTGCCACACTTTTCCGCAGCCCATTTATTCCATGACCCCATCGACCTGGAACCTTTCACCTCATCCAAGAACTTCTCAGCTCTTATCACACAAACCACTTTTGCCGAAGGTATGATAGAGTGTTGTTCCTCTGGTACCTGTTCAGCGGGTACTTCCTGTCTCGATAGAGCATCTGCCTTCCTGTTCTCTATTCCTGGTCTGAAAGTTACCACGAAGTTGTATTCTGAAAAGAACAACATCCAACGCATTTGCCTTTGCGTTAGATGCCTAGCAGACGTCATGTACTGGAGATTACGATGATCAGTATAGACAGTAACTGCCTGACAAGCCCCCCACAAATACGGCCTCCACTCTTGAAAAGCTCTTTTTATAGCTAGTAGTTCCTTTTCAGCTATCGTGTAGTTGACTTCAGCTGAACTCAACTTCTTTGAAAGATAAGCAACTGGATGTAATTGACCGTTTTGTGGATCTCTCTGTGAAAGTATTGCCCCAATGGCTTCGTCAGACGCATCAGCCTCGACAATAAATGGATGCTCCAACACAGGGTGTGCCAACACCGGTGCACATGTAAATGCCTTCTTCAATGCTTGGAAGGCATCCTCCGCCTCTTTTGTCCATACAAAAGGAGTTCCCTTTCTTAACAGCTTAGTTATAGGGACAGCTGTCTGAGAGAAATGCATTATAAACCGCCGGTAGTAGTTGGCGAAACCCAAGAAACTCTGCACCTCCCACACGTTTCTAGGGGCTGGCCAATCCTGTACTGCCTGAACCTTCCTTGTTGACATGTGCAGTCCGCTTGAACTGAGATTCACTCCCAAAAACTCCACCTCCTGTACACCAAACTCGCATTTGCTCAGTTTAACATATAAACAATGCTCCCTCAATTTGTCCAACACCTTGCATACATGAGCGGTATGACCTGAAACGTCCCTGGAGTATATCAAGATGTCATCGATATACATTACCACGAATTGGTCCACATATTCCTTCAACACATCGTTTATAAAGAACTGGAACGCTGCCGGAGCATTACACAGCCCAAAAGGCATGACAAGGTATTCATATAGGCCATATCGTGTTTTGAAAGCAGTCTTCCACTCATCCCCCTCTCTCACTCTGACCAGATGATAAGCCCCACGTAAATCTAATCGGGTGTAGATAGTTGCCTCTCTCACCTGGTCGAGTAAAACTGAAATGAGGGGGAGAGGATAACGATTCCTTATGGTGTTCCTATTCAAAACGCGATAGTCCACACATGCCCTCAAGTCACCATTGGCTTTTGCTATAAAAAACAGAGGGGATGCAGCAGGAGATCTAGATGGTCGAATGAACCCCAAACGGACATAATGGTCAAGGTATTTCCTTAGATGTGTGGTTTCTGGTACAGACAAAGCGTACACTCTACAAGATGGTATCGTGGCCCCTTCTACCAGATCTATGCGACAGTCAGATTCCCTATGAGGAGGTAGGGTTTCAGCTTTCTTCTCGCTAAAAACATCCGCATATGACAAGTATTCCTCAGGCAATTGCACATTTGTTTCCACCGCTGTAGCTGCTACAAACGGGGTGGCCAGTACTGCAACATGAGCGGAAACACTGGGTACTAGATGGTCCTGACAATTCTCCATCTCGAAATGGAAGGTCTTTGTCTGCCAATCAACCACCGGATTGTGCTTTTTTAACCATGGCATGCCCAGAATAACCTCATACTGAGGAGCTGCGATTATATTCAGAGACAGCTTCTCCGAATGGACATATCCCTGCGTTACCACCGATAAACCCAACTCTCTGGTTTTTTCGATTATGTGACCCGAGGTTAAGGGTTTACCATCCACTGCTAGGACTTCTTCAGGACTTTCTCTCGGAACTCGAGGCAAGGCTAATCTAGTTACCAGACCATCGTCTATGAAATTGCCTGTGGCTCCAGAATCCAACATCACCATGACTTGATGTTCTTCTGATTCACAGTCAAGAGACATAACCACCACTATATGCGACTCTGTTTCCTCATTGCCATAAGAGGACAGAGATGTAAGTTTCCATTCCTGTACTCCCTCACTCTTCTTTTGTTCGTCACTCTTTGCTTCAATTTCTTGCAAAGTAGTAGACACAGCCAATTTTTTGAACCTGTTGGTATTACCCGAATATTTGGGTTTGGATGGGCATTCTCTGACATAATGACCCTTTTTTCCGCAGTACATACATAAACCCTGTACTCTTCTGGATTCTCTCTCTTCCCTAGACAAAGGAGCCTTAAGAGCTCCTATTTCCATGGGTTCTGGGACTGCTTCGGATACCCCCATTACTCTGCGAGGGCCCCTATCGCTACTGTATGTTACTCTGTCCCATTTCCTCCGGCTGTTTCCTCTCTCTGTCAACCGACTATCCAGGCGTAACACTATATTCACCATATGAAGAAAGGAAGTAGGCTGCGGATCAACCTGTGCTACGGCATCCTTTAGATCCTCCTTCAAACCTTGGTAAAAAAGTGACATTCGTTTCGCTTCTGGCCATTCTGTTTCTGCCACCAGCCTGTTAAAAGCCGTAAGGTAAGTAACTAATTCTCCTCTCCCTTGCCTCAACTCCAGTAGCTCTCAGTCAGCACTAAAAGATGTAGCTCTTCTGTCAAACACTCTTTCAAACTCTGCCTTAAAGGCTGTCCAATCCGACAGGATGGGATCATCACGTTTCACCAAGGGCACTGCCCAATCCGCTGCATCACCAACCAGATAGGATATAACAAAAGCCACTCTTTGAGTGATTGGTGGGAAAAGAAGAAGGCTTACAGGAGAAATGCATAAGAACCTGGGTCATAAACACATGCACCTTACGGGGATCGCCTGTGAACCTTTCGGGATTAGCTCGAGGTATAGGCGGGGGCACAGTTACCTGAACGGTAGAGGAGGGAGCAGAAGCGTTAAAAGGATTACCACTCATTTGTTCTACCTTTTCTCTTAACGCAGCGGTTTCGGCCTTAGATGAGGCCAATTCCTGCTGCACCAGAACAAGTGCTTGCAACACGTCCTCCATGGACGCCATTGTAACCACACAAAAACCGTGCAGAGCGGAATTCTTGGGCTCGTTATTCTGTCAGGATTGCGCTCAGCAGGATTCTCATGTAGTTACAATGCTCCACCTCCGGACCCTCCGAACACCCCGAAGTTAATACACAGGGTGTTCAGACGATACGGTGAGGGAAAAAACCCCAAAAGGGGAAAAAAACCAACAGAAAAGAGGAGAAGGGGAAAGGGCAGCAGGGGATCAGAAGCTGTAAATACAGAACATACAAAGGTTAATACAGTTCAATGTAATTCCCTACTCTCTTGTATTCTCGCTAAATCAACATTACTAAAGCATCACCTGTAAAGAGCAACTTGCACAGCCTTTTCTCTGTACTGCTGTTTTCCTTTTGTAATCTGTGCAGGTACAAGGACAACAAGTTAACATATGGAGTGGTACTCTCCACTACTCTTAATAACTGTGTACTCACAAACACCTACCCCTTCTATTTGCCAAAGCTGCTTTAAACTGAATCCTTTATATAACCAAAAGCAATAATGATGAAGTTCGATGCAACAGTAAATATGCAAATGAGTCTTTGCAATAAGTTTTTCTCCAAACGATCTATAAGCACAACCAAACACGGCAAGGCGTAGTTAACTCACTACTAGCCTCCGCTTTGGCATTTGTAATCCAAATAAAGATGCCTTTTGGGTGTTCATGACGGTGATGCGGAGGTATGGAACTCCACCCCCTGCATTCCGCCACACCAATAAAGAAGAAACAAATCAGCAAGGACTGTACATAGTAAATAGGCGCAGAGCACCCGAAAACCAAAGGTCCCTGTTAAATGTAAAGTTACTCCTCGCAGCCGCGAGGCTCAAATGAAAGTGCACAAAGAACAGTACGAGCACAAACACACGCTCGTGAAAGAGCGCATCCACAGGTTTACCCAAAGCTTCTCCCTCTGGAACTGCAGACCCCTCGATCCTCCGACCGGGAAATAAACCACGGGAAACACGCTGGCAGTAACTGGACCCGGCTGTTAAGAATTGGAAACACAGAATAACGAGCCCCGAACACCGGATCCGCCCAGCATTTCACCACTTCCGCCGGGGCATGTGGGTAATGTAGTCATACGCCTAAGCCTCATGGGAAGTGTAGTTTTAGGCAGGCGCGCTCGCTCTAAATCCTGACAGCTGCAGCCACAGACACGAGTCTGGCCTCCTACTGCTGGATGTAACTCTGGCAGGTGAGGCCTGGACAATAGGTTTCCTGTCACAGGGAGGTGTCACCACCTCCCAGACAGGCTTTAGTGTATTAAGGCTGGGTGGGTGCACTCCAAGAGTGCTTTGAAGTCTGCACTGTGGGCACATTTGGTGTCCCTGTGCATAGCCTATTAGAACCAGTTGCAGGGGCTACCAGCCCCTGCTCTGGTGCGAAACTGGACAAAGGAAATGAGTGTATCCACCCCTCTTTCCAAACCCTCCCATAGGTAGGTCCCCAGAGTATGTCCAACCCCTTCCTTAGGTATAAGAAATGAACCCCTGGCTACAGGACTGTAGATCACACCTGGACAAAACTCTGATACTGAATCCTGGAACTTTGACGATCTGCACAACACTGGATGACTGAAGAATCTCCCTTGGAGTAAAGGAGTTACTCCCTTGCTTGGCAGGCACCAAAGAAGCATCTGACTGGTTTGCATCTCCGAAGCTCCAGCCGGACTCCGAAGTATTTGCAACACAAGAGATGGATTTCCAGACTTCCCTGAGGCCGCCCTGAGTCCCCAGCAAAGCTGAGACCCGCAGCCCTCATGGGTACCATGGAACCGTAACGTCTGGACACTGTGCACATTTGCAAGTGCATCAGCTTCTTGACATTCCTTGAGGTTGTGCAATGGGTTACTTGTAGCCTAGACCCAGGGCACCTTTTCCCCCGAAGATTGCTGGCCTACACTCTACGAGTGTTCCGTGAGCTGGCCTTTGTGTTTTCACTTGAGGTACCTTCGCGATCCCTAGTCCGTTGACTGGTGGGTCCCTGAGAAGGCAACTGTGACTTTCCTTGCCTTCCCTGGTTGCTCCAGACGTGCCCTGTCTCTCCACCACTTGGTGAGTCCCCCGGACCTTGCTGGTCCGCACCAAAGCATTTCTTCTCTTTCTGCGTGGGTTACTGTTGCCAAGGGTTTTTGGGTCCAGTCTGGTCACCGACGCCGAAACACTCGACATCCTTCATGGTGCAGCTCAAATGCAGCTCCTGATCATCGTTGACATCTCCTGGTCCTCGTGACTGCAGAGTCAAGCTTCACCTCTTCAACCTGAAATCACCCGACATCGATGAGCATTCGTCACTGGCAAGTAACCCAGACTCTGCCCCCTCTGCTTTCAGGTTCTTCTCATCTTCGATCCAGGCTTGGATCACACCAGACACTTTCCACTTCGATGTCGGCAGCACTTTGCAGCAGATCACCATTGAAATCAACGACGATTCCCGACACCAAAAGACACCTATGCACCAGGCTTCCCTGGGTGAGGTAACACGAGTACTCGGGTGCTCCCATGGGTATTGGTCCTAGAACTCCTTAAGTCTAGAGGGGTTTTCTCATTTCCTCTCCTAATTGTCCTTAATCTTTAAATTTCCAACTGTGACTTTCCCCATAGAAGCTAACGGCGTCTCGCGGCTGTGTTCTCACACTGCACACGTTCCCCGTGGGTTGCCTGTGTCACTACCTTGGGTGGTTCCTTGTGGTCCCAGCGATTCTACAGGCTCTGGGCCTTGTGTCTAGACAAGTCAGGGTTTTTATACCACTTTCTTAATATAAGGTTTGGTACGCCCGTAGGGCTCAACGTATATTGTGCTATTACTGAAGTTCTATTGCATTGAAAGTGTGTACTTTGCTCTGTAATCTCATAAAGAGATTACTAGAGAGTGTTTAGTGATAAATACATATAGTTTATATATAAAATACATATAAATATACTTTGTGTAGTTCTCTTTTCATTTAGACATTCAAGGGGTTCTGATCTGGTTAACCGAGCTGCTTTACACTCCTTCAAGACTTAGCCTGAAGGCTACTCTCCATAACTACCACTAGGATAGCTTTCTATAAAGGTTGTCTTTAATCTATATCAATAAGGGTTGTTTGGACCTGTGCAAGGTGCCCACTATAACTAGTGTACAGCATATGCCAAGCCAACTTCCCACACTCTCTTTCTTTCTTTCCCTTTCTTTCTCCCTCTCTCTCTTTCTCTCGCTCTCTTTCTTTCTCTTTCTTTTTTTCTTCCTTTTTTCTTTCTCTCTCCCTCTCTTTCTTTCTTTCTCTCTGTCCCTCCCCCTCTCTCTCTCTCCATCTCCCTCGCTTTCTCTCTCTTCCTCACCTTCCTCCTCCTTGGTCTCTCTGGGACATTCCTCTAATGTTCACAGTATAATCAGAAGATTCTGCCCCAAGGCTCTCAGGCTCACAGAGTCTGCAGTAGAAGAATCATTAACACACGGACAGTCAGTACAGAGGACCTGCCTCGCAGCCCACCAGGGAGCAGGCGGCCCCGGTGTCACAGGGACAACCGCACGAGGGCCTGCCTCACAGCCCGCCATGGAGCAGGCGGCCCCGGTGTCACAGGGACAACCGCACCGAGGGCCTGCCTCACAGCCCGCCATGGAGCAGGCGGCCCCGGTGTCACAGGGACAACCGCACCGAGGGACTGCCTCACAGCCCGCCATGGGGCAGGCGGCCCCGGTGTCACAGGGACAACCGCACCGAGGGACTGCCTCACAGCCCGCCATGGAGCAGGCGGCCCCGGTGTCACAGGGACTACGGCACCGAGGGCCTGCCTCACAGCCCACCAGGGAGCAGGCGGCCCGGTGTCACAGGGACAACCGCACCGAGGGCCTGCCTCACAGCCCGCCAGGGCGCAGGCGGCCCCGGTGTCACAGGGACAACCGCACCGAGGGCCTGCCTCACAGCCCGCCAGGGCGCAGGCGGCCCCGGTGTCACAGGGACAACCGCACCGAGGGCCTGCCTCACAGCCCGCCAGGGCGCAGGCGGCCCCGGTGTCACAGGGACAACCGCACCGAGGGCCTGCCTCACAGCCCACCAGGGAGCAGGCGGCCCGGTGTCACAGGGACAACCGCACCGAGGGCCTGCCTCACAGCCCACCACGGAGCAGGTCGGCCCCGGTGTCACAGGGACAACCGCACCGAGGGCCTGCCTCACAGCCCGCCAGGGAGCAGGCGGCCCGGTGTCACAGGGACAACCGCACCGAGGGCCTGCCTCACAGCCCGCCAGGGAGCAGGCGGCCCGGTGTCACAGGGACAACCGCACCGAGGGCCTGCCTCACAGCCCGCCAGGGAGCAGGCGGCCCTGGTGTCACAGGGACAACCGCACCGAGGGCCTGCCTCACAGCCCACCATGGAGCAGGCGGCCCCGGTGTCACAGGGACTACGGCACCGAGGGCCTGCCTCACAGCCCGCCATGGAGCAGGCGGCCCCGGTGTCACAGGGACAACGGCACCGAGGGCCTGCCTCACAGCCCGCCATGGAGCAGGCGGCCCCGGTGTCACAGGGACTACGGCACCGAGGGCCTGCCTCACAGCCCGCCATGGAGCAGGCGGCCCCGGTGTCACAGGGACAACCGCACCGAGGGCCTGCCTCAAAGCCCACCGGGGAGCAGGCGGCCCCGGTGTCACAGGGACAACGGCACCGAGGGCCTGCCTCACAGCCCGCCAGGGAGCAGGCGGCCCTGGTGTCACAGGGACAACCGCACCGAGGGCCTGCCTCACAGCCCACCATGGAGCAGGCGGCCCCGGTGTCACAGGGACAACGGCACCGAGGGCCTGCCTCACAGCCCGCCATGGAGCAGGCTGCCCCGGTGTCACAGGGACAACCGCACCGAGGGCCTGCCTCACAGCCCGCCAGGGAGCAGGCGGCCCCGGTGTCACATGGACAACCGCACCGAGGGCCTGCCTCACAGCCCACCAGGGAGCAGGCGGCCCCGGTGTCACATGGACAACCGCACCGAGTGCCTGCCTCACAGCCCACCATGGAGCAGGCGGCCCCGGTGTCACAGGGACAACCGCACCGAGGGCCTGCCTCACAGCCCGCCATGGAGCAGGCGGCCCCGGTGTCACAGGGACAACCGCACCGAGGGCCTGCCTCACAGCCCGCCATGGAGCAGGCGGCCCCGGTGTCACAGGGACAGTCAGTACAGAGGACCTGCCTCACAGCCCGCCAGGGCGCAGGCGACCCCGGTGTCACATGGACAACCGCACCGAGGGCCTGCCTCACAGCCCGCCATGGAGCAGGCGGCCCCGGTGTCACAGGGACAGTCAGTACAGAGGACCTGCCTCAGAGCCCACCATGGAGCAGGCGGCCCCGGTGTCACATGGACAGTCAGTACAGAGGACCTGCCTCACAGCCCACCAGGGAGCAGGCGGCCCCGGTGTCACAGGGACAACCGCACCGAGGTCTGCCTCACAGCCCGCCAGGGAGCAGGCGGCCCCGGTGTCACAGGGACAACCGCACCGAGGTCTGCCTCACAGCCCGCCAGGGAGCAGGCGGCCCCGGTGTCACAGGGACAACCGCACCGAGGGCCTGCCTCACAGCCCGCCAGGGAGCAGGCGGCCCCGGTGTCACATGGACAGTCAGTACAGAGGACCTGCCTCAGAGCCCACCATGGAGCAGGCGGCCCCGGTGTCACATGGACAGTCAGTACAGAGGACCTGCCTCACAGCCCACCAGGGAGCAGGCGGCCCCGGTGTCACAGGGACAACCGCACCGAGGTCTGCCTCACAGCCCGCCAGGGAGCAGGCGGCCCCGGTGTCACAGGGACAACCGCACCGAGGGCCTGCCTCACAGCCCGCCAGGGAGCAGGCGGCCCCGGTGTCACAGGGACAACCGCACCGAGGGCCTGCCTCACAGCCCACCAGGGCGCAGGCGGCCCCGGTGTCACAGGGACAACCGCACCGAGGGCCTGCCTCACAGCCCACCATGGAGCAGGCGGCCCCGGTGTCACAGGGACAACCGCACCGAGGGCCTGCCTCACAGCCCACCATGGAGCAGGCGGCCCCGGTGTCACAGGGACAACCGCACCGAGGGCCTGCCTCACAGCCCACCAGGGAGCAGGCGGCCCCGGTGTCACAGGGACAACCGCACCGAGGGCCTGCCTCACAGCCCGCCAGGGAGCAGGCGGCCCCGGTGTCACAGGGACAACCGCACCGAGGACCTGTCTCACAGCCCACCATGGAGCAGGCGGCCCCGGTGTCACAGGGACAGTCAGTACAGAGGACCTGCCTCACAGCCCACCATGGAGCAGGCGGCCCCGGTGTCACATGGACAACCGCACCGAGGGCCTGCCTCACAGCCCACCAGGGAGCAGGCGGCCCCGGTGTCACAGGGACAACCGCACCGAGGGCCTGCCTCACAGCCCACCATGGAGCAGGCGGCCCCGGTGTCACAGGGACAACCGCACCGAGGGCCTGCCTCACAGCCCACCATGGAGCAGGCGGCCCCGGTGTCACAGGGACAACCGCACCGAGGGCCTGCCTCACAGCCCGCCATGGAGCAGGCGGCCCCGGTGTCACAGGGACAGTCAGTACAGAGGACCTGCCTCACAGCCCGCCAGGGCGCAGGCGACCCCGGTGTCACATGGACAACCGCACAGAGGGCCTGCCTCACAGCCCACCATGGATCAGGGGGCCCCGGTGTCACAGGGACAACGGCACCGAGGGCCTGCCTCACAGCCCACCAGGGAGCAGGCGGCCCCGGTGTCACAGGGACAACCGCACCGAGGTCTGCCTCACAGCCCGCCAGGGCGCAGGCGGCCCCGGTGTCACATGGACAGTCAGTACAGAGGACCTGCCTCACAGCCCACCATGGAGCAGGCGGCCCCGGTGTCACAGGGACAACCGCACCGAGGGCCTGCCTCACAGCCCGCCAGGGAGCAGGCGGCCCCGGTGTCACAGGGACAACCGCACCGAGGGCCTGCCTCACAGCCCGCCAGGGAGCAGGCGGCCCCGGTGTCACAGGGACAACCGCACCGAGGGCCTGCCTCACAGCCCACCAGGGAGCAGGCGGCCCCGGTGTCACAGGGACAACCGCACCGAGGACCTGTCTCACAGCCCACCATGGAGCAGGCGGCCCCGGTGTCACAGGGACAGTCAGTACAGAGGACCTGCCTCACAGCCCACCATGGAGCAGGCGGCCCCGGTGTCACATGGACAACCGCACCGAGGGCCTGCCTCACAGCCCACCAGGGAGCAGGCGGCCCCGGTGTCACAGGGACAACCGCACCGAGGGCCTGCCTCACAGCCCACCATGGAGCAGGCGGCCCCGGTGTCACAGGGACAACGGCACCGAGGGCCTGCCTCACAGCCCACCATGGAGCAGGCGGCCCCGGTGTCACAGGGACAACCGCACCGAGGGCCTGCCTCACAGCCCGCCATGGAGCAGGCGGCCCCGGTGTCACAGGGACAGTCAGTACAGAGGACCTGCCTCACAGCCCGCCAGGGCGCAGGCGACCCCGGTGTCACATGAACAACCGCACAGAGGGCCTGCCTCACAGCCCACCATGGATCAGGGGGCCCCGGTGTCACAGGGACAACGGCACCGAGGGCCTGCCTCACAGCCCATCAGGGAGCAGGCGGCCCCGGTGTCACAGGGACAACCGCACCGAGGGCCTGCCTCACAGCCCGCCAGGGAGCAGGCGGCCCCGGTGTCACAGGGACAACCGCACCGAGGGCCTGCCTCACAGCCCGCCAGGGAGCAGGCGGCCCCGGTGTCACAGGGACAACCGCACCGAGGGCCTGCCTCGCAGCCCGCCAGGGAGCAGGCGGCCCCGGAGTCACAGGGACAACCGCACCGAGGACCTGCCTCACAGCCCACCATGGAGCAGGCGGCCCCGGTGTCACAGGGACAACCGCACCGAGGGCCTGCCTCACTGCCCGCCATGGAGCAGGCGGCCCCGGTGTCACAGGGACAACCGCACCGAGGACCTGCCTCACAGCCCGCCATGGAGCAGGCGGCCCCGGTGTCACAGGGACAACCGCACCGAGGGCCTGCCTCACAGCCCGCCAGGGAGCAGGCGGCCCCGGAGTCACAGGGACAACCGCACCGAGGACCTGCCTCACAGCCCACCATGGAGCAGGCGGCCCCGGTGTCACAGGGACAACCGCACCGAGGGCCTGCCTCACAGCCCACCATGGAGCAGGCGGCCCCGGTGTCACAGGGACAACGGCACCGAGGGCCTGCCTCACAGCCCACCATGGAGCAGGCGGCCCCGGTGTCACAGGGACAACCGCACCGAGGGCCTGCCTCACAGCCCGCCATGGAGCAGGCGGCCCCGGTGTCACATGGACAGTCAGTACAGAGGACCTGCCTCACAGCCCGCCAGGGCGCAGGCGACCCCGGTGTCACATGGACAACCGCACAGAGGGCCTGCCTCACAGCCCACCATGGATCAGGGGGCCCCGGTGTCACAGGGACAACCGCACCGAGGGCCTGCCTCACAGCCCGCCAGGGCGCAGGCGACCCCGGTGTCACATGGACAACCGCACAGAGGGCCTGCCTCACAGCCCACCATGGAGCAGGCGGCCCCGGTGTCACAGGGACAACCGCACCGAGGACCTGTCTCACAGCCCACCATGGAGCAGGCGGCCCGGTGTCACAGGGACAACCGCACCGAGGGCCTGCCTCACAGCCCGCCATGGAGCAGGCGGCCCCGGTGTCACAGGGACAACCGCACCGAGGACCTGTCTCACAGCCCACCATGGAGCAGGCGGCCCCGGTGTCACAGGGACAACCGCACGAGGGCCTGCCTCACAGCCCGCCATGGAGCAGGCGGCCCGGTGTCACAGGGACAACCGCACAGAGGGCCTGCCTCACAGCCCACCATGGATCAGGGGGCCTCGGTGTCACAGGGACAACCGCACTGAGGGCCTGCCTCACAGCCCACCATGGAGCAGGCGGCCCCGGTGTCACAGGGACAACCGCACCGAGGACCTGTCTCACAGCCCACCATGGAGCAGGCGGCCCGGTGTCACAGGGACAACCGCACCGAGGGCCTGCCTCACAGCCCGCCATGGAGCAGGCGGCCCCGGTGTCACAGGGACAACCGCACCGAGGACCTGTCTCACAGCCCACCATGGAGCAGGCGGCCCCGGTGTCACAGGGACAGTCAGTACAGAGGACCTGTCTCACAGCCCACCATGGAGCAGGCGGCCCCGGTGTCACAGGGACAACCGCACGAGGGCCTGCCTCACAGCCCGCCATGGAGCAGGCGGCCCGGTGTCACAGGGACAACCGCACAGAGGGCCTGCCTCACAGCCCACCATGGATCAGGGGGCCTCGGTGTCACAGGGACAACCGCACTGAGGGCCTGCCTCACAGCCCGCCATGGAGCAGGCGGCCCCGGTGTCACAGGGACAACCGCACCGAGGGCCTGCCTCACAGCCCGCCATGGAGCAGGCGGCCCCGGTGTCACATGGACAGTCAGTACAGAGGACCTGCCTCACAGCCCGCCATGGAGCAGGCGGCCCCGGTGTCACAGGGACAACCGCACCGAGGACCTGTCTCACAGCCCACCATGGAGCAGGCGGCCCCGGTGTCACAGGGACAGTCAGTACAGAGGACCTGTCTCACAGCCCACCATGGAGCAGGCGGCCCCGGTGTCACAGGGACAACCGCACGAGGGCCTGCCTCACAGCCCGCCATGGAGCAGGCGGCCCGGTGTCACAGGGACAACCGCACAGAGGGCCTGCCTCACAGCCCACCATGGATCAGGGGGCCTCGGTGTCACAGGGACAACCGCACTGAGGGCCTGCCTCACAGCCCGCCATGGAGCAGGCGGCCCCGGTGTCACAGGGACAACCGCACCGAGGGCCTGCCTCACAGCCCGCCATGGAGCAGGCGGCCCCGGTGTCACATGGACAGTCAGTACAGAGGGCCTGCCTCACAGCCCGCCAGGGAGCAGGCGGCCCCGGTGTCACAGGGACAACCGCACCGAGGGCCTGTCTCACAGCCCACCATGGAGCAGGCGGCCCCGGTGTCACAGGGACAACCGCACGAGGGCCTGCCTCACAGCCCGCCATGGAGCAGGCGGCCCCGGTGTCACATGGACAGTCAGTACAGAGGACCTGCCTCACAGCCCGCCATGGAGCAGGCGGCCCCGGTGTCACATGGACAGTCAGTACAGAGGACCTGCCTCACAGCCCACCATGGAGCAGGCGGCCCCGGTGTCACAGGGACAACCGCACGAGGGCCTGCCTCACAGCCCGCCATGGAGCAGGCGGCCCCGGTGTCACATGGACAGTCAGTACAGAGGACCTGCCTCACAGCCCGCCATGGAGCAGGCGGCCCCGGTGTCACATGGACAGTCAGTACAGAGGACCTGCCTCACAGCCCACCATGGAGCAGGCGGCCCCGGTGTCACAGGGACAACCGCACGAGGGCCTGCCTCACAGCCCGCCATGGAGCAGGCGGCCCCGGTGTCACATGGACAGTCAGTACAGAGGACCTGCCTCACTGCCAACCATGGAGCAGGCGGCCCCAGTGTCACAGGGACAACCGCACAGAGGGCCTGCCTCACAGCCCACCATGGATCAGGGGGCCTCGGTGTCACAGGGACAACCGCACTGAGGGCCTGCCTCACAGCCCGCCATGGAGCAGGCGGCCCCGGTGTCACAGGGACAACCGCACCGAGGGCCTGCCTCACAGCCCGCCAGGGAGCAGGCGGCCCCGGTGTCACAGGGACAACCGCACCAAGGGCCTGCCTCACAGCCCGCCAGGGAGCAGGCGGCCCCGGTGTCACAGGGACAACCGCACCGAGGTCTGCCTCACAGCCCGCCAGGGAGCAGGCGGCCCCGGTGTCACAGGGACAACCGCACCGAGGGCCTGCCTCACAGCCCGCCATGGAGCAGGCGGCCCCGGTGTCACAGGGACAACCGCACCGAGGGCCTGCCTCACAGCCCACCAGGGAGCAGGCGGCCCGGTGTCACAGGGACAACCGCACCAGGGGCCAGCCTCACAGCCCGCCATGGAGCAGGCGGCCCCGGTGTCACATGGACAACCGCACTGAGGGCCTGCCTCACAGCCCACCATGGAGCAGGCGGCCCGGTGTCACAGGGACAACCGCACTGAGGGCCTGCCTCACAGCCCACCAGGGAGCAGGCGGCCCGGTGTCACAGGGACAACCGCACCGGGGGCCAGCCTCACAGCCCGCCATGGAGCAGGCGGCCCCGGTGTCACATGGACAGTCAGTACAGAGGACCTGCCTCACAGCCCGCCATGGAGCAGGCGGCCCGGTGTCACAGGGACAACCGCACTGAGGGCCTGCCTCACAGCCCGCCAGGGAGCAGGCGGCCCGGTGTCACAGGGACAACCGCACCGAGGGCCTGCCTCACAGCCCGCCAGGGAGCAGGCGGCCCGGTGTCACAGGGACAACCGCACCGAGGGCCTGCCTCACAGCCCGCCAGGGAGCAGGCGGCCCCGGTGTCACAGGGACAACCGCACCGAGGGCCTGCCTCACAGCCCGCCATGGAGCAGGCGGCCCCGGTGTCACAGGGACAACCGCACCGAGGGCCTGCCTCACAGCCCGCCAGGGAGCAGGCGGCCCCGGTGTCACAGGGACAACCGCACCAAGGGCCTGCCTCACAGCTCGCCAGGGAGCAGGCGGCCCCGGTGTCACAGGGACAACCGCACCGAGGGCCTGCCTCGCAGCCCACCATGGAGCAGGCGGCCCCCATGTCACAGGGACAACCGCACCGAGGGCCTGCCTCACAGCCCGCCATGTAGCAGGCGGCCCCGGTGTCACAGGGACAACCGCACCGAGGGCCTGCCTCACAGCCCACCAGGGAGCAGGCGGCCCGGTGTCACAGGGACAACCGCACCGGGGGCCAGCCTCACAGCCCGCCATGGAGCAGGCGGCCCCGGTGTCACATGGACAACCGCACCGAGGGCCTGCCTCACAGCCCACCATGGAGCAGGCGGCCCGGTGTCACAGGGACAACCGCACTGAGGGCCTGCCTCACAGCCCGCCAGGGAGCAGGCGGCCCGGTATCACAGGGACAACCGCACCGGGGGCCAGCCTCACAGCCCGCCATGGAGCAGGCGGCCCCCGTGTCACATGGACAGTCAGTACAGAGGACCTGCCTCACAGCCCGCCATGGAGCAGGCGGCCCCGGTGTCACATGGACAGTCAGTACAGAGGACCTGCCTCACAGCCCGCCATGGAGCAGGCGGCCCCGGTGTCACAGGGACAACAGCACCGAGGGCCTGCCTCACAGCCCACCATGGAGCAGGCGGCCCCGGTGTCACAGGGACAACCGCACCGAGGGCCTGCCTCACAGCCCGCCAGGGAGCAGGCGGCCCCGGTGTCACATGGACAGTCAGTACAGAGGACCTGCCTCACAGCCCGCCAGGGAGCAGGCGGCCCGGTGTCACAGGGACAACCGCACCGAGGGCCTGCCTCACAGCCCGCCATGGAGCAGGCGGCCCGGTGTCACAGGGACAACCGCACCGAGGGCCTGCCTCACAGCCCGCCATGGAGCAGGCGGCCCCGGTGTCACATGGACAGTCAATACAGAGGACCTGCCTCACAGCCCGCCATGGAGCAGGCGGCCCCGGTGTCACATGGACAGTCAGTACAGAGGACCTGCCTCACAGCCCGCCATGGAGCAGGCGGCCCCGGTGTCACATGAACAGTCAGTACAGAGGACCTGCCTCACAGCCCGCCATGGAGCAGGCGGCCCCGGTGTCACAGGGACAACCGCACCGAGGGCCTGCCTCACAGCCCACCATGGAGCAGGCGGCCCCGGTGTCACAGGGACAACCGCACCGAGGGCCTGCCTCACAGCCCGCCAGGGAGCAGGCGGCCCCGGTGTCACAGGGACAACCGCACCGAGGGCCTGCCTCACAGCCCGCCATGGAGCAGGCGGCCCCGGTGTCACAGGGACAACCGCACCGAGGGCCAGCCTCACAGCCCGCCATGGAGCAGGCGGCCCCGGTGTCACAGGGACAACCGCACCGAGGGCCTGCCTCACAGCCCGCCAGGGAGCAGGCGGCCCCGGTGTCACAGGGACAACCGCACCGAGGGCCTGCCTCACAGCCCGCCATGGAGCAGGCGGCCCCGGTGTCACAGGGACAACCGCACCGAGGGCCTGCCTCACAGCCCGCCAGGGAGCAGGCGGCCCCGGTGTCACAGGGACAACCGCACCGAGGGCCAGACTCACAGCCCGCCATGGAGCAGGCGGCCCCGGTGTCACATGGACAGTCAGTACAGAGGACCTGCCTCACAGCCCGCCATGGAGCAGGCGGCCCCGGTGTCACAGGGACAACCGCACCGAGGGCCTGCCTCACAGCCCGCCAGGGAGCAGGCGGCCCCGGTGTCACATGGACAGTCAGTACAGAGGACCTGCCTCACAGCCCGCCATGGAGCAGGCGGCCCCGGTGTCACATGGACAGTCAGTACAGAGGACCTGCCTCACAGCCCACCATGGAGCAGGCGGCCCCGGTGTCACAGGGACAACCGCACGAGGGCCTGCCTCACAGCCCGCCATGGAGCAGGCGGCCCCGGTGTCACAGGGACAACCGCACCGAGGGCCTGCCTCACAGCCCGCCAGGGAGCAGGCGGCCCCGGTGTCACATGGACAGTCAGTACAGAGGACCTGCCTCACAGCCCGCCATGGAGCAGGTGGCCCCGGTGAGGTTCCGTGACAATTGTAAGTGATGTTTTCGACTCGCACGAATATGGTCGAGTCTGGTATCTATGAACCGCAAATGACGAGTTTAGTAAGTGTGCGCAATTTCGCTGTGCTAACTTAAACCGTTCGTTTGTTATGTGGGTTTTTCGTCTGTACCCACAGGTTCCATCTTAGATACGGCA
Source organism: Lissotriton vulgaris (assembly GCF_964263255.1). Taxonomy (NCBI): domain Eukaryota; kingdom Metazoa; phylum Chordata; class Amphibia; order Caudata; family Salamandridae; genus Lissotriton; species Lissotriton vulgaris. The sequence continues at coordinate 1,524,750,460 of NC_141696.1, read as the reverse complement.
TCCATTTTGTCTCTTGCCCTCAAGTAGCCAGCGAACGGACGATGTCCGCTTCGCGACCCTGGGACTTCCAAGATATTTGCGGAAGACACATGTTCTTTGTAAGTGTCTTTATGACAAGGGGGATGATACTGTAAGGCAGATGGCCCCGCTCGAGGCTCATCTTGCCGTGCCGGTTTATTGTTTCAGCCGTGCATCTCATTAGGCACGTCCCTTTGATGCCTGTATCTCGTGTTTCCCGATACCTCCCCTTTTACACCCTTTCCGATCTCCCCACTGTCTCCGTCTTCCTCTGCACCTGTTTTTGTTCCTATTTTGATCTGTTTTACTGCCGATTGGAATGCACTGATGTTGGGAAGATGGGTTTTTACAGTTGGGAACCGCCAAATGTTTCCGCACTTATGTTCCGGACCTTATGTGTATCAAAGTGACCAAAGCGACCCCTCTGGGGGATAATTGTGGGAACCGGGTTGTAAACCTTTGTGTACCATGTTGTCCTATGGGTAAAATCTGTATAAAAGGAGCGATCCACAGAACCAATTTGAAGCAGTCTCCCCAAGTTGCACGTGTTGTACTTGTCGTGACTTCTGTGTTCCCTGCAGTAAATAAACCTTGAATCTTTGACGCCGAAGGAAGTGTCCCGTGTCTCTGTCATTCGTACGCCGGAGCAGGTTACCCACGAAGGTTTCAGGTGTTGTGCCCTGGCACCGCTGGGTCTTAAAGAACCCAGTCCTTCAGTTGGCGCCCAACGTGGGGCTGCATCAGTGGTACCGGTCCAAGCCCGACGATCGTGAGGAACTTCGTGTGAAATCTCCGAGGGAAGGTGCACTCCGCTTCATCGATCCTGTTGTCGAAACAAGTGGCCCGAAGACTTTTCCCGCGAAGATTCCCGCCTCCTGACGGCTGCGACGGACTGCTGCCCTGACTGTAGACCTGTTTTGGCGCCTGGCGTAGACCTTGGTATAGCGAGACGATTGACGGGCCTTCCTGGAGACGCCATCGATCTTTGAGTTAAGTATTTGTGGGTCGCTCCCAGAGTTCTTGGTTGTTGACACTTTAGCGAGTGTTTTTGTTGTTGACGCTGTGTGAGTGTTTTTGTCGGTGACACTTTGCTAGCGTACTTTGTTGTGTTATTTGACGACTGCAGCCGCCAAAAACCGAGGGTATTAGCTCTTTGCTGGGACTTGGTAAATCCCGTAACCCTTGAAGTTTGTGAAACTCGGCTAGTGTGCAAGATGCCTGGTCGTAGTACTTTGTTCAGTTGTTTCAGACCTTGTGGTGTGGATTCCCGACTGGAGGACTCGTGTCCGATACCTCCGGTTGGAACTCCGACTTATGAACTGTACAGTAAACATGGGCTAGGCCCGATTACTTTTAATGAATACTGGATCAAATACACGAAGAAGGACGGTGACCTTCGCTGGCCACCACATGGTAGCTTCGAGGCCCCGATCTTAGATAATCTAGAGGTTAAATTGTTCGAAAGAAAGTCAAGGCCGGCCATGTTTGATGCCTTTCGGTTGTGGCGTAAAGAAGCCCGACAGAAAGAAATCAGACAGACTAAACGAAATCAGAGAGATAATGTTGCTACCATCGTAAAGAAAGCAGAGCAATTTCAGCATGATAAGGAGGTTAAGGAAAAGGAAGTGTTTGACAGATTGCAGCGTATGACTATAGATAAGTGCTATCCTGCTTTGCCTACGGAGTCGGACAAGAAGGATGAGTCAGTTGAGGATCCTTTAATGTCCTATCTTATGAAATCGCCACCTCCGTACGTACAGGGTATCACAGCCCCTGTGATTCCCCCTGTACCTGTTCCTGCACCTATTCTTCCTTTGCCTGTTCCTCAACCTGCACCCGTTCTTCCGACTGTTCCTGCTCCTTTGGCTGTTGCTATTCCTACTGCTCCTCCGCTTCCACATACTCCTGCTCACGCTACTGCTCTGTTAACCCCTGCTGTTGTTTCTGTCTCTACTCCTTCACTTGTTAGTCCTGTGTTCTATACTTCTCCCTCTACTCGTAGTCGTAATTCTGCTCTTGCGGCTAGTTTCTTTCATTCGCTCGGGCCTGTTCTTGGGTCCGCTGGTTCAGATGGTCCTCAGAGACGTAGTCAGCTTCCTGGTAACAGGGAACGTGCTTCGCTATATAATATGGCGATGGGTTGGATGACGTACCCCCTTAGAAATCCACCGCGTATTGTACTCGACACGTTTTGTCAGTTCAATATTCCAACCCAAAGATTTGTGTTCGAGGAAATGTGTAAGGTCCTTCGTGATCAGATATCGGCCGACGCACCTGACGAGGTGCTGACCGCTTTGTCTGATCTACAACTTCAGTTCTCGGCTGGACTGATAGTGGACACCAATGTTCGACGCGCTGTTGAACGATTGTTGTCTTTCCGTCCCACTCCTATACCTCAAGCCTTGTTTGTTGAGGATGTCGAAAGACAGCCAGATGAGTCTGGTCAATTTCCTATGCGCGAAGTTCCACCGGTTTGGATGCCACCTAATCCTAATGCTGCTCCTCCGACACTGGGGCATTTCCAGAGAGTATGGATACATCTCCCATGGAAACGCTCGGAAGTGTTACAGGTGAAGCAATCTTTGCCTGACCCTCGTAAAAATCCTACAGGGTATTACAAAGAATTATCGCAGCTCGTAGACGCTACGATAATGAATCTTGCTGATATCGATATGCTGTTTGGTAATGTTGTACCGCAACCGGTATGGGCTAAGATTCGTCAGGAAAATCATGCAAATGAATTAGGTGGTGATTGGGCGGCCATTATAGCGGCGGATGGGTTGCAAACTGGTGGTGCTAAACCCGACCAGTTGATTACTGCTCTCCCTCAAAGAATAATCACGTTAATGAAAACTCTAATGCCAGCTATGAGGGTAAATTGGGACAAATTGTCAGCTTGTAAACAGAAAAAGGACGAGAGTGTCTCCGACTTCTTTACGAGGTTCGAGGAGGCATTCATCGACCATAGTGGACAGGATATGGGTACCGAGGGTGGTCAACGATTGTTTGTGGATAAATTTGTTTCGAACTTATTGCCCGATTTGAGCAACAAATTAAAGAATTCGGAAAGTGCATGGGCCGTTTCTACCTCAGCTCAGATATTGGCTACAGCGCAATATTATGAGAATAGAGAGAAAGAGGAGAACGACCGTGCTGATAAAAAGACGAAAGAGCTAAAAACTAAAGTGCTGCTGCAACAAGCGTATCCTCCACGTTCAAATCAGAATGCATCCCAACAAAATCGATCGCAGCCGCAATCGAATAGATCACAATCTCGTAATGACTCCTCTTCCCAAAGATCCTCGTTGGGATACAATCAATGTGCCTATTGTAGACAGGAGGGTCATATCAAATTCAATTGTCCTGTTCTAAACGAACGTAATAGTGGTAACTCATCTAGAGGAGGTCGTGGTGGTTCACAGCAGGCACCACGTGGTAGAGGTCGTGGAGCTCAGAATGATCGCTCAGATAACTCATCAAATTCCGATAATTGTTTTGATCAACGTGGATCGTCGCAAGGACGATCTGCGCAGTACAATGTAGACGATTATTACGTCGATCAGGGAACTGACGATAGTAATTACTAGGACAGCCATAGACAAGGAGAGGGAGTGGTATCAGTTCCGGTTGATCAGAGAGGGCCTTACGTCGCAGTTGCTACATCGGGCGTCGTTGAGCCTTTTCTGTTGGACACTGGTGCAGCGAAAAGTTCCATTAAGCATTCGAAACTCCCTGGCGCACCTTTGTCTGGCTTAACAAATGTTTCCGTTGGATTCTCTGGCGCCCCCGTTAGCAATCCAGTTTCGCGCCCTTTGCCCCTTACAATTGGGCCTCGTGAGCTAGAAGCTCCGTTGATTTTGACTACTGGTTGTGGTGAAAATCTTTTGGGCCTGGATCTGCTTAAACGTTTGTATGCAACTTTGTATTGTTCTCCTGCGGGTGTAAAGCTTACGTTGGGAGAGAGGGTTGTCTCTCCCATGTACTTGTCTCTCGATAAGCTTCCACCAGAATTGAGTTCTCTCCCTGCATCTTTGTGGGCAACAGGTCCCAATGATGTGGGCCTACTTGATATCTCACCTTATGTTGTTCAGTTGAAATCCAATGTGCGATTGCCACGTATTCCCCAATATCGTATCTCCCTTGATGGGGAACGAGCATTGTTAGCAATCATCTATGATTTGATCGAGAAAGATGTTATTGAGGAAACACGGGGAAACGTGTGCAACAGCCCTGTACTACCCATTCTAAAACGTACTGATCCTTCAAAACCACCTGTTTATCGTTTTGTTATCGATTTACGGGAGGTGAATAAAATTGTGATTCCTCAGTTCCCCGTTGTGCCTGACATCACGGCGCTACTGACTCTGATTCCAGCTTCTGCATCGTGGTTTTCGGTGATTGATTTGAAGAATGCGTTCTTCAGCATCCCGATTGCAGAAGAGAGCAGAGACCTTTTCGGTTTCTCTCTTGGTGGACGCAGCTTCCGGTTTAAACGCGCTCCTCAGGGCTACTGTGAAAGTCCATCGATTTACAGCCAAGCCTTGAAGGGTCAACTGGATACGTTTAGGTTGCCGGCTGGTGCGGCCTTAATCCAATACGTCGATGACCTATTGGTGGCTGCTGATACTCAGGACATTTGCAAAATTGCTACGGTATCGTTGCTGCAACATCTCTGCGAGTTAAATCACAAGGTGTCACCTTCTAAACTCCAATATTGTTGTCAAGAAGTAACCTATCTAGGTCACTTATTGTCAAAGGAGGGAAGGCGGTTGACCCCAGAGAGAATTGCAGCAATTGCGCGAATGGCTGTGCCAACAACCCAAAGAGATGTGCGTGCCTTTTTAGGTATTACGTCGTACTGCAGGCAATGGATTCCTAATTTCTCATTGCTAGCGAAACCATTAGTGGCTCTTACGTGCAAGGATGTTTCAACTCCTTTACCATGGACGGAGGAATGTCAGAAAAGTTTTTCTGAATTACGTGATTCATTGTGTTCGGCTCCTGTGTTAGGTACTCCTGACTATAGCAAGCCGTTTACATTATATGTTCACGAGAGAGAAGGTTGTGCGTTGAGTGTCTTAACGCAACCTTTTGAGGGTAAGCAACGTCCATGTGCATATTTTTCCTCGACCTTGGACCCGGTAGCTAGAGCATTGCCGAGTTGTTTGAGAGCAACAGCGGCAGCCGCGGTCTCCATCCGACAATCAGCAGGATTGGTCATGGATAATATGCTTACGGTGATGGTTCCGCATGCAGTCGATACTCTTTTGAATCGTACGAAAACTCAGCACTTGACGAGTGCGAGGTTGTGTAGGTACGAGTTGACGCTGTTGGCAAGCAACATTCAAATAAAACGTTGCAATGTTCTGAACCCGGCGACTTTGTTACCAATTAGCTCAGAGTCAGATGAAATAACAGAACACGATTGTTATTTGAGGACAGAGGAGGAAACGAAAGGTCGAGTGGACCTTAAAAACACCCCATTGGAAGACCCAGATGGAACACTGTATGTGGATGGTTCATGTTTCAAGTTACCGAATGGTGATGTGACTACTGCTTATGCTGTTGTAACGTTGAATACTGTTGTTGAGACTGCAAGATTAAATCAGAATTCTGCCCAAGCTGCAGAGCTGATCGCTCTCACTAGAGCGTGTGTGTTAGCGAAAGGGAAACGTGTGAATGTGTTTACCGACAGCCAATATGCATTTGGCGTCGCACATAGTTTTGGACGGTTGTGGAGAGAGAGAGGTTTTTTAACATCGCATGGTACGAAGATTCAGCATGGTCAGCTTGTGAATGATCTTTTGGATGCACTTACGTTGCCTAAGCAAGTGGCGATTGTCAAATGTAGTGCGCATCGTAAGGTGACGGATGATGTTGGTCGAGGTAATGCGTTTGCGGATGAGACTGCTAAGGAGACTGCCCGGAACCTTAGCACTCGAATGTATGTGACGAGTTCGGTTAGGTGGCCTACAGAATCGAGTATGTGTGAGGACACTATCGAGAGTGTAAAGGCAATTCAGAATGAGGCCACCGAGACTGAAAAGGAGAAGTGGAAAGAAAGCACGGGAAAGTTGGATGCGAATGGTTGTTGGATTGATTTGTCGGAACAGAAAAGATGGATGTTACCGGATGCGTATGTGCTGGCCGTTGTGACAATGGCGCATGGGTTAGCACATATCAGCGCGAAAGGTATTTGTAAGTTGCTGTCTCCTGTGTGGAAGAATGATGGTATGACGAAATGTGCTGAACGCTTGGTTAAGAACTGTATGGTGTGTATGATGTACAATCCTGGCAAGGGAACCCCAACTCCTCCTGGCAGTTTTGCTCCCCCTTCATGTCCCTTTGAGGTGATTCAATTGGACTTCATCCATATGGAGCGATGCAATAACCTGAAATACGTTTTAGTTGTGGTTTGCGCATTCTCCCAATGGATCGAGGCCTATCCTCTCAAAGACAATACTGCTTTGTCTACTGCGAAAATCCTACTGAAGGAATACTTTCCTCGGTACGGAATGCCTAGAGTCGTGTGGTCAGATAACGGAAGTGAGTTTGTGGGGAGTGTGATGAAGAGTGTATGCAAGGGCCTTGGAATTAATCAGAAATTCCATAGCGCCAACCATCCCCAGTGAGCTGGTTTGGTTGAAGGGTATAACGGTACCCTTAAACTAAAGTTAGCGAAGATTCAGGCTACGACTGGTCTTTCGTGGCCTGACGCTTTACCCTTAGCATTACTGTCAACAAGGGCAACTGTACACTCCCGAGTAGGGCTCAGTCCCTATGAAATAGTGTTCGGTCGTCCTGCCAATGTTTGGGGGGTCCCTAGACCGGGTATTTTCTGTGATCTTGAGTATCCAATGTTGATCGATTATCTTCATGACTTGACTGCTAAACTGAGGTTAATTCACCAACAGGTTCACGAAGCATTGCCGACGCAGACGGAGGGTCCAGGCCACCAACTCCAGCCCGGAGATTGGGTGGTGACGCGCAACTTCTCGCGCAAGAACAATTTGGATCCCAGGTTCACTGGACCCTACCAGGTCCTCCTTGCCACGAGAACTGCAGTTCGTCTTGAGGGGCGGAAGAATTGGGTGCACGCCACCCATACCAAGAAAGTCCCTATCCCGTTGCCAGCAGACTCGTGGGTGAGGAAAGGCATTGCATCAACTGAAACCGAAGGATTGCCGGCGTTTGTACCTTTCAGCGACGCACAACCTGTCGGAGAATCCTCAGTGCAGCAGAGAGACACTGTTGAACATTTGTCAGCAAAAGACTCAAGACCAGAACATTCAGCTGATCAACAGGACGTTGCCCCTTCAACGGATCCTTTGTTTGACGAACAGACACGTCCTGGGAAAACCCGATACTTTTTGCGATCCAGCACTAAAGACTAATAAAAGATCCTGTTCTGTCCCTTGATAATTGCATTATCCCGTTTTCCACGATCAGTCTGAACATTCGTATCATTGTAATTGTTTTGTACATATTCATTGAGCTTCGTTCCTTACACTTTTGCTTCCACAGCTGAGAAAAATTGTTTTCGCATATATACACTTGTGAAATAAAGGCCGTAGGGCCGCGCGCGTACTTCCTTCTGGTTAGTAGGTCTTGACGCTAGGTTAAAGACCGTCGGTTCCTGGGAACTCCTAGGGATTGACTGTTGCTACACAGAACGAAGTGCGTCAAGAAACGTTGCGGACGGTCATAGGGAATGGCATTCTCGAAGCTGATGAACTTGGAAGAAGCTCAGGCTCATAGATTCAAGCTGCAGCAACTCAGTCGTACCAAATGTTTTATATTCCAAATATTTGTATTGTTTTTGACTGTTTCTGCATTATTGGCGGGTGGGGTGTATTACACGATGTTTTACTTTTTACCTTCTGCTATACCTACTCCTACCCCTGACCCTAAACTTACCTCCACTGCTTCTCCTCATTCTTTTCATATCTTACCTGAACACGAGCAGGCTAGACGTGCAGAATTCTGCAACAATTCCTTTATTCAGCTCCTTCATCAGCATCAGTTAGTGGTTAACACTACTAATTGTTGGGTGTGTGGGTTGATGCCACATACTACGGATAAGGGAATTCCATATCTGGTGCTACCGTATAGTTCCCAAGGGTCTGCTCGAGCATTTCAGACAATGTTTCGTAGCGCACTGGGTTTCCACCCCATTCGAGAACCACGTTCCCCCTACTCTGGTCCTACCTCGTACCAAAAACCTTTGTCTATAGCAATAGAGGATTTAGATAGTGATATCTATGATCCCTCGCTTATTCCCGAGGAAGAGGTACAAGCCTATAGGGTCCTAAGTAGAGGCGAATATAGTGTGTTCACCAGTGAAAAGCAGCTTAAAAGCTCACCTCCGATATGGGTCGTACCCCACATTGGTAATTTTTGTCTAATAGGTCGCGGCCGAAGATCGAAAGCCCGACTTGGAGAGAGTGCTTGCACTGAAAATTACATTCTGCCGATGGTCTCGTCCCCTGTGTTCCTGGCTGCCAAGGGTACCTACTTTATCTGTCATGATCGTGCATATGCATGGTTGCCCTCTGACTTCATGGGCTCATGCTTCATCGCAAACTTGTTGCCTCCGACGTTCACTGTAGATGCAGATTATCACAAGACTAGAGTTGTGAGAGGCGTAATTAGCGAAGAGGATACTGCCGGTCAAGAGGCAGGAGACTTTTTCAAGGGTTTCCTCCCGTTTTGGGGACCTATGGTTAATAGTAGGAACCTGAGACAGTTGACACGAGTGGTAGAATCGACAGCTAATATTACTGCCAGTGCCCTTGGTAACATCACCACTGAACTTCAGGCGGATAGACTTATGACGTTACAAAACCGTATGGTTTTAGACGTGATCTTAGCAGATCGAGGTGGGGTATGTAAGGTGATCCATTCGAGCTGCTGTATTTTCATTCCTGATAATGCTCCGACTGTCTATCAAGCCATCTCGAAGTTGCATAAGATCTCCGAATCCATACACGTGGATGCAGGGGATTGGACGCTACTTGGGTGGTTTTGGGGCCTGATGTCGACTTGGGGTTGGAAGATTCTGATGATCATCGGAGTCGTTGTGGTGTTCCTGTTCACGTGTTGCCTTTGTGTGCAGTGCGGTCCTGCCTTATGTGGCCTCTGTGCTACAACGTGTATGAGACAGCCACCTGTTACCAAGGGGACTCGGTTGGACAGAGCTATGCTACAACAACATCTAGATGGTCTGATGAATATTGAATATGATTCCGACTAGTGCTTGCCTACATGAGGGCAAAAGGAGCGTCTGAGGTTCCGTGACAATTGTAAGTGATGTTTTCGACTCGCACGAATATGGTCGAGTCTGGTATCTATGAACCGCAAATGACGAGTTTAGTAAGTGTGCGCAGTTTCGCTGTGCTAACTTAAACCGTTCGTTTGTTATGTGGGTTTTTCGTCTGTACCCACGGGTTCCATCTTAGATACGGCATCCATTTTGTCTCTTGCCCTCAAGTAGCCAGCGAACGGACGATGTCCGCTTCGCGACCCTGGGACTTCCAAGATATTTGCGGAAGACACATGTTCTTTGTAAGTGTCTTTATGACAAGGGGGATGATACTGTAAGGCAGATGGCCCCGCTCGAGGCTCATCTTGCCGTGCCGGTTTATTGTCTCAGCCGTGCATCTCATTAGGCACGTCCCTTTGATGCCTGTATCTCGTGTTTCCCGATACCTCCCCTTTTACACCCTTTCCGATCTCCCCACTGTCTCCGTCTTCCTCTGCACCTGTTTTTGTTCCTATTTCGATCTGTTTTACTGCCGATTGGAATGCACTGATGTTGGGAAGATGGGTTTTTACAGTTGGGAACCGCCAAATGTTTCCGCACTTATGTTCCGGACCTTATGTGTATCAAAGTGACCAAAGCGACCCCTCTGGGGGATAATTGTGGGAACCGGGTTGTAAACCTTTGTGTACCATGTTGTCCTATGGGTAAAATCTGTATAAAAGGAGCGATCCACAGAACCAATTTGAAGCAGTCTCCCCAAGTTGCACGTGTTGTACTTGTCGTGACTTCTGTGTTCCCTGCAGTAAATAAACCTTGAATCTTTGACGCCGAAGGAAGTGTCCCGTGTCTCTGTCATTCGTACGCCGGAGCAGGTTACCCACGAAGGTTTCAGGTGTTGTGCCCTGGCACCGCTGGGTCTTAAAGAACCCAGTCCTTCACCGGTGTCACAGGGACAACCGCACCGAGGGCCAGCCTCACAGCCCGCCATGGAGCAGGCGGCCCCGGTGTCACATGGACAGTCAGTACAGAGGACCTGCCTCACAGCCCGCCATGGAGCAGGCGGCCCCGGTGTCACATGGACAGTCAGTACAGAGGACCTGCCTCACAGCCCACCATGGAGCAGGCGGCCCCGGTGTCACAGGGACAACCGCACCGAGGGCCTGCCTCACAGCCCACCATGGAGCAGGCGGCCCCGGTCTCCTTGAACACCAGAATCCTCCTGGTTGGCGGGCACCCTGCGCAAGGTTTGGTGGGTGGGCTTCTCCATCTGGGGTAAACTGTGCTGCCTGCAAAGGCATATATTTGTCACAGAAGGACAAGACTGGAACAGGAAAACTCTTAATGGTTTAACTCTTTACATACCACACAACACAAACAAAGCATTTTCTTGTAGTAACTGGTAGGAGATATATTTAGCTACTATAGTTAGTATTTAGATATATTTATTCAATAAATGAGTAACAGTTAACCGACCAAATATGGCTATGTATGCCCTGCATGCTTTGGAACCACTGGTTTGCAGGGTACCGATCGATAAATTAAAAAAAATCAATAAAAATCACTTTGTGCACTTGTACTCCTTTGCACGACACATCATGCATACCATCTCCAAAGTGCACATGACTTGCACAACTCGTTTATTTCATACTACTACCAGCTGACTCCATGTCAGTCCATGTCTCCTTCTGTCTTGTACCGCTTGACCTTCCCAGCTAAATCCTACTGAACTCTCCCACCAGACGCATTGACAAGGACTATATAACTGACTCCCTGTCAGTCCATGTCTCCTTATGTCCTCTACCGCTTGACTGAGCTGTTCCCACCAGATGCACTAAAAGTGCTCTCACTTAGCTTGTAGGTCGCAGCACGCCCCATTCTGCAGCGTAATGGGATGGACCCAAGGATGAATCATGCCACCAAAGGGAAACCCTGGTGGGTGAGGGTTTTACAGAAAACTTTCTCTTTTCTCCCAGGCAGGGGTTCAACTTTCCTAAACGGCTGGGTGCCATATATACCACTATCCAACCTGCTTGGTGTGCGATGGAGCCGGGAATTTGTTAAATATTCTTATGGGGTCTCCATGGCTGAGTGGCAATGTTGTCTTCTTTCATCTTGTTGTGTATGATATTGATGTCAGGGGAGCCAGGCTGGGGGGTTTATCGATTCCTTCTGCATGTTTTAGGTCGATAACCTGCATGTTGCTCGGTGATAGAGTCAGAAGAGTGGTATTGGTGTTTGTAGGGCAGGGAACTGTTAGACACACCGTTACACTGTTGGAAAGGAAAGAGAGTGTGTGTGTATGTGTGGGTGTGTGTGTGTTTGGATGAATGTGTGTGTGTGTTGTCCCGCTGTGAGTGGGATATTCAGTCTAATGTGTGTGTGGCATCTCACAGTGGGTACTGAATTAGATGCAAGCATGAAACCCATCCATGGGCCTCATTACATGTCACATGGTGCGGTATCTCCGGGCAGGGTGCCACTCCGCTCATGATGTTCCTGCACCTGGATTTTCTGAGTGCGAGAACACCAGGACTCATTTTACCAGCCAGAAAATCTGGCCAAAAATACCATGAGCGGATCAGGATGTGTTCAGCCCCGGCCCATGTCCTCCCCCTTCCATAGAAGGAGGGGGGCACAAGCCACTTCTGCCTCTTGATATCCTCTTAACCCCGGCCTACCACCTGCATCATGACCAGGTGCCCTACTCGCATTTACCACCTACTCAGAGCACGTGGCAAACGAGGGCAGATTTGTCCCTCGGATGGGCACACCATACATAGATTTGGACCTAGTACTTCTGGGTTTGCATGTTATTCCCCATTCGAGAGACATAAACTCAGAACGACCAGAGTTAGGTGCATTGTTCCCACAGCTCAGTGCTTAATTTGAACCAGTGGTTTCGGGTGCTCTGCACTTTATTTGGTTTCCGGTGCTCGGCTCCAGCACTTAATTGTCATCGCCACACTTATGACACTCTGCCACACATATGAGGCTGCTCATTTAATTTAGAGATGAGCAGAACAGCGGTTGTTTGTGAATACAATATGCATTTTAAAAATACTAATACCTGCCCCCCCCCCCCCCCCAGCCATTACTTTCGCTTTGGGGACCTGGAATAATCTGAACTGTTGCACTTGCAGGCGAGAGAGATGGTTAGTGGTTGCTTTGCTACCGTCATTGGTGTCGATGACAGGCCAATGGGTGGTGCGAGCTGCAGTGGGCTCCTGGTCAGGGCCCAGGCTCTTATTATTTTACACAATAAGCACTGCCACAGCTAAGGTACACAGGGCTGATCTAAACACTCGTATTGCCTGATTTCAGCCATATAGATCCTTTAAAAACTAAAAAACTGAAGAGAATTGTATTTTATGTATGAATTTGACCTTGTTTTGGACTGTTTTAATTCACTGCACCGTTCTTGGAACTTACCGCACTGCTGCTAAAACCTGCACTTTAGTCATAGTTTCTAAATTCTGCACTTTAGTTAATACGATTCCCCTGTAGCGCCGGCCGCCTAGTTGACCCGAGGTACAGCTGAGCACAAAGAAGAAGAGAAGCGACCAGAAGTCTTCCTCCATTAAAGGTTGTGGCCGTGTTCAGTGTCTCACCTGATAGACATGCACCTTGGGCGCCATTCATGTCATCGCACTAGTTGCTGCACTACCAACCCGTTTTGTAATGTGCATCGGAGCCCGTACACACCGCTGGCGTGCCGAAGGTGCACCAAAGGCAAGCCCGTCTGCGCCTGTCCACGCCCGACCGGGAGCAGGGGCCAGAACCCCTGGCCGTTTGGGCACAAAAAGTCTCCGCTATTCAGCAGACGAAAGGCAATCATACAATATCTTTGCAGGTAGGGGGTGCAAGCACACTATGAATCCTTGCAATTAGGATCTGACATGAGGGGAATGTAAAGTAACCCCGGCTAACCCTAAACCAATCATCACTAATAACAGACTGGAGCGAGAGGGGATTAATAGCCAACAGGGCAGCTATACCTGCTCGATTGCAGGCCGCTACACAAGCATAGTTCAGATCTGTTCACGTTTTTAGAAGACAACAAAGCGGTAGCCATGTTCCTCACCAAAACATGGCTTTGAGAGGAGCCTATGACGGACATCGAAATGACCCTTCCCCAGGGCTATGCAATTGCTAGGCTCGACCGTAAAGGAAGTAAAAGGGGCGGGGGAGTAGCCATTAATTTATAAAGAAAAGCTCAAAATGAAATCTGACCCCAGGGCACACCCGGGATGTGAATGCTTGTCGTTTGCCTTAGAACTTTCCTCAAGGTTCACATTCTAAGGTCTGTTAATATTCCGTCCCCCTGGCTCTGCCACCCAGTTCATACAGACCCTCCCTGGCATTGGATCCGAACATAGTCTATTACCTGCTAACTTCACCATGCTAGGTGACTTAAATCTCCATCTAGAAAACACTAACTTTGAAGTAGAAAAGTTGGCCTAACGGATAGGGCGGTCAACCTCGAATCTGGGGGACTTGAATGAGTCTCGGCAATGATGCTGATGCTACAAACAGAGTTAAATACAGAAGTAAGGACAGGAGTCCAGAACCCTGGGTCCTCCCTAATCAGATCAAGCGGGACACCATCCGGTCCTGGAGCCTTCTTACACCTATCAATAATCGCTTTCAGAACTTCTTTCTCACTAAACGTCAGGTTTAAACCCTGTGGGACCAGTGGCTGAAGGACATAGTTGGCCCCACCGTCAGGGGAGTACATTCCAGAGAAATGCACCAGCCGGGCTTCCCCCTGGATATGAACCGTTACTTTTTCTTGCTGTCATGGAGGAGATAAAACAGATTGCACGGCTTTCCAAAAGGCCTGTGGGTCTTTTAGTTGGCAAGCACTCACAATGGATTCCCATTTCTCCTCCTTTATGGCCTGTTTCCTTCTCTTTACTGTTTTCTGGTAGATTTTCTTGCTAGCTGTAATGGCGCTCTGATCTCTGTGGGATCGCTTTAAGGCACTAGGTATTGATCGCTCTCTTAACCCCTTCACTGCGGCGGCTATTCCGCTGCAGTGCTAAGGGGGCGGGGCGGGCGCGCGGCGGCCGCATGCTGGTGACGGAACCGCTCCGTCATCAGCCGCAGTTGGGCTGTGCTCATGACGGAGCAGTTCCGTCATGGCCCCGCCCGCTCAATAGAACGCGCCGCGCAGGCACGAAATCATCGCCGTGCAGGCGCGGCGGCCGGGCATGACGGAATTGTTCCGTCATCAGCACAGCGCCACCGCAGCTGATGACGGAGCGGTTCCGTCATCAGCATACAAAGGGTTAAAGCAGGGACCATCCCATCAACATGGAAACACGCCACTTCAAGCCACTGTTGAAAATGCCAGCAGTTGACCTCCTAAAAAGGGAACATTATCAGCAAATTTGCCAACTTTCAGGACCCAGCAAAATCTTAGAAAAGTTTGTTATCGAGAGTCTCTTGTTACATTTGGAAACAAATGGCATATTACAACCGCCTCAGGCCATTTTTAGACCAGGTAGCAACACTGAAAGGGCCCTTCTTGTGGCCACGGAGGAGCTTAAAGCTATTCTGGATCGAGGTAGGTCCGCGGCCCTGATCCTTTTGGATCTTAGCGCGGCGTTTGACACCGTCTCCCACCCAGTGCTTGTCAAAAGGCTAGAAGAAGCAGGTATAGCTGGTGCAGCACCTTAATGGCTTACCTCCTTTCTCCCTAATAGAACTTTCCAAGTCTGGGAAGAATCCACATTGTCAAAAGCTCACTCTTTAACCCCTTCGCTGCGAGGGTTAATCTCCCGCTGTGCTGGGGGGTAGGGGGGCGTGCACAGCGCCCGCATGCTCATGACGAGCTGAGCTCATCATGAGGCACGGCGCTCCTGTGCTCATGACGAGCTGAGCTCGTCACAGGTGTATTGCCTCCCGTGGAACGCTCAGCACAGCGGGGGAATTCTCCCCACATCTGAGCATTCCACGGGCCATGACGAGCTGAGCTCGTCATGAGCACCGGAGCGCCGTGCCTTATGACGACCTCAGCTCGTCATGAGCATTCAAGGTGTTTAAGTGTTGGATCCCTCAGGGTTCCTCTCTGAGTCCCACCTCGTTTAATCTGTATATCGTCTCGCTGGCAGAAATCATAAAAGGCCCTTGGCTTCTCCTCAGTATCTTATGCTGATGACACACAAATTATCGGCTCCCTCTGCCATCAAACGGATAGGACGTCCATCCATCTTAACCACTGCCTCAAGCAGGTGGTAGACTGGATGGCGGCAAGTAGTTTGAAATTAAATGGGGAGAAAACAAGGGTGATGGTGGTGGGAAACAACCTCGCCAGGTGGATGGAACTGAACTGGGCTGATTCTCTTCACAGTCAACCCCCACGAAACAGGTGAAAAGTGTGGGCTTCTGGCTTTACAATAAACTTTCAATGGCAACTCAAGCCTAAAAACTGGCAATAACATGCTTTGGCATGTTAAGGACTCTGAAAAAGCTACTGAGATAGCTACTTGAACCTTCACGCAGGACAGTGGCACAAGGCCTAGTCATGTCGCGGCTCGATTATGGGAACTCGCTGTACCTGGGAAGTCCCAAATCAGTCCAAAAAAGACTCCAGGTTACTCAGAAAGCCGCAGCCGGCATATTGTTGAAAGTCCCTAAATCCACTCCGCATCTGCGGCCCTGGCGAGGCTGCATGGCCCCTGTGCTGAAAAGGATTAACTTCAAGGCACTCTGAGCGAAGCCCAGAAAGGATGCCAGACAGATCCAAAGACTACTTACTCCTTGCAAACCCTCCAGATCCCTGCGGTGAACCAGCCAGCAACTGTTTGTAGTATCCAGGATTATGAAAGCTAGGAGGAGAGTTCTTCTCTTCCCTGGCTCCCAAGCTCTGGAATGCTCTCCCAAGTCATATAAGGCAAACTGAGTCAGAACCATTATTCAGGAAACTCCAAAAAGCACCTCTGTTTATGGTCATTATTGGCAAGTAACCAGTTAGCTGTCTTAGCGCTCGGACGCCCGCCTGGAGAGCCAAGCACTTTAGAAATGACCATGAATAGAATAGAATAGAATTGTTTCCATCCCTGCACTTAAATCCGGCCCTATATGTCCGGGCGGAGCTCCTGGGCCTATCGACTAGGAGTCATGGGATGAACCTGGAAGTTGCAGATAATATATTTCAATGTTACACCAGGTGTATGCGCAAGTTTGTGCTGACAGGGCGCACGAGTAACAGGGGCAAACGCTCCTACGCCTGCTGCTGCTTCCAATTAAGGCGTTCTTGTTAAGCTTGGTATTGCAACCAAGACTTCTGGGTAAGTCCTGCCCATCCCCTCACCCACACGCCCCCCCCCCCCCTGATTCATACACTTGGTAATGAGAAAAGGGCAAAGAAACCTGTTGTAAATAAAGTAGGTCCGCTCACTGTCTGCTGCTGTCCCGGGAAGAACGACGTGGGATTCCTGTGCTCCGCCTGCGCTTTGATAGCGCTTGTCACTCTGTGTGGGCTCTGTTGTGGGGAAAAGGACTTGATTTGCACCAGGCGCCGAGGGACTGCGAGGTCCAGCAGGCTCTTTGCTTCACAGCTGCTGCCTCTTCCCTCGGCGCTCCGCCCCCCGCCTGGACAATAGAAAAACTTATCGCGGCCCCCGCTCCGCGGGGGCCGCTCACTGTCTGCTGCTGTCCCGGGAAGAACGACGTGGGTTTCCTGTGCTTCGCCTACGCTTTGATAGCGCTTGTCACTCTGTGTGGGCTCTGTTGTGGGGAAAAGGACTTGATTTGCACCAGGCGCCGAGGGACTGCGAGGTCCAGCAGGCTCTTTGCTTCACAGCTGCTGCCTCTTCCCTCGGCGCTCCGCCCCCCGCCTGGACAATAGAAAAACTTATCGCGGCCCCCGCTCCGCGGGGGCCGCTCACTGTCTGCTGCTGTCCCGGGAAGAACGACATGGGATTCCTGTGCTTCGCCTACGCTTTGATAGCGCTTGTCACTCTGTGTGGGCTCTGTTGTGGGGAAAAGGACTTGATTTGCACCAGGCGCCGAGGGACTGCGAGGTCCAGGAGGCTCTTTGCTTCACAGCTGCTGCCTCTTCCCTCGGCGCTCCGCCCCCCGCCTGGACAATAGAAAAACTTATCGCGGCCCCCGCTCCGCGGGAGCCGCTCACTGTCTGCTGCTGTTCCGGGAAGAACGACGTGGGATTCCTGTGCTCCGCCTGCGCTTTGATAGCGCTTGTCACTCTGTGTGGGCTCTGTTGTGGGGAAAAGGACTTGATTTGCACCAGGCGCCGAGGGACTGCGAGGTCCAGCAGGCTCTTTCCTTCACAGCTGCTGCCTCTTCCCTCAGCGCACCGCCCCCCGCCTGCAGTGAATAAATCGCGATCCATATCCCGCGACGCGGGACGCGCGCGGGATATAGCCCGGGGCGAAGCCCGGGCAAAGGGCGGGCCCTCTTAGGCCCTCAAAGACCGGATAAGGACGGGACGGGCCACCCCCCTTGGCTGTCACATTGTATGTCATCAAGAAGGTAAAGACCTTTTCTCACCCATTTGTCTCTATATTTATGGTCTTGCCCTATATCCCTTTATCATCATGACTTCTAAAGTGGATTACTTAGCCAGTGTAGCAGGTACTGAGCAAAAGTTCTCTTGGTTAGACGAGTTAAACTCCTTATGTCAAACCACCTATGCTATATCAGAAACTCCCCTTCCGCCCAAAAGCAATATCATACAATCAGATAAGGCCACTCTCTCAGAGCACCCCACATTATTCAACAAAACTTGCAGTCTGAACACTCCAGGTATTGCACCCCCTCAGGTTTCATCTGTGAAAAGGATTCAAACACTGTGCCCAAGCTCACTCACTGTTAATTCCCCAATGATTCCACCGATTGTTGAGCTCCCAGATGCCTTAACCCCTCCTCCACACCTGCATATACTACCGCTCATTGAACAACTGCCTAGTTCTCTGATAGCCCCGTTGTTGCAAAAAATTAACATGTTAGGGGATAGGCTCACTGGAATAGAGTCAGCCATCAAGTCAAACCTGTTGGCTGACAAATGCTGTGACACATTCAACCATCTAAAGTCACCTCCTACTCACCAAGGCTCTAAACCATTTGTCCGGGACAAAAGCTGCCAAATACAATTAACTGGCCCTGGTACAGTAGGGCAAAAAGTAACTAAACACCCTCCCAAAGTCTCCTCTTCCCAGTTGACCGCACCTAGAGTAGTTCATAATAAGGCTAACTCTATCCATTTACCACCGGAAGCGGCCCCATACGTGTGCATTCTTGCGGGCGTCCCTGCTCTTCCACCTGGAAAAACTGAGAGTCAACATGACTTAGTTAATAAAACCAAATTTTGGCTGTCAAAAAATAGGCCACTGCCTCGTCACTTATATGGAGCAATAAGGAGCGTCAGGAGGGTGGACTGGTTAGGTTCCCTTCCTAAGGATGTCCCAGGGGACCTGGTACTTGTGAGATTTAGAGCCAGAAACATTGTCCCTTACTTGAAAACCTGGCCGCCCCAAGAGAGAGACGGCCCAATATCTATATGGGACTTATATGACTTTTATCCCTCAATTCCTTGTTTTCCCCCTTTTCAGAAATCATACCTTACATGGTTGGACTCATAAAATGCATCATGAAACACTTGGTTTTGTAATAACTAACTTTAACCCCTATGTTACCATCTCAACCCTGGGGTGGAAAGAACTATTTCTGTATTTGGTTTTTATTAGATTGGCCTTTGCTATCAGGGAGTGACATTGAAATAAGCTTTGAAAATTCCCATAAATGTTTAAATTTGTCGATCAAATTTAGGAAAACTTTGCAAGGTCCTACCTAAATATACTGCTCTTTTTAGACTTTTTTTAATCTTTTATTAAGTTGACACTGGTCCTCCTGATTCTCCTTTTTAAAATGATAATCATTTTTTCTTTACATATACTCTTCCATACATCTATTTGAATGAAATTGATTAAATGCATTGTTTTATTTTTTCTGTTCTTGTATGCTTGTATTTTATTCTTTTGTAATATCGAATAAAGCTTATTTTGACTTTGACTTTGACTAAAGTAAGTCCATTCCATGTAGTTTTCTTTATGTAGATTTATTTCAAGTCAAGATCTTATGTAGACCCCCACCGGGAGCAGCCCCCCTGCTGCTGAGCCCTGCCTCCAACTCGCCCTCTCTCTCCCACCAACATACCACTCCACAGACACACAGGCTGAGCAGCAGGTAGAACAAAACCCTTGCAAGAATTGGCCCTGGCAGACAGACAGACAGACAGAGAGACCGTTTGACTAAAGTCATGATGTCTTTCGGGAGAGTGGTCTGATTAACAGGTGATTAACTATTAAGGAGGCATCAAATAAATAATTAACTTGGGAGGGATGTGTCAGAAATCCTCTTTGGATTATTATCATTTTTATCTTATTAGTTTTCATGTTTTGTCAGGCATTCATTAATTGATAATTTAGCTCATATCGTCTGAGGATAAGATTTCCTAATAAACACCATTAATCACAAAGCACTGCTGTTTATGTGTGTGCTGTTTCTGGTCTCTCAAAAAGGGCAAGAGATACAGTGTGAGGTCTGATGGATTCTTAACACCCCCTCCTCTTGTAAGCATCACCCAGGGGGGGTGGACACAAAGGCCAGACACATGTCCTTTTCTTCTCTAAGATAGTAGTCTTCTCGGGGGACTTAACGAAATTCTCCAGGTGTAATCACAATTGTGGGTCTCTCAATACAGAGGTGTTCTGTTTAATGTGTTCTGTTGCAGGTTTGTGTGGTATATTTGTTGAAAAGTGCTGTTGGGAGCATATGATTGCAGACCATGAGACACAGCTTAGATGCTTTGGAAGAAGGTGTGGTGTTCTGTTGAGTGTGTCCTGTTAGATGTTTGTGTTGGGTGGCCAGTGCAATTTGGAGCCCTGTGACAGACAACTAGCTTGCATTTCCTTGCAGTGTTGTGTTTGTTGAATGTTTATTTCCTTGTATTTTAATGGATGCTTGTTAGTGGCATTCCTGTGTTCTGTCTGTTGTTGGGTGTTTGGTGTTTGAGTTTGATCTGCTGGTAGCCTGGCTTCTGGTAGTTCTGTGATCTTGTGTATCTGTCAGTATTTGATACCTGTAGTAAGTTCAGTTCCATGTGTCCTGTTAGATGTTTGTGATGGGTGTGTTTGGTGGCGGTGCAGTTAGGAAACCTGTGACGGACGACTAGCTTGCATTTCCTTGAAGTGATGTGTGTTTGTGGTACTTTTGTTTTAGAAAATTCTAATGTATGCATGTGTGTGGCATTCCTAGGTTCTGTCAATTGTTGGGTGTTTGGTGTTTGAGTTTGATCTGCTGGTAGCCTGGCTGCTGGTTGTTCTGTGTATCTGTCAGTATTTGATACCTGAAGTGATGTTAGGGCCACACTGGGAGTTTTCTAGAGGGGATTCTCCCATCTAGGTACATGCATGCACCACCTCCACAGCTGGAGTTAGTAGCCACAAGCCAAGACCAGCAGCCGCCTCCACTGCTGGGCTTTAAGGCCACCAGACCAGGCCAGCAGCCTTCAGTCTCCCGAGAGGAAGCAGGCAGAGATGGTTAAGAAGCCTGCTGCTCTATGTGAGGCAATCCAGACACCTGTGTCCCCGGAAGGTAAACAACAGCCTTCTGTTCTTGAGCACGAGAGGAATCCAAGCAGCTGAAGTTCCGGTTCCGCCTCATTCAACTCCAGGAAGTAGTGGTTGAACTGAAGGGGTAGAAAGTTGGGAGCACTGCAGGAGCCAGGGTGAAGAGCAGTGGAAGTCAATTGTTTTCTATTCCTTGGGTGTTCAAATACAGAGCCCTGCACATGGGCTTGCCAGCCTACCTATTCATCCTGCGTTTATGTATGAAATGCTACGTGTATAGCGCCTACCTAGAAGGGAAGCAATGGAGACGTACTGAGGAGGGAACTTCAGCCATTGAGGACCTGAGTCTCAGGTGAGGACAATGGACTCAATGATGGAGGCCCGTGACAGTGGTATTGTGCTCCACGACCACACTACGAAATCTCTTTACACAACAGGACTTTTACACTAAGGGGCTCATTTATCAAGAAATCCTGCGTGAAAGGGAAAGGGCCAGAAAGTGCTGTATTTAAAATTACATTGCACGTTCTTATCTTTTACGTGTGCGGGCGCACAATTTGCTGCTTTGCACCAGTGCAGGCACCCTTACACCGTGCTGCAAGGATGCCTGCGTTGTAAGCAGGAATGTTTATGTGCAGGAAAGAACACCTCCATGAACTGAACAAAAACAATCCCAAGAGGCGATTTCCTCTACCTGTGTGCTGCGGCAGCACACAGAGAAAGAGGAAATAACTCTAAACTTAATCATCGCAGATCGAGGCTCCACGACACTGGAGTCCCTCCTGCCCTGCGATGGGACAGACCATTTTCTCATTATATTCCTCATAAATGCCAATGTGGCCCCTAAAAAAGCTTAAGTAAAAAAAAAAAAAAATTGGAACCAAACCCTACAGAACATAAACCTCATTGACCTATCGGCCCTTAGCCTCAACTCCCTGACCCCTCAATCGGACAGGGTGGACGTCCATGACCTACCAGAGCATGACAATACCTCCATCTTGAACATCCTGGACTCGATCGCTCCATTACAACTAAAAAAGGTATCCACAAAAATGTCTAAACACTGGTTCAACGGAAACCTCAACTATGAAAGATCCCAGGTTAAACAGGCTTGGGTCTCGATGGGCTTTATTATCGCGAAGCGCAACTTTGCACAGAAGTGGGGGGTGGACGGGGTCCTGTTATTGAGTGATTGGGCTAAGGATATGGACTCTGCAATGATTGCAGTTTGAGACTAGCTGAAAGAGACAGGAGATTCTCACCTTCCATGGAAAACCTGGAAAGGCTACGAGCGGTGAGAAACCCCTACAACAAAAGCATCAGGAACTGGAAAGCCAATTTCTTTAGAACCCAACTAGACCAAGCCAGAAATCAAACTAAAAACTTTTTGAAACTGTCAAGCAACAATCCAACACCCAACCCCACCCTGATAACGGCTGCAAAAAACCTCAAAATTGTGAAGAATTTGCCTCATTCTTCATGGAGAAAATGGTTATTATTGAACAAGAATTACAGACTATGAGGGAGTTGTTACCATCTTACTTCCTCACCTCTAAACTTCCATTAAAGTCCACTATCCGGATCACCACCCTGAGCTCTCCCCCCAAAACAATGCCTCTTGACACACATTCACCCCTCTCAAGGAAAGTGACCTTCACCACTTGCTCACACTGCTGAAGCCACCGAATCACTTCATCAAACCCTTAACCTCCATCTATCTTTAAGGAGATCAAACTGTCTATCCTCCCTCTATGGACTACGATCATAAACGCCTCTCTCCTCCAGAGCACCATCCCTGATTGTCCAGAAGTAGGACAGGTAACCCCCATCCTAAAAATAAAAAACGGCAGACTGTGCAGGCTTTAACAATTTTGTGCAATCTCCAACATTACCACCCTGGCAAAGCTTATCGAGAAATGTGTTCAGATCCAACTCTGTAATCACAGAGATCAGTACCAACTCCTTGACCAATACCAGTCAGACTTTCGCCAAGATCACAGCACAGAAACAGCACTATCTCGTAATGGATGACGCCCTATCAATGCTAGAACAGAATGGAGCGTGCCTCCTCATCCTCCTTGATCTATCATCTGCATTTGATACTGTGAAACACGACAAACTTCCACATCAACTTGAAAGAAGGATGGGTCTTTCAGGGACCGTCCTCCGATGGTTTACTTCATCCCTCCAGAACAGAACCCAAATAATCAAGGTCAACCACTCTCTGTCCTCTAAGGTCACTCTGGGAGTCCCACGGGGATTTGCCCTCTCCCCCATTCTCTTCAACTTATTCATGGAACATTTAGCAGACTCCTTAGCATCCTCCAACATTCATCACCATCTGTATGCTGATGACACACAACTGTACCCGAAAATCTCTTTTCCTGATGACTTCAATACCCTCAACCCGATCCTACAGAATACTCTTTACTGGCTTACACTCAACCATCTCAAACTTAATACAACCAAAACTGAATTCCTCCTCATTACCCCACCCAAACACAATCTGAAGATCGATCATTAGATGAAACATCTAACTGCTCTCAACTATACTCCTCACTTTGTAGACTCTGTGAGATCTCTGGGAATTATGCTAGACACACATCTGCACTTGCAGAAACATATCAGCAACACCACCAACAGAGCAAACTGCCAGATGAGCTTTCTAAGGAAACTGAAACCCTTCCTCCCCCAGGAAGATCTTTAAATCAGTGGCCCAAGCTCTAGTCCTCCCGAGGCTTGACTAAGGAAGTGCAATGCTGAGCGGCCTTCCCCAATACAAGCTAGCACCGCTACGGGCCTCCCGTAATTGGGCAGCCAGATTTATTACTAGACCTGGGCGTAGTTCGCAGAGTTTTGCTATACGGAACTCCGCAAAGTTACAAAAAACCTCTGCGAAGTTCAGCAAGTGGCAGAGTGCAGTGCGAACTGCAGTTTGTGCTGGTATTTCAGCCGCTCAGGTACAAATTCTACTCGAGCGGCAGCTCGTGCTCGCAAACGTACCGTTTGGGATCACAAACTTACCGTTTGCAATAGCGAGCGGGGAAAAAACTCAGCTGGAATGCAGAATGCAGAAAACTCCCCGAATGGAGCGAAGTTCACCGCCCAAGCCTACTTATTACCAGGAACAAAAAGAAATAACCTCATCTACCCTGACCTGAAATCCTTAAACTGTCTCCCGTATAAAGCACAAATTCATCTAAAGATCGCTTGCATGACCCACAAAGCTTTACATTTCAACACCCCAAGTTACCTTGTATTAAAACTGGAACCATTGGGCGTAAGACATCGTGTAGCAACAGCTCGATGCTGCTGAAACCGCAGATTTTCTGCACAAAAAAAAGTACAACAGAGCATTCTCTGGTATCGCACAGAAAATCTGAAATTCTCTGCCGACGGAAATCCGTCTCATTCACTCTTCCGCCTCCTTCAAATCAGAGGTGAAATCATTCCAAATGTCTAAATAGTTAGCCAAAAAGCCGTCTCCACATGAGCTATCGACTGAACTTACTTGTTGAACTCTTTTTGCTGTTCACGTCCTACCGCATCTGGTTGCGGAAAGAGTTCACACTCCCAGATTTGAGACTCTTCCATGTTTTTATTTAATTTTCTGAAATACACTTCATTTCTGACTTTCATCGATCTATCCTCTCTACCCCCGTAAAGCGATCAGATACCCTCACAGGTCTTGTTTACGCTATATAACACTTTATAAATAAATAAACAAGGAGAAATACGGATATTGTGCCTTGTTACACCTCAAGGTTTACCAGTCATGGTAAATCTGGTAATGAGCCAAAACCCACTGGTGGGTGTGTGGGAACACCCACACTCCACCCATGGAACGCCCACACTCCACCCATGGAACACCCACGCTCCACCCATGGAACACCCACGCTCCACCCATGGAATGCCCACCCTCCACCCATGGAACGCCCGTAGCCCCCACGCTCCACCAATGAAACGCCCACGCTCCACCAATGGAACACCCACACTCCACCCATGGAACGCCTCCCTGGGGCAGAGTAACGTACCGCAGCGATTAGCGCTGAGTTGCATTACTCTAGATTAATCAAGCGGCTCCTGGCCATGCGAGGTGGCCTTGCGCGGATTGATAAATCTGACTTAGCAGTTGTGTTGCCCATGTGCCCCTTTCTGTGGCTCAAGGGCGATGCAACTGTTTGATAAATATGCCCCTCGCTGTGTAGCACAGCCCTGTGGTATCAATGATCAGCTCCCGGGCGTACCTGACCACCGCTGCGTCACTGGGGTGTCGCCTGTAATTATTGTGCACCATTGTGGTAAAATATAATGAGCTGCAGCAGGACTGACACAGTGGCACAACTGACCTGTACCACAGACACCGGGCGAACTCGTTGGGTACCTAGGTTCACCACTGGCATCTTACAGCAGCATGTCTGACACAGAGGCCCAACTGACCTGTACCCCTGGCACCAGGCGATACCTCTATGCACTGGATTCATCACTGGCATTTAAGGTATCAAGCTATAATGTATTCACACTCTGACAATGAGTACAGCAGAGTGCCCCATGGCATAGGTGCACACTTCTATGTGTTAAGCAGTCCCTAGTGTGATTGAGCTTTCGCCTGGCATAATGACGCAACCCCTGGTATGACTGAAAAGCATTTGCCATAATAAGATATCACAAGAGGCATAAGTGGAAGGGAACACGGGCATCATGAATCAGGGCAACTACCATGATCACACTGGCACAGAAGAGAGGTCCTCAGGCATGACTGAATGCTACTGACAGACGTGAGCAGCACCTCTGGCATAACTGTGCTACCTCTAGCGCAATGAAGCGGTCTTCTCGGGAGAGGATGTGGTCTCATGGTTAGACTGCTGACTTTGGAGCTGGGAAACCGAGGTTCGAGCCTCGGGTCGACTCCACCTCCTCTGATTCTGAGCAAATCACTTAATCTCCCTGTGCCAGCCAAAAATGAATGTGTCTATGGGCCAGATGTAGGTAGGCATTTACCGGTCGGTAACGGCCGAATTCGGCCGTTACCGACCGGTAAATGCAATTTGAGATGTAGGGCCCTGTATTTTACAGAATCGGTAAATTTACCGATCGGTAAATTTACTGATTCTGTAAAATACCGAATCAGTATTTTTTCCGATTCGGTAAAATTGATATGTAGGTGGGACTCTTCTGAGTCCCACAAGCATTACAGAATCGGTATTTTACCATCAAATATTATTTGATGGTAAAATACCGATTCTGGTGTGCATGCACATGTGTGCATGCACACCTGTGCCATATGAGTGGCAGACCTGCCCTTAGGGCAGGTATGCCTGCCACATGGCCCCCAAAGCTTTTTTGGGGTTGCTAGAGGGTGTCAAAGTGACACCCCCTGCACCTTTGTCAGAATCGGTATTTACCGATTCGGTAAATACCGACCGGTAATGCCCCATTCATTCCTATGGGCTTCAAAGCCCATAGGAATGAATGGGGCATTACCGGTCGGTATTTACCGAATCGGTAAATACCGAATTTTACCGATTCGGTAAAAGGGAACATCTGGATTCCCTACATACCAACCCCTCAAATTTACCGAATCTTAATTACCGAATCGGTAAAATTCTGTAATTTTCGGTAATTAAGATTCGGTAAATGTTACTTACCTACATCTGGCCCCTAGTGTAACATAACTGGTGCTCATGTAAAGCGCTCCAATACCTTTGAATCAAGTTTGCGCTACATAAATCTGCAAAAAATAAAATAGAGCAGAGGGATTCCCTCGCACAAGGGAGCAGTGTCGTGGGTATGACTGAGAATTCCCAAAGAAGTCATGAGCCCCACATGGAGACCACTGACAGCACCCTGCAATAAGTGGCCCTTCCTGACATATCGTGGCAGGCATGTGGTGGCCTACATTTATTGCACATATCTTTTTCTGAGCATTAATTATGAGAGATGCGCTAATAGGAGCTCATTGGTGGCTCTTACAGCTGGCACAGATTTGACAACAGCTGGTTCTCACCCTGCCCCATATCCGAGGAAGGCTGCTGCATGCATTGCAACAGAGCTTTACATCCTGCCGAAACAATATTTCTGGAATGAAAAGGACCTGAAACAGACCTTGAAAATGTAAATACTGGAATGATAATTTGTGCGTCACGCACTGGGACCGGGCGGGTTTTCCATGGCAATGGGGTATTTTGTGCCACCTTTCTTGCAAGGGCAGCATTTTACACATGGTGGCAATGTAGAAAGTGTAGGGCTCATTGTTGTTTTCGTACAGAGGCAATGTGGCATCTGGGCAGCACCTGTGGCGTCATCTATAACTCAGATGTGAGTATGGCTTAGCCGTGTCACTGTATACAAATGGTAATTACTCGGGGCTACATCCCAGTCGATCATTATTTTGCACACCATGACATCTCAGTTTTGGAGCCAGCTATATGTAACTCAGTTTTGACCCTGCTTCAATAGGAAAAGTCCAGCCCGAACTGCCAAGCCAGATCCTCCCAGAACTTGAACACAAGCAAACCAGGACCAGTTTCACCCTCATTATGGGCTCATCAGCCAGATATAGCATGGTTTCTGTGGCACAGTGTCACGGGACCCATGTCTGGGCACACCCGTCCCACTTAGGGAGACATATGAATGTATACAAAAGGTGATGGATGGAATGCTTGAATTAATCTCAGCCTCTGGTAATTACTCAGAGCCGCATCCCAGTCTGTCGTTATTCTGCGCACCATGCTAACTCACTTTGGACCCACATATATGAAAACCAGTCTTGTTAGAATTGGTGGTCTCTAGTTGGCAATGGCTGGACACTGTCCAAGTAGGGACCCTTCTTCCTAAGTTAGAGTAAGGGGGCTACATCCTTTGATAACCCCTGTCCAACCCTGTGGTAACGTAGCACGAGCAGCTATGCTTATCTCAGAGGCAGTGTGTAAACCATCTTTATATATAGACTTAACACAAAACCAATAATGTTAAAAAGCTACAATACTGTAAAATAGGGTTATTCGTGGAAGGCTGTAAAAATAGTTCAAAGTGTGCAGATAGGAGTTCAGTTCCAAGCAGTGGTCTCTGCGACCCTGTTACCTACAAAGTACCTGGATTTCGTAGCAAAACAAACAAAGTGTTGCAAGCGAGCTATAGCGATGATTTTCCTCACGCGAGGCCGGCGATGCATTGACTCCTTGTAGCAAGGGAGGATGATGCGTCGGTCTGCGGATGCGTGCGGGACAAAGTGACAAACTTTTTCATGCTAGGCCAGCAATGCGTTGAATCCTTGCCGCAAGGGGGAATGATGCGCTGGGCCTGTGGCGTGTGCGACCCTGTTGCGATGTGAAGAAATGGCGCTACGCGAGGGAGCGACGATCTGGGTGTGATGCGATAAAAATGGCGGACGCACGGCGCCCGCACTACGATGTCGTGATGAGATGATCGTTGGGTGTTAGCGAGAACTTTGTGGCCCGCAAGCGTGCGATGCGATGATCTTTGGTTTGCGAGCGCTTGACAGCAGCAGCGCGATGATTTTCCTTACGCTCTTCGGCTACAGCGGCTCGCAAACGGGCGTTAGCGATAATTTCAGCAATCTCTTCTCTGGAGTGGAACTAGAGGACTTGGAACTCACAGGGGCATCACATTCAGATAGAAATCCTCGCTGGGAGGAATCAGGAGGCTGGTGGTGGAGTCAGATGTGCCTGTGACTCCAGCAGGAGGCTAGCTCTCTTTTAGCCCTTGGGTGATTACTTTAGCAAAAATAAAAGTTCTCTCAAAGTCCTTTTCCCTCTTCTTCCAAGTCCAGGAGAAGCTACTGCAGGTCAATCCAAGAAACAGCACACAAGCACAAGGACAGTCCTCTCCTGCAGATTCCTTCAGTTACATGGACAGAGGTTCTTCTTGATCTCCAGGAGCAATACAAAAATCAGGGGTTTGGGCACATATATTTATACCCCAAAAGTCTTTGTTCTAAAAAGTCATTAGTCACTGAACCCAGCCAAAACCAATTCTGCTGAAGCCTGAAACACTTTATTTATTCAGATGCGCAGTAGGAGGTGAAGCCAGCATTCACCTTCCCAGGCCCAGCTCTATTCAGGTCAGGGACCTACCCCTCCCCAGTACACAATGCAGATCTTTCTATTCAACCCATTTCTGACTCAGCCTGCCTTGCGCATCTAAACCCAGACAGCCAACACACATAACAACAGAGCACACTGGAAGGCTTAGGCAAGAAAATACCTACTTTCTAAAAGTGATATTTTCAAACACAGAATATTAAAACAACTTCTATAAAATATGTATTTTATTATTCTGAGTTCAGGCATACTAAACTCGAATTTCTACCATGTTCCCTGAGTCAGTTAGGATTATAAGATGTAATAATCAAACTGCCCATTCTGGCCTATGGAGAACAGGTAGCTTTGAGGTAATGAAAAACGAAATGGGGTGTAATTCACTACCAGGACATGCTACACATATCAAGCCATGTTCTACCTTACACACACAATGCACCCTACCATAGGGGGGACTTATATGATTTCAAGGGAAGGTTCAGGGGCTGGGAAGTGTGGGCACTTCACAGCCAAGATGGCAGTTTCTGGACTGCACATGAACACTGGAGTGGCAGGTCTGAGGTACACTTTACAAGCTGCTTCTGTGGGTGGCGCAAACTAGCGCTGCAGGCTCACCAACAACATTTGAGTTACCAGCCCTGGGCAAACAAAGGCCACACTACTAGGGACTAACAGGTAAACCAAATAAGCCAATCAGGGATATACCAAGTCGCAGTCATATTTACACAGGGAGAGCATGTGCACTTTAGCACTGATCAGCAGTGGTAAAGTGCCCAGAGTCATAAAGCCGACAAAAATAGGTCATGAAAAATCCAGGAGGAAGGCAAAAGGTTTAGGGATGACCCTGCAAAAAGGGACATTTCCAACACGACCCCCTTCCAGTCAACAGGCAGGGTAGACCAATCAGTACCCTGATGGGCTTCCCTGCTTTGAGTAATAGAACATGGAACTGGACCGCAACTGCAGGGGCACAGTCCAGTTCTATGCCCATCTTAGCCCTGGTGGATCCCTCTGTCCACACTCTCAGGGCCCACCAAGACAACCAAGGGGGAACCCTTCCCTTCACCCATGGACACCACCTGTGCAGCCCCTAACCCTAACTTGCTCACAGGTGTGTCCCAACAGAGAGACAGCAAGCCACAGTTGCCACTGACAGTAGTCAGCGAGGAGACCCAGGCCCTATACTTCTCAGGGATCTCAAATCTCTGTGGCATCAGAGAGCGTGGGGGCAGTAGCCCCAGGTGCCTGCCACCTTTTGTCCACTCTCCCTCCTGTCAGGTCAGGCACGCCACACTGACTCTGACTCACCAGCTCTGGGCCTGTACCCAGCGGCTGGACCGGAGACTGGGGTGGGCTTTCATACACCCAGTCCTCATCCTCCCCTGTGGACACCACCTGTGCAGCACCTAACCTTAACTGGCTCACAGGTGTGTCCCATCAGATAACCAACAAGCAACAGTGGCTACTGACAGTAGTCAGTGATGAGACCCAGGTCTGATACCTCTCAGGGTTCTCAAACCTCTGTGGAATCAAAGAGTGGGGGGGGGGCAGTAACCCCATGTGCCTGGTACCTTTTGTCCACTCTCTCTCATCAGGTCAGGCAAGACACCCTGGCACTGACACACCAGCCCTGGGCCTGTACCCAGTGGCTGGGCCGGAGACTAGGGTGGGCTTTCCAATACCCGGTCCTCCTCTTTGGGGCTTGGTACCGTCCCACCTGGAGCGGCACCACCTTCTAGAATTGTCAGGGTATCTGTGGCAGGTGTCCTGAACAATTCGCCCACCAGTTCAGGGGTGCTATCCTGCAACTGGCATCCCAGCATAGGGTCTGTACCCTTAGACTGGGCGGAGGTCAGGGGTGAGGCTGCCCTCTCCCCACCCCTCTTACTAGGGCCCTGCACCCTCCCACCTGGAGAGGTGCCCCCATAACACAAACCGGTAGGGGCACTGTTAGCAATGGCCCCTTACTCCAAGTCAGGAGGGACACCCTGAACCTGGCCCTCCAACCCAGGGTCCGTACCGTTAGGCTAGGCCTGTGCCTGGCAACCCAGGACTTCTGGGGGAGTACACCAATTCCCCCCAAGGAAAACACACTCCTCTAGAGTTGTGCAACAGTCTGCCTGGCGCACCAGTACTTCCTGTGGAGCACACAGGCCTCCCTCGAGGGAAAAACACCCCTCCACCAGTTCAGGGCCTTGACCCTGCAACCGATCTACCAACCTGGGAAACCCCTTCGGTGGCACCGGGATCAGGGGCGAGGACTCCCTCCCTCTGCACCCCCTTCCAGCATACTGCACCCTCCCACCTGTAGTGGTGCTCTTAGAAAAATAAATGGTTGGGATACTGCTTACAGTTGTCCCTCCCTCCAGGTCAGACAACAGCTGGACCTGATTTCCCAACTCAGGGACCAACCCCTGCGGCTGAACAACTGCCTGGCGAACTAGGACTTCCTGGGGAGTACAAACACTCTCCCCGAGGGTAACACAGAAGTCCTGTGTAGCGTGACAGTCTGCCTGTTGCATATCTCCCAACCCCTGTCCACCTGACAGTGCGCGGAGATCCCCCAGGACAGAGGTGGTGTCACCATTGTCACTCCTCTGGTGGTCAGCCCCCCTGACTGGCCCCTGACCCACTGGTTCTCGTGCTGGGGCCTCCTTCCCCCTCTCACCCCTCAAGCTGGACTTCTGCACCCTCCCCCCTAGGAGTGGCACTGCCAGACACAAGAACTGATGGAGGCCTGACTACAGGTACTCCCAGCTCACCTAACACGGGGAGTGCCCCCACAACTGACGGTCCATCCGGACAGACTAGACTCCCTACCTGGTGTTCCCTCATGGAACCATCCAGTCCTGGAGACTGAGTTTGGGGCAATTCGGCACCTATCCCAGTCTCACTCCTGCTCCCACGAGACAGGATGTGAGGCCCTACAACCTCCTCACAACAAGGGGGCCTAGCTACATCACTCCAAACCTCTCCCACCCCTCTGGGTTGGAAGACTCCTGAACCACTCCTATTAGGGTCATTCCCCAAGGCCTCTACAGAGCCTCTGGTACTCACCCAGAGGTCTGCCTCCTGTACAAGCTCCTTATGATCAGAGAACTCACGCTGCAACAGGTATTGGTTTAGCTCTGGAAAACTAGGACTCACAATATGCTCTCCTACAATTGGATTACACAGTTCCCTTCAGGTGCTAACCTTTACCTCACAATCCAGTGCCTCACATGCGTACCCCACACCACTCCCCTGAAATGGGCAAGACATTACATGACTGTCTCTATCACTCAGCCCATACTCTTCTGGGCAGTCCTCACACTCATACACCAGAACTTCAGCCACAGGGGAACCCCTCTCCCTGCACCTCACATCTAGAGTCTGTAGGGTGTCCCTCCCCTCACTAGGACTATGGGCCCCAGTGCTAGTTCCCCAATCCACCTCAGGGACACTGCACACCAATGGAGCTACCTCATATCCTTGAATCCCCTGGTGTAGATCAACCCCCTCCTTCAAGTCAGGTGCCACATCTCTGGGTGGGTGTACTACACTGTGATCACTACATAACTCATCTTTGCTGCCACCACTGGACCGCACCCTCACTGGTGAATCCAGACAATTAACACTGCACTCAGGGGATAACCTACCCTCCAGAGCAAACGTCTCCTTTACTTCTATTTGCACTAGGTGGGCCTCCAGCTGGGAAATCTCCCTTTGGAGCCTCTCTAATTCCAGCTGGTGCTCCCTCTCCCCTGTCTGTCCAACTCCTCTGGGGACCATGAAGGGGATTGGGCATTACCTTGGGCACTAGACCCAGCAAGGGACTCCCTACCTAAGGGACGCTCCCACCTGTCCACCAACTCCTCTGGGGACCATGAAGGGAATCGGTCACTACCATAGGCACTAGACTAAGAAAGGGACTCCCTACCTATGAGATATTCCATGACACTTACTTCCTCCTCTTCTGACTCTCCAGAGCCACCCTCAGACCAACTACCCTCTCTGTAGGTGTACCGGGACTCCAATAATCTCCATCTGTAGTACTGTCAAAGCCTCAGGGATGTCTGCAAGGATAGCTGAGTCTCCTCCCCAATCACAGCTAAACCTCTCTCCTCACAGAACCCCCTGAGCTCCTACTGTAGGTCAACAGGTCATTTATGTAAAAGGTAGGTCTCATTCCAGCAAGATCCATTGTAGCAATACTGGCAATATGAATCAAAAATAGAACCAAAAATCTCAGACATGTATGTGGTTGCGTAATGGTCTGCACTCACTATTAGTATACACTATAATTCCTGTATGTAATCACAAATGCAAGTCCAGATCCTCACCGCTGACCACCAATGTTAGAAATGGTGGTCTCTAGTTGGCAATGGCTGACCACTGTCCAAGTAGGGACCCTTCTTCCTAAGTCTGAGTGAGGGGGCTACACACTTTGATAACCCCTGCTCAACCCGTGGTAACATAGCACGAGCAGCTAGGCTTATCTCAGAGGCAGTGTGTGAAGCATTTATGATCATACACAGTAACACAGTGAAGGACACTACAAAGGGACACCACACAAGTATTTATAAAAAATAAGTATCTTTATATATAGACTTAACACAAGACCAATAACGTTAATAAGCCACAATACTGTAAAATAGGGTTATTCGTGGAAGGCTGTAAAAATAGTTCAAAGTGTGCAAATAGGAGTTCAGTTCCAAGCACAGGTCTCTGTGACCCTTTTACCTACAAAGTAACTGGATTTCATGGCAAAACAAACAAAGTGTTGCAAGCGAGCTGTAGCAATGATTTTCCTCATGCGAGGCTGTCGATGCGTTGAATCCTTGCCGCAAGGAAGGATGATGCACTGGTCTGCGGATGCGTGCGGGACAAACCGTCAAACTTCTTCACGCTAGGCCAGCGATGCGTTGAATCCTTGCTGCAAGCAGGGATGATGCGCTGGACCTGTGGCGTGAGCGATCCTGTTGCGATGTGAAGAAATGGCGCTCCGCGAGGGAGCGACACTCGGGTGTGATGCAATGAAAATGGCGGACGCACGGCGCCCGCACTGCGATGTTGTGATGCGATGATTGTTGGGTGTTAGCGAGCACTTTGTGGCCCGCAAGTGTGCGATGTGCTGATCTTTGGTTAGCGTGCGCTCGGTGGCAGCAGCGCAATGATTTTCCTTACACTCTTCGGCTGCGGCGGCTCGCAAATAGGCGTTTGCTATAATTTCAGCACTCTCTTCTCTGGAGTAGAACTAGAGGCCCTGGAACTCACAGGGGCATCACCTTCAGATAGAAATCCTCGCTGGGAGGAATCAGGAGGCTGGTGGTGGATTCAAATGTGCCTGTGACTCCAGCAGGAGGCTAGCTCTCTTCTAGCCCTTGGGTGATTGCTTTAGCAAAAATAAAAGTTCATTCAAAGTCCTTTTCCCGCTTCTTCCAAGTCCAGGAGAAGCCACTGCAGGTCAATCTAAGAAATAGCACACAAGCACAAGGATAGTCCTCTCCTGCAGATTCCTTCAGTGACACGGACAGAGGTTCTTCTTGGTATCCAGGAGCAATACCAAAATCAGGGGTTTGGGCACAGATATTTATACCCCAAAAGTATTCGTTCTAAAAAGTCACTAGTCACTGAACCCAGCCAAAACCAGTTATGCTCAGGACTGGAGCACTTTGTTTACCAGGCTAAATCCTTCCTTTCAGAAAGAGGGGGTCTGCCATCAGAAGCACAGTAGGAGGTGGAGCCAGCATTCACCTTGCCAGGCACAGCCTTATTCAGGTCAAGAAACTACCCCTCCCCAGTACTCAATGTAGAACTCTCTATTCAACCCAGTTCTCACTCAGCCTGCCTTGCCCCTCTAAACCCAGTCAGCCAACACACATAACAACAGAGCACACTGGAAGGCTTAGGCAAGAAAATACCTACTTTCTAAAAAGTGGTATTTTTTAACACAGAATATTAAAACCAACTTCGCTAAAAGATGTATTTTATCATTCTGAGTTCAGGCATACTAAACTCGAATTTCCACCATGTTCGCTGAGTCAGTTAGGATTATAAAATGTAATATTCAAACTGCCCATTCTAGCCTATGGAGAACAGGTAGCCTTGCAGTAGTGAAAAACTAAATGGGGTGTAATTCACTACCAGGACATGCTATACATATCAAGCCATGTCCTACCTTACACACACAATGCATCCTACCATAGGGGTGACTGCTATGATGCCAAGGGAAGGTTCAGGATCTGGGAAGTGTGGGCACTTAACAGCCAAGATGACAGTTCTGGACTGCACACGGACACTGCAGTGGCAGGTCTGAGGTACACTTTACAAGCTGCTTCTGTGGGTGGCGCAAACCAGCGCTGCAGGCCCACCAGCAGAATTTGGGTTACCAGCCCTGGGCACACACAGGCCACACTACTGGTGACTAACAGGTAAACCAAATGTTAAATGTTGTATACTTGTAAAGCGCACAGCTGCCCCAGCAAAGGGACGTCCCGGCGCTGTATACCGCTGGGGAACCCATCCTGGCTTTCCCTGTAAGATGGTCCCTCCTGGGCATCTCCAAGGTGAAGACAAGCATCCTTGGCGCTGATGGGGCCGTTAGTAGAGATTAAGCAAGCTATTGCCCAGAGTTGCTGAGTGGGACCCATGGTTGGAGTAGGCACCGAGGCGAGAATTATAGAGTCCACTGACCATGGCCCAAGACCCTGCCGCGTCGGGAATCGAACCCGGGTCCCGGGTTGACCTTTGCTTCTGGGTCTGCCGCCTCTAACCAGTGAGCTACACCACTCTACTACACTACTACTCTAATTAAGCCAATCAGGGATATACCAAGTTGCAGTCATATTTACACAGGGAGAGCATATGCACTTTAGCACTGATCAGCAGTGGTAAAGTGCCCAGAGTCATAAAGCCGACAAAATTAGGTCAGGAAAAATCCAGGAGGAAGGCAAAAGGTTTAGGGATGACCCTGCAAAAAGGGCCATTTCCAACAAGTCTTGACCCTGGTCCAATGGGAACACTCCAGCCCGAACTGTAAAGCCAGGCCCTACCGGAACCGGAACACAAGCATCCCAGGACTGGGTTCGCCCTTGAGCTGAGCACGTGGTCACCACTGGTGGGGTAGGACATGCCTCACCATATTTGTGGCACACGTGTGAATGGACTCCTAGCCTACAGATAAACAGACCTGGGGATTGTATTCTGACACAAAGTTTAACTTTGTGACCTTGTCTAGTGGAGTGAAGGACTGTTGTGTGTGCCAAGTGCACAACTATTGCAATAGTCCAGTCTGCTTTATTGGCAATACCGGCTTCCATTTTCATAGAGGCACAAATAGAGACCCCAAGGTTTCTGGCCGAGGATGGCAACTTCCAAAAGTCAGGCTGACAGTGGATGGAGTGAACTCAATGCTGGGGAAACGGGCAAATATTGTACCTTGGTTTTCGAAGAGTTCAGCATGAGTGAACATAATGCCATCTAAGGCCATCCTGGTTGCAGTGAGGCATGAACGGGTGGTGTTTAAATCAATCAATCAATCAATTAGTATTTGTAAAGCGCAGCTTATCACCCGTGCGGGTATCCAGGCGCTGGGTGGCTGGGCTCAGTCGAAAAGCCAGGTCTTGGGTCTCTGCCGGAAGCCCGCCAGCGAGGGTGATGTTCGGAGGTGGAGGGGAAGGCCCTTCCAGGACTTGGCGGCGAGGCGGGAGAAGGAACAGCCTCCGCCTTTGGTGTCATCGGCATAAAGGTGCTAGGAGAAACTGAGTGATGAGGTGACCTCACTTACAGAGAAGATATTGAGTGAGTGAAGGAGGGAGCCTTGAGGGACAGCTACCAGTAAGGGGTGGGTGTTGATGTCACTGAGTCCCAGGTGACTGAGAATGAATCATCAGAAAGGGGGGATGTGAGCCAGTGGGGTGCCACGTCAGTAATACCTGGTCAAGTATGAGGATGGAATAAGTTGACTGAGGATTGAAGGAAGTTGGGTTGTGGTGATGAAGTGGAAAGGGGGGAATTGCCATGACCAGTGGTAAGGGCACAAGGAATGTCATTTGCCTGGTGCCTCAATTCAGGACGGGTGTGGCATAATCTATCTCACCTCTGTGCAATGCAAAGTATGGCGGCCATACACAGCTGCTGAAAGTGTCACTGGCGTACCTGCACCCCGGCGAGAGAAGGTGGAGGTTCCACTGCTCACAACAGATGATCGCCAATGCCCACCACCCCATGTGAGAACACATGGGATGCATGATCTGGTCTTTCTTCTGAGTCAGCTCCTGCACACCTACATCACAGGGGTCTTTAAATATGGAGAGACTTTGCCCACTATTGTGCTTCAATGCTTCTGCTAGAGTCAACATCTACTAGATGTAATAGAATGGGCTGTGAGTGGGGACCTGAGAAGGGCCAAGCAGCAGCCACACTCGAGGCAGCCTGAGGCAGGCAGGAGGGACATGAGCTGGTGACCAGAACCCCTGAGGTCACTTCCTGGTTCCCGTGGCACCGCCCTGAAGATGCCAGCCTCAAGGGTCGTGATGACAACAGCAGCAACAGGAAGTAATTGGGGCTCAAAATAATAGGGCCTGAAAGAGCACAGATGAGATTCACAGTTTCCACTCAATGCCCCACTGTTGATGTCACCTCAGCAACCAGCAGGAACTCATTGACGGGCTGCAGGTGGGATGAATGGTCATCCTTGCAGCGTCATCAGGGGCCAAAGGGTGTGTGATGTCACTTCTGCTACCACAGGAATTTCATGACTTGACGTTCATGCTGTGGTGTCCACGAGGAACCGCCCCAGTACAGCCCCCTCTACAAGGGCTGTCCCTCACACTCTGCCCACACCCACCCCAAAGGTACCAGCAGTCAGGTGACCGTGCCAACAAAAAGAAGCGGAGTGCACGTGCTCTCACTGCAGGTACTAAGCTAAGGGCTGGGTTTTTACGTAGCCGGACGGGTAACCCAGTCACAAAGGTGACGGATATCCCATAGGATATAATGGTATTCATATTTCGGCAGACGGGACATCCATCGCCGTTGTGGCAGAGTAACCCATTTGCCGAGATCTAATTCAGGTCTTAAGTGTCGGAGTTGTTTCTTAGCACTGTGAGGCCAGCACCTCACAGGACACTTCACTGGAGAAGAGGCGGACTAGACCCAGCCTGCAAGGCAGATAGGTGGAGAGGACATCCAACAGCTGTCTCCTCCACATCTGGAGGCAACACCAAAAAAATGGGCCATTTAGGGAGCAGTGGTTGAACGGCAGTGCATAAAGACTAGGAACTGTGCTTGTAAGTGCAATGGGGTGGGATTAGGTAAGTCTGGGGGCGGGGTCAAAATTGTGGCTAAAAAGAACAAAAGATTCTGTCATTATTTTGCTGGTCTTTCATTTTCAAGTAGCTGCTTAAAAAATGAGAAAAAAACACCTTAATTGAAAAATAACTGAAGCTAAACTAATCAGTGGGAAACGCACTATTTCAAGTTATGAAACCTCGATTGGTGAATGTGATCTCTGCAGATGTCTGTGTGTGTAACCAGAGACAAAGAATTGAATCCTGATTGGTGCAGTGGGGAATAGTGACTATTTTTAATGCTGCGAGAAGCCAGTCTGTAACAGAAAGTAGGGTGAATGTGTAAGTCATTATCTTAAACTTACATTACCTCTTAAAAAGAGTAGATTTTTTTCATCATGAAGCATCAAGTGTCTCCATCCATGAAGACTGATTCTGGCTCGAGTCAGCCTTTAGATTTGCAGGTTAACCAACTGGCAGGGAACCTGGTGAGAAGGCTTGTTTCTTTCGTCTGTAGCTGTCTCTCCCTGCCTTGGCTCTACAGCGCGGGAGACCCTTTCCCTTTCGGTCGAGGCATCTCAATTGTTGTAATTAACCATTTCAGGATGGTTGCCTTTTAAAAAAATTTAGGGGAACTGCTTGTTAAATAAAAGGGTATGGCCAGGCGCGGTGCATCCATTGGGGCGTTCCGGGGTAGCCGCCCCCGTCCGCAGCTCCCTCGGCGTCTGAATCAGTTTACTTAAGTTCAAAGACGCTGAGGGAGAACTGACAATTATGTCAGTCAGCATGACGTCGGATTCCCACCCCCTTCAGAGTCGGAAGGGGGTGGGCAGTCCGGCGTCATGTTGACTGACATGATTGTCAGACCAGGGGCAGCAGGCAGCAGCACAAGTGCGCATAAGTGGGGAAGGTTGGCGAATTTTTGCGCCGTGCCCAGTCATGCACACTAGTGTCTGCTCTGGCTGGTGCATGCCCATTAGGAGAGCGAGGGTTGAGCAAATGCTCAAACCTCGGTCTCCTAATGGGCAGTCGCGTGAGTAGTAACCGTGCCCTAAGCCAATCCTGGCGCTGCTGGCAGCGCCAGAATTGTCTGAGAGGGGTTGCCAGCCCATTCCAGTGCCATTTGTGAAGGCGCCAAGGGGAGCAAGCAGAGGTGGCACGGACTGGCTGTGAGGTAAGATTTCTTCTGTTTTATATTTAATTCCCCTGTACCCCCCTCTAACTGTGTTCAAATTTATAGTCTCTGCAGTGTAAATAAGCTTAATCAACAAACATAACCAATACTCCAAAAGTGCAAACATTCCATTCTTTTGCATGAAGCCCTTCACCACTTGTGAAGCAAGACATGCTCGTTATGAACAAACCGTGCTCAACCTCTGTCCTTTCTCCACTCTGTGCCACTTCAACTTAACCATGCACATGTAGTAGCTACCGCATCCGAAACCACCAAAAAACATTGTC
The DNA here is from genome assembly GCF_964263255.1 of Lissotriton vulgaris. NCBI lineage: Eukaryota > Metazoa > Chordata > Amphibia > Caudata > Salamandridae > Lissotriton > Lissotriton vulgaris. Next base: position 1,524,710,793 of record NC_141696.1, on the reverse strand, counting down.
CCCAAGCGGATGTTTTTCAATGTGCCAAAGCTACAGAACTAGCAAACAACTGTTCTACGGTATATCGCTCGACCATATATGGTGAGCCGGCGCGTTTTCACCGTTCATGCAAACTCAGCAGCCCACCATCGGAGGTGTGCTGGATGTTTAACGTGAGTGTCACGTGTTTATCCATGTCGCGTGACAACCAACAAGTTTATCTTCTCAAGCACTAAAGCAATAGACCATGGCCCGCGGTATTCCATACCTTTTTCCCCCATGTTGAGCACCATCATTGTTGTCTTTGTCTCCTAGTCTGCCTAACAAGTTGTAAACTGTTAGAAGGCCCTGTTTACTATCGCAGCCCCTGTAGCCCCTGCAAAATACGTTTAGAGATTGATATACACTGACAGTGAACATACCAAGGGAGAATATTGTTTAAAAAAACTATTTGGGCACCTGACCTCTGTTAAGCACAGTTCTGGAGGTAACTGCTGTTGTCCTGTACAGTGTTCCTGTGGAACTTATTTATATAGGATCTACTTTGGGCACCGGCACAACATTAGGAATCCAGGGAACTCTGTGGCACAGTTGTTGCTTTATGACTTGTTTCTGACACCTCATGAGCTGTCTGTGGTACAGGGGCACACTGGGGCACAGACATGCTCACTGGGTGCACAGGGGTGTCCAAGGATGCTGCCCGGGAGCTTTTAGGAGCTTTGAGGGGCAGAGAAGCAGCTACCTGAGGCTTAAGTGCCATGTGCCCATTATGATGGTCATGAGTGCGGGTGTTCACAAAGCACCGGAAACCACTGGCTCAAATTATGTACTGCGCTCACCCATCCTGACCGTGAACCACATCACAAGACCCCAATCATTATTACGTATTAGAAGTTTTGCCTCCAGAATGAGGCAAAACTTGAATCTTGGTGCTTGAAGTGCCAAAATGTCCATGTCCAGGTATGCTCCATGCATATTGCCCCAATAAATTACATTTATGCGAGGAGTGCGAATCTTGGCACATGCCATATTTAGGGGCATATTTTCAAGGGCCATATCTCCGCTTTTTTGGCTTTTAAAGCAAAAAAAGTGGAGATAAAAATATCGTCCTATTTACAAGAGGGTGATAACATGCATTAGCGCATGTTAGCACCCTTTTACCTGACGCTTCCCTTTCATCACTGGGCAGTATAACCTTGTAAATATCGCTGATGTGCACATCGCGGTATTTACAAGGAGGCCTGGGCATTTTTGTAGACGTTAGTTTTTGGCGAAAACCGCGGTTGTCGCCAAAAACTAACATCTGCAAAAATGCTGACTTACCTATACTTTACATTGGGGTGGATTATGCTGATATGACCACAGGGTCGTATCAGCAAGGTTATCGACGTTTTCCATGGAACATTGCTGGAAAACCAGCGATGTTCCATGGTAAACAACGCTATCGCTGGAATATTTGTCGCCATTGCGCTATGCGTTGTTAATACAGCACTAGCCGGCGATAACAATTCTCGCGGTAAGAACGGCCAGTGATAATTATTGCTGACCGTTGATAATATGCCCCCACGTGTGTGCAATTATGTCGCCAAAACTCATAATTGCAATATGTGCTGTGTCAGCAGCTACCTCACATATGGGAATAATAGGGCTTTCTTAGCGCCGCGCGGCATTGTACCAAGGGGCGTAGCTTCCATTGGTGCAGCAGGTGCAGTGGCACCGGTGCCAGTGGTCTGAGAGGCTTCTGAACCCTAATTGTTGCTGTATTTCATAATCTAGACAGCCGCGAAGGGGCCTTTTCCTTCCTGCCCATGACACACTCCCTGCCTACTAATTGTATCAGTACATATAAAACGAAACGATTGTGGCGCAAGCCATGCGGGGCTGTGGCCGGCAGGGGGTTCTCGCCCCGGTGACCCTCTTCCACCCCAGCCTCCTTGTACTGTGCGTCGGAAGCCACAGGCCCGCCTGGCCCTCCAGGACCATTGCACAGCCTTGTTCACCATTCATCACAATCGATACAGGCTCAAATGTGCAGGAAATCGGACCTTAATGACTGAAAAAACAGCAGGTGTTACATTCCAACCAGTTAAATAGACAATCAATACCGGAGCTCGAGGCTGCGAGGCACCGGCAGGAAGCGGCTATTCCTCCGGGTAGTTTTACTCAGTTTGATGAGGTGAACGAAAACTATGTAGGCCCTGCCATCTCGTGGTCAAAGTTATGAACTGCAGTCACGAAAAAACATTTAGTGTATCAATGGCAATTTGTGTAAATTAGTATCAGTTGCTCAAACTCTTTGACAAGAAGCTCAGTCCTGTACACAACTTGCTCTAGAGGGTGGTATCTGTAGCACGGTGGCACCCCTGGCAGAAAAACCAAGAAGAGTCAAGAAGGAGGCAAAGATATTTCTAATGGGCAAATTTCTTCCATAGCCTCCTTCGGAGCAAACACCGAACAGTTGCTTAGTGGTTATCAACCGTTCCTTATGGTACATAATCCGCTGGCCCCACAAGACTTCTAAAATGAAGCTCATTGAGAACTGTCAACTCTCTTTCGGAGAGTCTTACCACGGAACTTACCGAGGCTGATGCCAGTTTAACTGCAAATTTATTGTGGGCCTCATGTATGAAGCTGTGCTCACTTTTACACCGCTGGTGCATCACTTTTTGTGACGCACCAGTGGCGTAAAAAATGCGCCTTTTTGCGCCATATTTACAAAGTGACGCATCTAGGTAGATGCGTCACTTTGTAAACCCCTGCGCCACATTATACCTGCGCCAGGTATAATGTATGCAAGGGGGGCGTATTGAAGCAAGGAAGGTTCGTAGAAGTGACGCAGTAAAATCTATGAAATTTCACTGCGTCACTTTTAGGACGCCGTTGCATCAAAATCTTGCGCCTGCCTCACAGCAGGCGTCAGACTGACGCAGGCCCTTTCACATGGGGCTTGTCCCATGTGAAAGGACGCATTGCTGGAGTTGCGTCACTTTTGTGACACACTCCAGCAATACGTCACTTATGCGCTTACAGATACGTCAGAAATACTGACGTATCTGTAACTCCTTGCGACATGATGCGTCATACATTAAATATGACGCATCAGGAATGTCGCAAGGAGTGCGCACTGAGAAGTGACGCATCGCTGCTTTCACGCAGCGATGCGTCATTTCTCATAAATGAGGCCCAGTATCTTTATTGTGGTTAGTTGATTGCAAATACAGTGTAATCCTTCAGGGGCAGCGCTTATTGTATGCGCAAATGTTCTATTCCTGCTTTTGAATGTAATGTTTCACTCAAGTGTTAGATATGATTGCCTGCTCCAGTCACTACTAAAAACACTATATCTCTGTGATGTGCTCTAATACCCTAACAGGTCACGTTCGCGCTATATAAAACACTACACAAATAAATGAAATAAAGAAGCACCAGGACCTCAGGTGGAGGTACCCTGGGACCAGTGCTTAATTTGTAGAAAAAATAAATAAGAATAATAAAATAAGAAGAAGAGCCAGGACTAAGGGCCTTTTTCGGGACAACACTGCAGCTTTCACCGCCCGCTGTCGATGCCAGCTCTGTGAAATGTCAGTAGCAATGCCACCACTAATCAGCACACCCCTACAAATCTAACAATATGGACTATACCAAGCTACCCCAAACGATCAGAATGGCCTGGACTCACTGGTGTTATTCAATTTTAGAGTATATTTGATTGTAAAACATGGTGCTGATATGCTAATCCCAAAAATAGGCAAACAGCACCACTACATGGTGGGGTGTCATAAGTGCTTATGTTGAGCATTAAGTGCTGATGGTGATCACCAGCAAAGTATTGGCTCCAATTAAGCACAGGCTGGGACAGCCCATGCACTTGGCCCTCTCTTTACTTATGTCACTAGCTGAGCCCAGTGGTGTGGGTGCATGTGATATCATAGTCTCATATTACAGTGAAGTTCTCTTCTGGTTTATCCACTATCATCCAGCGGTCTTCCATTTTACTTTCTACTCTGTAACATCAACAGGTTCTCCCGCAGAGAATGTTCGGGGAGGCTTCCTGGGCACATGTGATGCCCGCTTCTGCCAATCACTCAAACCATCTCCTAACATCACCTTCCACTGGAGCAGGCCTCTGGTCAATAGGCCGATTTTAAGTTTCTTGAAGAACGCCACATTTCGAGTGACTTGTTTAGACCCACATATGACCGTATTGATAGTTCCTTTAGTTTAAAGTCCCTTGTGGTTAGGGTTGGCACCTTTCGCTGAAACAAATACCAGCCATTTTGTTTCTACTTTTCCATTCTAGAACAAGTTGGGGGAGGAGTTGCTGCTATCATTTCTCATTCCTACTAAGTCACTGCTATTACCATCTCTAAAATCCCCTCGGTTGACTTTTTGCTATTCAAACTTGACTCCAACAGTTTGCCCTTAACCTTTGCCGTTTTTTATTGGCCACCTGCTCATCTACCGAATTTCCTCCAGCTACTCAGTAGTATGGCTGCCGAGCTGGCGATACACCATGCCAAAATCCTTATCATAGGGGATTTCAATTATTGGCCCCACGATCAGCGCGAAAGGGCCTGCTCGATGGACTTTACGGATTTACTAAATGGTCCTAATTCCACCCAGCACATTAAAGTGGCCACCCATATTAAAGGTCACATCCTGGACCAGGTTTGGACTTCAAACCTGGACATCACTAATCTCCAGATCTTCCCCTGTGCCTGGTCGGATCACTTTTTCATTTCTTTTCTTCTCCCTAAATCTGTTATTACTAAATCTCGCATTATTGACCCTCTTATGATCAGGAACTGGAGTCGGGTAGATATTCCTACCCTTTGTGTTTCACTTGGCGCTTCTATACCAAGTCCTTCCCAACCTCCCGGGCCACCACTCTCAGTCCATGCCCAGGCTGAAGACCTCAATACTTGGCTGGCCCAGAAAAGGCTCCTTGGAAAAAACTCAAGAATAAAAGGCCCCATGATGCCCAGCTCTGCTTCACTAAGGATCTGAAAGATAGGAAACTCGTTCTACATCAAACCGAGTGCAAGTGGAGACTGGACTATTGTCCCCTTAACAAATCTACTTTTCTCGCTGCTTTAAAAGATTACAAATCCGCCATCCTCGCAGCAAAAACTGAATACTTCTCCGCAAAAATCCTGAACTCTTCTAATAAAGATAAAGATATCTTCTCAATAGTTAACGAATTAGTGAAACCCGACCGTGTCACCATCAAACCCCTGTCATCACAATCCCTCTGTCACTCCCTCAATAATTATTTTATTGAGAAGATAACTTAAATCAAAACTAGTATCCCTAAGGCTGTCTTACCCCCTGATTTTGGCGATGTACCTGGTAATTCCTCTTTCTTCACCAACTTCCCCTTGATCACTCAGGAGGTCTTTTTTTCCCTCCTTAGTAAAGTTCGCTCTGGCTCTCCACGGGACAGTTGGCCACCCACATATTGCTCGGGAGATTTTTCTCAACATACCCGACCCCCCCATTTCCCTTCTCAACAACTCCCTTACCTCTGGCGTGGTCCCCATTTCCTTTAAATCAGCAGTTGTCTCGCCCATCCTTAACAAACCAGGAGCTGACCCTGAGGCATTGTGCAATTTTCGCCCCATCTCGTTGCTTCCCTTTTTGGGAAAAATTCTGGAGGCCTTTGTTGCAAACTGCCTTAGTACTTTCGTGGAAAATTCTCACTATCTAGATCCTCACCAAGCCGGGTTCAGGCCTCAACACTCTACCGAGTCTATTGCCCTGGCTGTTCATGACAAACTTAGAAAGGGGGCCGATCAGAACACCTCACAAGCATTGGTGCTCCTGGATTTGTCGGCGGCATTCGATTTCGTCGACCACGTTATCCTCCTTGACCGGGTCAAGAACGCCGGCATCATTTATGCTGATGACCTTCAGCTCATCTTCAATATCGATTCCTCCCCCTCCTCTATAGAGAACGTCCAATCCACCATGGCTTTCATCAGTAGTTGGATGGACGCAAACCAGCTCAAGCTTAATCCTGATAAGACTGAGCTGGTTCTCACGGGGCCTCCAGGAAATCCTTGAAACTCCAATTTCAGGCCACTCTCCCTTGGCTGTCCACCACCCCCTGTCACCTCGGTCAAGAGCCTAGGCGTCACCATTAGTAATGACCTCTCAATAAGGGCCCAAATTACATCGGTGGTCTCTGTTTGTTTTTTCCATCTACATCAAATCAGGAAAATCAGCAGATTCCTCTCTTATGAAGCCCTCCTCCAAGTCACTCTGGGACTGGTCACATCCCGCATTGACTACGCAAACGCACTGTACGCTGGAATACCTGCATACCAATCTCATCAACTCCAACTTATCCAGAATCAAACAGCCAGACTTATCCAAGGCCAGCCAAATTTAGTCATACTAAACCTCTCCTTAAGAACCTTAATTTGCTCCCTGTGGCTCAGCGTAGCCTCTTTAAATTGGGCTGCTTGATCCATAAAGCCCTATCCTCCCAAGGCCCGGCTTTTATTGCCTCTCGAATCCATCGTTATGTCCCTTCCCAGGTCTTACGATCATCCTGTTCTAATCTTTTGTCCCCATGCACCTTCAGACGCAAGAAGCATGGTGGCCTGAGATTTTCCTCACAAGCACCACTTTTTGGGAATTCCCTCCCCCCAGATCTCCATCTAACATCTTCCTATCCTCAATTTAGGAGGTCGCTCAAGACCTAGCTTTGTCTCAAGCTTACAATTAATTCACCATATTGCTGCAACCTCAGTCCGCCCTCTTAAGCGCCAATAAACCGCTGGTGTACGTGCGCTCTACAAATAATTTTTATCATATCATATCGACAACCAAGAGATGAAAAATAATTTGTCTAAAGTTGTCAGGATTCTTTTGTAACATGACATGTGTTTAAGCATGGGCGGAAAATCCGTTTCGCTCGCGGATTTTGCGGATTTTCGGTAAATTCGCAATCCGCGAGATTCGCAAATCTCCCGCAAAATCCGCAAATCCGCGAGCAGCGGATTTCATGGCTTGCTCGCACTGTTCGCGTGAGTTCGCGGCTTCCCAGTACAACTTCGCGCCCTCCGAATAAGCGCAAAATTGCAGAAATACGATCTTAGCAAAAGTTCAGGCTCATCATTAGTAGCCATTTCCTGTAGTGCTTCCTGAGGGGCCCCTCCAGAGTTCAGTTGCCAGTTGCCACTATTATGTGACCCTGCTCTGAACCTCAGAATAGTTACACATATGCCACAAAGGTCCTGAATTACAGCTAAGGGAGACAAGCAGGAGCCAGGCTGGAGGTTCAAATCCATTAATCAGCCCCTAATTCATTATTGTTAGTTGGGGCAGGGCAGGTGTTGTAACTAATTTTGCAACAATGAAAGCACTTAGCAAGTGCAAAAGATCACTAATCAGGAAGCACTAAGGAAGCAGGTGCCAGCTAAAAAAATATTCTGTGACACATTAATCAGCCCCAAATTAATTCAGGTCACTTGAGGCAGGGAAGGTGTGCTTGCGTTGCCACAATAATGTACACTGACTGGACAACCAGAGGGTGCTGTGATGAAACAGAGGGTGGCATGGGTGGGCCAGAGGGTGGCATGAGTAGTCAGAGAGTGGCAGTGGTGACAGAGAGTGGCAGTGATGAAGAAGAGTGTCCCAAACAGGCTGGACACGTAGAAACAACAAGTTCGCGAAACTTGCGACCCGACAGGTAAGTTCGCGTTTTGCGAAATTGTACAAAACCCTCGCGAACTGGCAGAAACCCGCGAAAACACACAAAAAAAAAATCCGCAAATTCGCGAGAATTCACGGATTTTGCGGATTGTGAGTTCGCAAATCCGCAAAATTCGCGAACGCGAGATTCGCAAAATTCGCCCATGCCTACATGTGTTCCCTCTGTTTGTATCATTCCATGGTGCCTGTGAAAAGGCTGCTTTATTGGAAGCAAGCAGAGCTCTGAATATATAACCTTCAGCTTAGCTGCACAAGACAGAAATACTAACACTTTATCTAAAAAAGATCTTCTAACTCTGACCCTCCACGCCATAATCAATCATTCAATCAATCATAGCATTTGTATAGCGCTCTACTCACCCAGAAGGGCCTCAAGGCGCTGGGGGAAAGGGGTTCGTTACTGCTCGAAAAGCCAGGTCTTGAGTTGCTTCCTGAAGGAGAGATGTCCCCACCCGAGTCCGCCCTAACACTTGCAGTGTAACATTATTATCTTAAAAAAACAACCAACACGTATTTGTCTTTGCACACTTGCAAATCTTTCCTCTTCTTCTTCCACATGTCCACACTGGGGCTTCATCATACACCAATGTAAAGATTGCTCTGAATAACCTGCCCTCCCTGGCAGAGGTGCACACACATCTCTCCTGGTGTGGGGCTTCTCTCCGCAATCCCACCATGGCTCTTTTACTGGCGGCCCACTCATTCTAGCTCAGTTTTCCAATATCTACCACGCACATTCCACCCCTTGTGGATTATATCCACAAAAACATTTCTTCTTAAAAGACGCGCCTGCTATTGTTACAGTGGGACAGTGCTCTTTCCACCCTCATTATAAAGCACACCCTTCATCCTGTCACATTCTGTCTCCCTCTTGTCACTCTCTCTCCTTTTTGATCTACTCTGCACAGCTCCATCCATGCCAGCTTGAATGCCATGCTCATGAATGCCTCCCGGGAATCTTCTGCCAAAGGTCTTGCTCTCTCCTCCCTTGTTCCCACATGTTTGTTTTTAGTTGCTGTGCGCAATGTTCTGCCCCTGGACCCAAACCACGGAACCTCGACCACTGGAAACGAGACAGAGCATCTGCAATCTCAATCTGAGCAAAACATTCAGCCTCAGGCATCTCCACCCCACCTCTCTCAGCAGCCGTGACATCCACCGGTCAGATCCTGTCATCCTGTTGATCACACTCCCCACAGCCTGTTTATTCATCAGGCGTATCACACTTGTGTTTGTCACCTCGTCCCATCAAAGCTTCAATGTCAAACAGTACCAGAAATAACTCCAAGAACGCAATGCGCTTGCGGCTACCCAGCAATCATCCAACCACTGCTCTGCACACCATTTACCGCTCCAGTACACCCCAATCCTCCAGCCCCTGGTGCGTCAGGCGAAATCATGAGACAACTCCTACAGGTTAGGAGACAGCCGGATCATCACCCCATTAGGCTCATCCAAAAACCTGCACAAGGTATGCAAATCCTACCTTAATCCTTCGGTGGTTGGTGAGGTTTTGATGCTTTTTTCATGGACAAAGCCAATTGTCTAAAAACAAAGCTGCCTGGGTCAATAATCAAATCAAAGTACAGGTGGCACAAAGCCTGCTGTACCTTCCTCAACACACATCTGTCCTTTGCAGGCACCTCTGTAGCAGAGCATGCCACACTGTTATCTTGTCCCTGGGCAACTGGGGACCAATGCAACTGAACCAAAGGTGTTAGCCGCCTTTGCTTAACGCCTCTCTTCGCCACTTCGGAAACGCTAGGCTGCACCATATTACCAAGGATATGGTGCAGCCTAGCGTTTCCCCCTGCAATATCGATACGTTTTACAACTTAACGCCAGCGCAGGCAGGGAAGGTGTGTTCATGTACAGTAAGGAGTTCCTTCCTGTACATAAACAAACCTTGGCATTTTTCTTTTTCCATGTGTGCTGCACAAGGCAGCACACCTAGAAAAAGCAAAAACAAGGAGAAATGAAGCATTTCTTCTCGTTTTGCCACCTTAAGAACCGGTATCGCCAAGCTTGATAATAGGTGGCAGCGTCGAAGTGAATGGGTGTTGTGGTGGATCGTCCACCGCAACACCCACTGCACGCTCCCTTTCACGATGAGTTTATCGTGAAAGGGGCCCTATTACCAAGGCAGCGTTAAGTGAATTAACATGGCTTTAAGCCACGTTAATTGACTTAACGCTGCCTTGATAATAGGGCGATGCAGATATCGCCGCGTTATCAGCAGAAAAGTGCAGATGACACAGCAATAAAGGGCTTGTTAATATGCCCCCCAGTTCGATCCCCAAAAGATATCACGGTCGAAGCAGGTCCCTCTGTCTTTTCACCTGCGAGAGCTACTCCCAAGTCGTTACCCACACGATGCATCACCGCCTTCAGCCTTGCACTCTCATCATTGCTCCCTGCCTTCTCCAGAAACAAATATAGAGGCTCACATGCCTCACCATACATTCAGGAAAGTACTGAAGCGCCCAAAGGCTGCATATGGCACCGAGCACCACCTTGGTACTGCTTTGTCAGCAAAATATAAGGGGTGAACTGGCAATAGACGGAAAGCTGACTGGATGTCGATCCTTCCCATCTCGGCTCCTCTCCTGCAGCTCTGCAACATTGCCACTGCCTTGTCCAGGCCTGTTTAATTAACTAAGCGATACAAAAGGGGATGATGGACGGAGCGTTTGAGCAAATCAAACACTCACCCCCAGTCAACTGATCTGGGTTTAATCCATCACCATTCTTTAGCTCACTCTGCCACCCCAGTTCAGAGATAGCCATATGCAAATCAGTCTGACCCTGTGCCTCATGGGAACAGTCCAGCCCGAACTGCCAAACCATGTCTTCCCTGGACCGGAAACAAGCATCCTGGGACCGGTTTCGGATTCACAATCCTCATCAGCCAGGCTATCTTGAATCCAGTGGCAAAGTGAGCAAGGGACTCACGTCTAAGCATACCCTGCCAACTTGGGGCGAATAAAGCGATACAAAAGGGAATGATGAAAGGAGCGTGTGAGGAAAACAAACACTCACTCCCAGTCAACTGATCTGGGTTTAATCCATCACCATTCTTTAGCTCACTCTGCTGCCCCAGTTCAGACATGGCCATATGCAAATCAGTCTGACCTTTTGCCTAATGGGAACAGTCCAGCAAGAACTGCGAAGCCATGTCTTCCCTGGACCGGAGACAAGCATCTTGGGACAGGTTTCGGATAAACAATCCTCATCAGCCAGGCTATCTTGAATCCAGTGGCAAAGTGAGCAAGGGACTCACGTCTGAGCATACCCTGCCAACTTGGGCGAACAAAGCGATACAAAAGGGGATGATGGACGGAGCGTTTGAGCAAATCAAACACTCACTTCCAGTCAACTGATCTGGGTTTAATCCATCACCATTCTTTAGCTCACTCTGCCACCCCAGTTCACACATGGCCATATGCAAATCAGTCTGACCCTGTGCCTCATGGGAACAGTCCAGCCCGAACTGCCAAGCCATGTCTTCCCTGGACTGGAAACAAGCATCCTAGGACCGGTTTCTGTTTCATCAGATGCTCCGTCCATCACCACCCCCTTTTGTACCGCTTTGTTCGCCATAAGTTGGCAGGGTATGCTCAGACGTGAGTCCCTTGCTCACTTTGCCACTGGATTCAAGCAAGCCGGGCTGAAGACGGCTGAAATGCCAGAAACCGGTCCTCAGAGGCTTGTTTCCGGTCCAGGGAAGGCATGGCTTGGCAGTTCGGGCTGGACTGTTCCCATAAGGCACAGGGTCAGACTGATTTGCATATGGCCATGTCTGAACTGGGGTGGGAGAGTGGGCTAAAGAACGGTGATGGATTAAACCCAGATCTGTTGACTGGGTGCGAGTGTTTCATTGGTTCAGATGCTCTGTCCATCACCACCCCCTTTTGTAACGCTTTGTTCGCCATAAGTTGGCAGGGTATGCTCAGACGTGAGTCCCTTGCTCACTTTGCCACTGGATTCAAGCAAGCCGGGCTGAAGACGGCTGAAATGCCAGAAACCAGTCCTCGTAAACCTGTTTCCGGTCCAGGGAAGGCATGGCTTGGCAGTTCGGGCTGGACTGTTCCCATGAGGCACAGGGTCAGACTGATTTGTATATGGCCATGTCTGAACTGGGGTGACAGAGTGGGTTAAAGAACGGTGATGGATTAAACCCAGATCTGTTGACTGGGTGCGAGTGTTTGATTGGTTCAGAGGCTCTGTCCATCACCACCCCCTTTTGTACTGCTTTGTTCGCCATAAGTTGGCAGGGTATGCTCAGACGTGAGTCCCTTGCTCACTTTTCCACTCGATTCAAGCAAGCCGGGCTGAAGACGGGGGAAATGCCAGAAACCGGTCCTCGGAAGCTTGTTTCCGGTCCAGGGAAGGCATGGCTTGGCAGTTCAGGCTGGACTGTTCTAATGAGGCACAGGGTCAGGCTGATTTGCATACGGCCATGTCTGAACTGGGGTGGCAAAGTGGGCTAAAGAACAGTGATGGATTAAACCCAGATCTGTTGACTGGGTGCGAGTGTTTTATTGGTTCAGTTGCTCCGTCCATCACCAACACCTTTTGTACCGCTTTGTTCGCCATAAGTTGGCAGGGTATGCTCAGACGTGAGTCCCTTGCTCACTTTGCCACTGGATTCAAGCAAGCCGGGCTGAATACGGCTGACATGCCAGAAACCGGTCCTCGGAAGCTTGTTTCCGGTCCATGCAAGGCATGGCTTGACAGTTCGGGCTGGACTGTTCCCATGAGGCACAGGGTCGGACTGATTTGCATATGGCCATTTCTGAACTGGGGTGGCAGAGTGGGCTAAAGAACGGTGATGGATTAAACCCAGATCTGTTGACTGGGTGTGAGTGTTTGATTGGCTCAGATGCTCCGTCCATCACCACCCCCTTTTGTACCGCTTTGTTCGCCATATGTTGGCAGGGTATGCTCAGACGTGAGTCCCTTGCTCACTTTGCCACTGGATTCAAGCAAGCCGGGCTGAAGACGGCTGAAATGCCAGAAACCAGTCCTCGGAAGCTTGTTTCAGGTCCAGGGAAGGCATGGCTTGGCAGTTCGGAATGGACTGTTCCCATGAGGCACAGGGTCAGACTGATTTGCATATGGCCATGTCTGAACAGGGGTGGCAAAGTGGGCTAAAGAAGGGTGATGGATTAAACCCAGATCTGTTGACTGGGTGCGAGTGTTTCATTGGTTCAGATGCTCCATCCATCACCGCCCCCTTTTGTACCACTTTGTTTGCCATAAGTTGGCAGGGTATGCTCAGACGTGAGTCCCTTGCTCGCTTTGCCACTGGATTCAAGCAAGCCGGGCTGAAGACGGCTGAAATGCCAGACACTGGTCCTCGGAAGCTTGTTTCCGTTCCAGGGAAGGCATGGCTTGGCTATTTGGAATGGACTGTTCCCTTGAGGCACAGGGTCAGACTGATTTGCATATGGCCATGTCTGAACTGGGGTGGCAGAGCAAGCTAAAGAACGGTGATGGATTAAACCCAGATCTGTTGACTGGGTGCGAGTGTTTGATTGGTTCAGATGCTCTGTCCATCACCACCCCCTTTTGTACCGCTTTGTTCGCCATAAGTTGGCAGGGTATGCTCAGACGTGAGTCCCTTGCTCACTTTGCCACTGGATTCAAGCAAGCCGGGCTGAAGACGGCTGAAATGCCAGAAACCAGTCCTCGGAAGCTTGTTTCAGGTCCAGGGAAGGCATGGCTTGGTAGTTGGGAATGGACTGTTCCCATGAGGCACAGGGTCAGACTGATTGGCATATGGCCATGTCTAAATTGGGGTGGCAGAGTGGGCTAAAGAACGGTGATGGATTAAACCCAGATATGTTGACTGGGTGCGAGTGTTTCATTGGTTCAGATGCTCCGTCTATCACCACCCCCTTTTGTACCACTTTGTTCGCTATAAGTTGGCAGGGTATGCTCAGACGTGAGTCCCTTGCTCACTTTGCCACTGGATTCAAGCAAGCCGGCTGAAGACGGCTAAAATGCCAGAAACCGGTCCTCGAAAGCTTGTTTCCGGTCCAGGGAAGCCATGGCTTGGCAGTTCGGGCTGGACTGTTCCCATGAGGCACAGGGTCAGACTGATTTGCATATGGGCATGTCTGAACTGGGGTGGCAGAGTGGGCTAAAGAACGGTGATGGATTAAACCCAGATCTGTTGACTGGGTGCGAGTGTTTGATTGGTTCAGATGCTCTGTCCATCACCACCCCCTTTTGTACCGCTTTGTTCGCCATAAGTTGGCAGGGTATGCTCAGACGTGAGTCCCTTGCTCACTTTGCCACCGGATTCAAGCAAGCCGGGCTGAAGACGGCTGAAATGCCAGAAACCGGTCCTCGGAAGCTTGTTTCCGGTCCAGGGAAGGCATGGCTTGGCAGTTCGGGCTGGACTGTTTCCATGAGGCACAGGGTCAGACTGATTGGCATATGGCCACGTCTAAACTGGGGTGGCAGAGTGGGCTAAAGAACGGTGATGGATTAAACCCAGATCTGTTGATTGGGTGCGAGTGTTTGATTGGTTCAGACGCTCTGTCCATCACCGCCCCCTTTTGTACCACTTTGTTCGCCATAAGTTGGCAGGGTATGCTCAGACGTGAGTCCCTTGCTCGCTTTGCCACTGGATTCAAGCAAGCCGGGCTGAAGACGGCTGAAATGCCAGACAGCGGTCCTCGGAAGCTTGTTTCCGTTCCAGGGAAGGCATGGCTTGGCTATTTGGGATGGACTGTTCCCTTGAGGCACAGGGTCAGACTGATTTACACATGGCCATGTCTGAACTGGGGTGGCAGAGCAAGCTAAAGAACGGTGATGGATTAAACCCAGATCTGTTGACTGGGTGCGAGTGTTTCATTGGTTCAGATGCTCCGTCCATCACCACCCCCTTTTGTACTGTTTTGTTGGCCATAAGTTGGCAGGGTATGCTCAGACGTGAGTCCCTTGCTCACTTTACCACTGGATTCAAGCAAGCCGGGCTGAAGACGGCTGAAATGCCAGAAACCAGTCCTCGGAAGCTTGTTTCCGGTCCAGGGAAGGCATGGCTTGGCAGTTCGGGCTGGACTGTTCCCATGAGGCACAGGGTCAGACTGATTTGCATATGGCCATGTCTGAACTGGGGTGTCAGAGTGGGCTAAAGAACGGTGATGGTTTAAACCCAGATCTGTTGACTGGGTGCGAGTGTTTGATTGGTTCAGAGGCTTCGTCCATCACCACCCCCTTTTGTACCGCTTTGTTCGCCATAAGTTGGCAGGGTATGCTCAGACGTGAGTCCCTTGCTCACTTTGCCACTGGATTCAAGCAAGCCGGGCTGAAGACGGCTGACATGCCAGAAACCGGTCTTCGGAAGCTAGTTTCCGGTCCAGGGAAGGCATGGCTTGTCAGTTCGTGCTGGACTGTTCCCATGAGGCACAGGGGCAGACTGATTTGCATATGGCCATGTATGAACTGGGGTGGCAGAGTGGGCTAAAGAACGTTGATGGATTAAACCCAGATCTGTTGACTGGGTGCGAGTGTTTGATTGGTTCAGATGCTCTGTCCATCACCACCCCCTTTTGTACCGCTTTGTTCGCCATAAGTTGGCAGGGTATGCTCAGACGTGAGTCCCTTGCTCACTTTGCCACCGGATTCAAGCAAGCCGGGCTGAAGACGGCTGAAATGCCAGAAACCGGTCCACGGAAGCTTGTTTCCAGTCCAGGGAAGGCATGGCTTGGCAGTTCGTGCTGGACTGTTCTCATGAGGTACAGGGTCAGACTGATTTGCATATGGCCATGTCTGAACTGGGGTGGCAGAGTGGGCTAAAGAACGGTGATGATTAAACCCAGATCTGTTGACTGGGTGCGGGTGTTTGATTGTTTCAGATGCTCCGTCCATCACCACCCACTTTTGTACGGCTTTGTTCGCCATAAGTTTGCAGGGTATGCTCAGACGTGAGTCCCTTGCTTGCTTTGCCACTGGATTCAAGCAAGCCGGGCTGAAGACGGCTGAAATGCCAGAAACCGGTCCTCGGAAGCTTGTTTCCGTTCCAGGGAAGGCATGGCTTGGCTATTTGGGATGGACTGTTCCCTTGAGGCACAGGGTCAGACTGATTTGCATATGGCCATGTCTGAACTGGGGTGGCAGAGCGAGCTAAAGAACAGTGATGGATTAAACCCAGATCTGTTGACTGGGTGCGAGTGTTTCATTTGTTCAGATGCTCTGTCCATCACCACCCCCTTTTGTACCGCTTTATTCGCCATAAGTTGGCAGGGTATGCTCAGACGTGAGTCCCTTGCTCACTTTGCCACTGGATTCAAGCAAGCCGGGCTGAAGACGGCTGAAATGCCAGAAACCGGCCCTCGGAAGCTTGTTTCCGGTCCAGGGAAGGCATGGCTTGGCAGTTCGGGCTGGACTGTTTCCATGAGGCACAGGGTCAGACTGATTGGCATATGGCCATGTCTAAACTGGGGTGGCAGAGTGGGCTAAAGAACGGTGATGGATTAAACCCAGATCTGTTGATTGGGTGCGAGTATTTCATTGGTTCAGACGCTCCGTCCATCACCACCTTCTTTTGTACCGCTTTGTTCGCCATAAGTTGGCAGGGTATGCTCACACGTGAGTCCCTTGCTCACTTTGCCACTGGATTCAAGCAAGCCGGGCTGAAGACGGCTGAAATGCCAGAAACCAGTCCTCGGAAGCTTGTTTCAGGTCCAGGGAAGGCATGGCTTGGCAGTTCGGAATGGACTGTTCCCATGAGGCACAGGGTCAGACTGATTTGCATATGGCCATGTCTGAACAGGGGTGGCAAAGTGGGCTAAGGAAGGGTGATGGATTAAACCCAGATCTGTTGACTCGGTGCGAGTGTTTGATTGGTTCAGATGCTCCATCCATCACCTCCCCCTTTTGTACCACTTTGTTCGCCATAAGTTGGCAGGGTATGCTCAGACGTGAGTCCCTTGCTCGCTTTGCCACTGGATTCAAGCAAGCCGGGCTGAAGACGGCTGAAATGCCAGACACCGGTCCTCGGTAGCTTGTTTCCGTTCCAGGGAAGGCATGGCTTGGCTATTTGGGATGGACTGTACCCTTGAGGCACAGGGTCAGACTGATTTGCATATGGCCATGTCTGAACTGGGGTGGCAGAGCAAGCTAAAGAAGGGTGATGGATTAAACCCAGATCTGTTGACTGGGTGCAAGTGTTTCATTGGTTCAGATGCTCCGTCCATCACCACCCCCTTTTGTACCGCTTTGTTCGCCATAAGTTGGCAGGGTATGCTCAGGCGTGAGTCCCTTGCTCACTTTGCCACTGGATTCAAGCAAGCCGGGCTGAATACGGCTGACATGCCAGAAACCGGTCCTCGGAAGCTTGTTTCCGGTCCATGCAAGGCATGGCTTGACAGTTCGGGCTGGACTGTTCCCATGAGGCACAGGGTCGGACTGATGTGCATATGGCCATTTCTGAACTGGGGTGGCAGAGTGGGCTAAAGAACGGTGATGGATTAAACCCAGATCTGTTGACTGGGTGTGAGTGTTTGATTGGCTCAGATGCTCCGTCCATCACCACCCCCTTTTGTACCGCTTTGTTCGCCATATGTTGGCAGGGTATGCTCAGACGTGAGTCCCTTGCTCACTTTGCCACTGGATTCAAGCAAGCCGGGCTGAAGACGGCTGAAATGCCAGAAACCAGTCCTCGGAAGCTTGTTTCAGGTCCAGGGAAGGCATGGCTTGGCAGTTCGGAATGGACTGTTCCCATGAGGCACAGGGTCAGACTGATTTGCATATGGCCATGTCTGAACAGGGGTGGCAAAGTGGGCTAAAGAAAGGTGATGGATTAAACCCAGATCTGTTGACTGGGTGCGAGTGTTTCATTGGTTCAGATGCTCCATCCATCACCGCCCCCTTTTGTACCACTTTGTTTGCCATAAATTGGCAGGGTATGCTCAGACGTGAGTCCCTTGCTCGCTTTGCCACTGGATTCAAGCGAACCGGGCTGAAGACGGCTGAAATGCCAGACACCGGTCCTCGAAAGCTTGTTTCCGTTCCAGGGAAGGCATGGCTTGGCTATTTGGTATGGACTGTTCCCTTGAGGCACAGGGTCAGACTGATTTGCATATGGCCATGTCTGAACTGGGGTGGCAGAGCAAGCTAAAGAAGGGTGATGGATTAAACCCAGATCTGTTGACTGGGTGCGAGTGTTTCATTGGTTCAGATGCTCCATCTATCACCACCCCCTTTTGTACCGCTTTGTTTGCCATAAATTGGCAGGGTATGCTCAGACGTGAGTCCCTTGCTCACTTTACCACTGGATTCAAGCAAGCCGGGCTGAAGACGGCTGAAATGCCAGAAACCAGTCCTCGGAAGCTTGTTTCCGGTCCAGGGAAGCCATGGCTTGGCAGTTCGGGCTGGACTGTTCCCATGAGGCACAGGGTCAGGCTGATTTGCATATGGCCATGTCTCAACTGGGGTGGCAAAGAGGGCTAAAGAACGGTGATGGGTTAAACCCAGATCTGTTGACTTGGTGCGAGTGTTTGATTGGTTCAGTTGCTTCGTCCATCACAACCCCCTTTTGTACCGCTTTGTTCGCCATAAGTTGGCAGGGTATGCTCAGACGTGAGTCCCTTGCTCACTTTGCCACTGGATTCAAGCAAGCCGGGCTGAAGACGGCTGAAATGCCAGAAACCAGTCCTCGGAAGCTTGTTTCCGGTCCAGGGAAGGCATGGCTTGGCAGTTCGGGCTGGACTGTTCCCATGAGGCACAGGGTCAGACTGATTTGCATATGGCCATGTCTGAACTGGGGTGTCAGAGTGGGCTAAAGAACGGTGATGGATTAAACCCAGATCTGTTGACTGGGTGCAAGTGTTTCATTGGTTCAGATGCTCCGTCCATCACCACCCCCTTTTGTACCGCTTTGTTCGCCATAAGTTGGCAGGGTATGCTCAGACGTGAGTCCCTTGCTCACTTTGCCACTGGATTCAAGCAAGCCGGCTGAAGACGGCTAAAATGCCAGAAACCGGTCCTCGGAAGCTTGTTTCCTGTCCAGGGAAGGCATGGCTTGGCAGTTCGGGCTGGACTGTTCCCATGAGGCACATGGTCAGACTGATTTGCATATGGCCATGTCTGAACTGGGATGGCAGAGTGGGCTAAAGAACGGTGATGGATTAAACCCAGATCTGTTGACTGGGTGCGAGTGTTTGATTGGTTCAGATGCTCTGTCCATCACCACCCCCTTTTGTACCGCTTTGTTCGCCATAAGTTGGCATGGTATGCTCAGACGTGAGTCCCTTGCTCACTTTGCCACAGGATTCAAGCAAGCCGGGCTGAAGACGGCTGAAATGCCAGAAACAGGTCCTCGGAAGCTTGTTTCCGGTCCAGGGAAGGCATGGCTTGGCAGTTCGGGCTGGACTGTTTCCATGAGGCACAGGGTCAGACTGATTGGAATATGAGCATGTCTAAACTGGGGTGGCAGAGTGGGCTAAAGAACGGTGATGGATGAAACCCAGATCTGTTGATTGGGTGCGAGTGTTTGATTGGTTCAGATGCTCTGTCCATCACCGCCTCCTTTTTTACCACTTTGTTCGCCATAAGTTGGCAGGGTATGCTCAGACGTGAGTCCTTTGCTCGCTTTGACACTGGATTCAAGCAAGCCGGGCTGAAGACGGCTGAAATGCCAGACACCGGTCCTCGGAAGCTTGTTTCCGTTCCATGGAAGGCATGGCTTGGCTATTTGGGATGGACTGTTACCTTGAGGCACAGGGTCAGACTGATTTGCATATGGCCATGTCTGAACTGGGGTGGTAGAGCAAGCTAAAGAACGGTGATGGATTAAACCCAGATCTGTTGACTGGGTGCGAGTGTTTCATTGGTTCAGATGCTCCGTCCATCACCACCCCCTTTTGTACCGTTTTGTTCGCCATAAGTTGGCAGGGTATGCTCAGATATGAGTCCCTTGCTCACTTTACCACTGGATTCAAGCAAGCCGGGCTGAAGACGGCTGAAATGCCAGAAACCAGTCCTTGGAAGCTTGTTTCCGGTCCAGGGAAGGTATGGCTTGGCAGTTCGGGCTGGACTGTTCCCATGAGGCACAGGGTAAAACTGATTTGCATATGGCCATGTCTGAACTGGGGTGTCAGAGTGGGCTAAAGAACGGTGATGGATTAAACTCAGATCTGTTGACTGGGTGCGAGTGTTTGATTGGTTCAGAGGCTTCGTCCATCACCACCCCCTTTTGTACCGCTTTGTTCGCCATAAGTTGGCAGGGTATGCTCAGACATGAGTCCCTTGCTCACTTTGCCACTGGACTCAAGCAAGCCGGGCTGAAGACGGCTGACATGCCAGAAACCGGTCCTCGGAAGCTTGTTTCCGGTCCAGGGAAGGCATGGCTTGTCAGTTCGTGCTGGACTGTTCCCATGAGGCACAGGGTCAGACTGATTTGCATATGGCCATGTCTGAACTGGGGTGGCAGAGTGGGCTAAAGAACGGTGATGGATTAAACCCAGATCTGTTGACTGGGTGCGAGTGTTTGATTGGTTCGGATGCTCTGTCCATCACCACCCCCTTTTGTACCGCTTTGTTCGCCATAAGTTGGCAGGGTATGCTCAGACGTGAGTCCCTTGCTTGCTTTGCCACTGGATTCAAGCAAGCCGGGCTGAAGACGGCTGAAATGCCAGAAACCGGTCCTCGGAAGCTTGTTTCCGTTCCAGGGAAGATATGGCTTGGCTATTTGGGATGGACTGTTCCCTTGAGGCACAGGGTCAGACTGATTTGCATATGGCCATGTCTGAACTGGGGTGGCAGAGCGAGCTAAAGAACAGTGATGGATTAAACCCAGATCTGTTGACTGGGTGCGAGTGTTTCATTGGTTCAGATGCTCTGTCCATCACCACCCCCTTTTGTACCGCTTTATTCGCCATAAGTTGGCAGGGTATGCTCAGACGTGAGTCCCTTGCTCACTTTGCCACTGGATTCAAGCAAGCCGGGCTGAAGACGGCTGAAATGCCAGAAACCGGCCCTCGGAAGCTTGTTTCCGGTCCAGGGAAGGCATGGCTTGGCAGTTCGGGCTGGACTGTTTCCATGAGGCACAGGGTCAGACTGATTGGCATATGGCCATGTCTAAACTGGGGTGGCAGAGTGGGCTAAAGAACGGTGATGGATTAAACCCAGATCTGTTGATTGGGTGCGAGTATTTCATTGGTTCAGACGCTCCGTCCATCACCACCTTCTTTTGTACCGCTTTGTTCGCCATAAGTTGGCAGGGTATGCTCACACGTGAGTCCCTTGCTCACTTTGCCACTGGATTCAAGCAAGCCGGGCTGAAGACGGCTGAAATGCCAGAAACCAGTCCTCGGAAGCTTGTTTCAGGTCCAGGGAAGGCATGGCTTGGCTTGGCAGTTCGGAATGGACTGTTCCCATGAGGCACAGGGTCAGACTGATTTGCATATGGCCATGTCTGAACAGGGGTGGCAAAGTGGGCTAAGGAAGGGTGATGGATTAAACCCAGATCTGTTGACTCGGTGTGAGTGTTTGATTGGTTCAGATGCTCCATCCATCACCTCCCCCTTTTGTACCACTTTGTTCGCCATAAGTTGGCAGGGTATGCTCAGACGTGAGTCCCTTGCTCGCTTTGCCACTGGATTCAAGCAAGCCGGGCTGAAGACGGCTGAAATGCCAGACACCGGTCCTCGGTAGCTTGTTTCCGTTCCAGGGAAGGCATGGCTTGGCTATTTGGGATGGACTGTACCCTTGAGGCACAGGGTCAGACTGATTTGCATATGGCCATGTCTGAACTGGGGTGGCAGAGCAAGCTAAAGAAGGGTGATGGATTAAACCCAGATCTGTTGACTGGGTGCGAGTGTTTGATTGGTTCGGATGCTCTGTCCATCACCACCCCCTTTTGTACCGCTTTGTTCGCCATAAGTTGGCAGGGTATGCTCAGGCGTGAGTCCCTTGCTCACTTTGTCACTGGATTCAAGCAAGCCGGGCTGAATACGGCTGACATGCCAGAAACCGGTCCTCGGAAGCTTGTTTCCGGTCCATGCAAGGCATGGCTTGACAGTTCGGGCTGGACTGTTCCCATGAGGCACAGGGTCGGACTGATTTGCATATGGCCATTTCTGAACTGGGGTGGCAGAGTGGGCTAAAGAACGGTGATGGATTAAACCCAGATCTGTTGACTGGGTGTGAGTGTTTGATTGGCTCAGATGCTCCGTCCATCACCACCCCCTTTTGTACCGCTTTGTTCGCCATATGTTGGCAGGGTATGCTCAGACGTGAGTCCCTTGCTCACTTTGCCACTGGATTCAAGCAAGCCGGGCTGAAGACGGCTGAAATGCCAGAAACCAGTCCTCGGAAGCTTGTTTCAGGTCCAGGGAAGGCATGGCTTGGCAGTTCGGAATGGACTGTTCCCATGAGGCACAGGGTCAGACTGATTTGCATATGGCCATGTCTGAACAGGGGTGGCAAAGTGGGCTAAAGAAGGGTGATGGATTAAACCCAGATCTGTTGACTGGGTGCGAGTGTTTCATTGGTTCAGATGCTCCATCCATCACCGCCCCCTTTTGTACCACTTTGTTTGCCATAAATTGGCAGGGTATGCTCAGACGTGAGTCCCTTGCTCGCTTTGCCACTGGATTCAAGCAAGCCGGGCTGAAGACGGCTGAAATGCCAGACACCAGTCCTCGAAAGCTTGTTTCCGTTCCAGGGAAGGCATGGCTTGGCTATTTGGAATGGACTGTTCCCTTGAGGTACAGGGTCAGACTGATTTGCATATGGCCATGTCTGAACTGGGGTGGCAGAGCAAGCTAAAGAACGGTGATGGATTAAACCCAGATCTGTTGACTGGGTGCGAGTGTTTCATTGGTTCAGATGCTCTGTCCATCACCACCCCCTTTTGTACCGCTTTGTTCGCCATAAGTTGGCAGGGTATGCTCAGGCGTGAGTCCCTTGCTCACTTTGCCACTGGATTCAAGCAAGCAGGGCTGAAGACGGCTGAAATGCCAGAAACCGGTCCTCGGAGGCTTGTTTCCGGTCCAGGGAAGGCATGGCTTGGCAGTTCGGGCTGGACTGTTCCCATGAGGCACAGGGTCAGACTGATTGGCATATGGCCATGTCTAAATTGGGGTGGCAGAGTGGGCTAAAGAACGGTGATGGATTAAACCCAGATATGTTGACTGGGTGCGAGTGTTTCATTGGTTCAGATGCTCCGTCTATCACCACCCCCTTTTGTACCACTTTGTTCGCCATAAGTTGGCAGGGTATGCTCAGACGTGAGTCCCTTGCTCACTTTGCCACTGGATTCAAGCAAGCCGGCTGAAGACGGCTAAAATGCCAGAAACCGGTCCTCGGAAGCTTGTTTCCGGTCCAGGGAAGCCATGGCTTGGCAGTTCGGGCTGGACTGTTCCCATGAGGCACAGGGTCAGACTGATTTGCATATGGGCATGTCTGAACTGGGGTGGCAGAGTGGGCTAAAGAACGGTGATGGATTAAACCCAGATCTGTTGACTGGGTGCGAGTGTTTGATTGGTTCAGATGCTCTGTCCATCACCACCCCCTTTTGTACCGCTTTGTTCGCCATAAGTTGGCAGGGTATGCTCAGACGTGAGTCCCTTGCTCACTTTGCCACCGGATTCAAGCAAGCCGGGCTGAAGACGGCTGAAATGCCAGAAACCGGTCCTCGGAAGCTTGTTTCCGGTCCAGGGAAGGCATGGCTTGGCAGTTCGGGCTGGACTGTTTCCATGAGGCACAGGGTCAGACTGATTGGCATATGGCCACGTCTAAACTGGGGTGGCAGAGTGGGCTAAAGAACGGTGATGGATTAAACCCAGATCTGTTGATTGGGTGCGAGTGTTTGATTGGTTCAGACTAACCCTGGGCGAAGAACTACGCTCCGTTCGCGGAGTTTGCGGAGTTTCGGCAACTCCGCGCTCCGCGGAGAACGCGAAGTTGTCGAATACTCCGCAAACTGCTGCGTAGCGTAGTTCTCGCGCGCTCAATAGCATGTTCGCGTGCGCGAGGATGCTTGTCGGTAAGATCGAGTTGCCGAACACGCAGAAACTGCAATCTGGCACAGAATAACTCGCGAACACGTTAGTAGTGACCGGAAATAAGGGGACGCGAGCGGGCGGGACAAACCTCATGGGTAACTTCGAGCGCTACACATCCTGAGCATGCAGGCAATCAATCAATCAATCAGGATATTTGTATAGCGCGCTACTCACCCAGAGGGTCTCAAGGCGCTTGGGGGAGGGGGGTCCGCTACTGCTCGAACAGCCATGTCTTGAGTTGCTTCCTGAAGCAGAGGTGGTCCTGGGTCAGGCGGAGGTGGATGGGGAGGGAGTTCCAAGTCTTGGCTGCCAGGTAGGAGAAGGATCTTCCTCCCATGGTGGATCTTCGGATGCATGGCACGGCTGCGAGGGAGTGGCTGGTCGATCGTAGCTGGCGGGTGGGAGTGTAGAAGGTCAGGCGGTTGTTGAGGTACCTGGGGTCATGGTCGTGGAGGGCCTTGTGTGCGTGGGTGAGGAGTTGGAACGTGATTCTCTTGCTGACGGGGAGCCAGTGAAGGTCTCTCAGGTGGCCGGAGATGTGGCTGTGTCGGGGGATGTCCAAGATGAGTCGTGCGGAGGCGTTCTGGATGTGTCAGAGTCTTTTCTGGAGTTTGGCTATGGTTCCGGTATAGAGGGTGTTTCCGTAGTTCAGTCGGCTGGTGACGAGTGCCTGTGTGACCGTCTTCCTGGTTTCGGTGGCGAGCCATCGGAAGATCTTTCAGAGCATGCGTAGGATGTTGAAGCATGATGATGAGACGGCGTTAACTTGTCTGGTCATCGAGAGGGAGGAGTCCAGGATGAAGCCCAGGTTGCGTGCGTGGTCCGTTGGTTTGGGTGCGCTGCACAGGGCAGGGGGCCACCAGGAGTCATCCCAGGCGGAGGGGATGATCCAAGGATGAGGACTTCCATCTTGTCTGAGTTCAGTTTCAGGCGGCTGTTCCTCATCCACTCGACTACGTCTTTCATCCCTTCGTGTAGGTTGGTTCTGGCGGTTCCTGGGTCGTTGGTGAGGGAGAGGATCAGCTGGGTGTCGTCGGCGTAGGAGATGATGTTGAGGTTGTGTTGGCGTACGATGGCTGCGAGGGGGCTCATGTAGACGTTGAAGAGGGTGGGGCTGAGTAATGATCCTTGTGGTACGCCGCATATGACTTCGGTGGCCTTGGATCTGTACGGGGGGAGGCGGACTCTCTGGGTTCTTCCGGTGAGGAACGAGATGATCCACTCCAGGGCCTTCTCTTGGATTCCGATGTTGCTGAGGCACTGCACTAGGGTGCGGTGGCAGACCGTATCGAATGCTGTGGAGAGGTCCAGGAGGATGAGGGCCGCTGTTTCCCAGTTGTCGAGCAGGGCTCGGATCTCGTCAGTGGCTGCGATGAGGGCGGTCTTGGTGCTGTGGTTGGCGCGGAAGCCGGACTGCGAGTGGTCGAGGCTGGTTGGGCGAGCGCAATTGGTAATCCACTGTGTGAGGTTGTTGGCTGCTTGGTTGGGGTCCATTGAGCTGGCGGGAGGGTTCTGGCTCAGTGAAGTGGTGAGCTGGTCGGTGGTGATCTTGTTCCAGTTCCTGCGGGGAACCTGTTGCGGGTGGTGGTGAGTCGTGGTCTTTCTGAAGCTGAAGTGGACGCAGCTGTGGTCTGTCCAGTGTAGTCCGGTGGAGTGGCTAAAGGAGATGTACTTGATGGAGGAGAAGACTGGGTCAAGCGTGTGTCCGGCGTAGTGGGTGGGGGTGTTCACCAGTTGCATGAGTCCGAGGTTGGCGAGGTTGTCCAGCAGGGTGGTGGTGGTGTTGTCGTTGTTGTTCTCCAGGTGGAAGTTGAGGTCCCCTAGGAGGATGTAGTCAGCGGAGGCGAGGGCGTGCGGGCTGATGAAGTCTGCGATGTCTTCGCTGAATTGTGTGCGATGTCCTGGGGGTCTGTAGATGAGGGTGTCTCTGAGTGTGGTCTTGGGGTCGGTGTGTATCTGGAAGTGAAGATGTTAAGCGGCTGTGAGGGTGTCGTCTGAGTTGGTCGTGATGCGGATGGTGTTCTTGTGGACGATGGCGATGCCTCCTCCTGTCTCGTTGACGCGGTCTCTCCGGGTGATCTTGTATCTGTCTGGGATGGCGACGGCGATGTCGGGCGCTGAGGAGGCGTTCATCCATGTTTCCGTGAGGAAGGCGACGTCTGGAGATGTGGTGTTGAGCAGGTTCCAGAGTTCCACAGCGCTCCCGAAGAAGAAAAATGGCTCGCGAACGGGTCAAGCAAGCTACTACGCATGCTCGCGGAGCTATGCGTAGTTCGCGGAGTGCAAGTGCATCTTCGCGTAGCTCGCGGAGTGCGGCTACGCGAACTACGCCCAGGCTTAGTTCAGACGCTCTGTCCATCACCGCCCCCTTTTGTACCACTTTGTTCGCCATAAGTTGGCAGGGTATGCTCAGACGTGAGTCCCTTGCTCGCTTTGCCACTGGATTCAAGCAAGCCGGGCTGAAGACGGCTGAAATGCCAGACACCGGTCCTCGGAAGCTTGTTTCCGTTCCAGGGAAGGCATGGCTTGGCTATTTGGGATGGACTGTTCCCTTGAGGCACAGGGTCAGACTGATTTACACATGGCCATGTCTGAACTGGGGTGGCAGAGCAAGCTAAAGAACTGTGATGGATTAAACCCAGATCTGTTGACTGGGTGCGAGTGTTTCATTGGTTCAGACGCTCCGTCCATCACCACCTTCTTTTGTACCGCTTTGTTCGCCATAAGTTGGCAGGGTATGCTCACACGTGAGTCCCTTGCTCACTTTGCCACTGGATTCAAGCAAGCCGGGCTGAAGACGGCTGAAATGCCAGAAACCAGTCCTCGGAAGCTTGTTTCAGGTCCAGGGAAGGCATGGCTTGGCAGTTCGGAATGGACTGTTCCCATGAGGCACAGGGTCAGACTGATTTGCATATGGCCATGTCTGAACAGGGGTGGCAAAGTGGGCTAAGGAAGGGTGATGGATTAAACCCAGATCTGTGTACTGGGTGCGAGTGTTTGATTGGTTCAGATGCTCCATCCATCACCTCCCCCTTTTGTACCACTTTGTTCGCCATAAGTTGGCAGGGTATGCTCAGACGTGAGTCCCTTGCTCGCTTTGCCACTGGATTCAAGCAAGCCGGGCTGAAGACGGCTGAAATGCCAGACACCGGTCCTCGGTAGCTTGTTTCCGTTCCAGGGAAGGCATGGCTTGGCTATTTGGGATGGATTGTTCCCTTGAGGCACAGGGTCAGACTGATTTGCATATGGCCATGTCTGAACTGGGGTGGCAGAGCAAGCTAAAGAAGGGTGATGGATTAAACCCAGATCTGTTGACTGGGTGCAAGTGTTTCATTGGTTCAGATGCTCCGTCCATCACCACCCCCTTTTGTACCGCTTTGTTCGCCATAAGTTGGCAGGGTATGCTCAGGCGTGAGTCCCTTGCTCACTTTGCCACTGGATTCAAGCAAGCCGGGCTGAATACGGCTGACATGCCAGACACCGGTCCTCGGAAGGTTGTTTCCGTTCCAGGGAAGGCATGGCTTGACAGTTCGGGCTGGACTGTTCCCATGAGGCACAGGGTCGGACTGATTTGCATATGGCCATTTCTGAACTGGGGTGGCAGAGTGGGCTAAAGAACGGTGATGGATTAAACCCAGATCTGTTGACTGGGTGTGAGTGTTTGATTGGCTCAGATGCTCCGTCCATCACCACCCCCTTTTGCACCGCTTTGTTCGCCATATGTTGGCAGGGTATGCTCAGACGTGAGTCCCTTGCTCACTTTGCCACTGGATTCAAGCAAGCCGGGCTGAAGACGGCTGAAATGCCAGAAACCAGTCCTCGGAAGCTTGTTTCAGGTCCAGGGAAGGCATGGCTTGGCAGTTCGGAATGGACTGTTCCCATGAGGCACAGGGTCAGACTGATTTGCATATGGCCATGTCTGAACAGGGGTGGCAAAGTGGGCTAAAGAAGGGTGATGGATTAAACCCAGATCTGTTGACTGGGTGCGAGTGTTTCATTGGTTCAGATGCTCCATCCATCACCGCCCCCTTTTGTACCACTTTGTTTGTCATAAGTTGGCAGGGTATGCTCAGACGTGAGTCCCTTGCTCGCTTTGCCAGTGGATTCAAGCAAGCCGGGCTGAAGACGGCTGAAATGCCAGACACCGGTCCTCGGAAGGTTGTTTCCGTTCCAGGGAAGGCATGGCTTGGCTATTTGGAATGGACTGTTCCCTTGAGGCACAGGGTCAGACTGATTTGCATATGGCCATGTGTGAACTGGGGTGGCAGAGCAAGCTAAAGAACGGTGATGGATTAAACCCAGATCTGTTGACTGGGTGCGAGTGTTTCATTGGTTCAGATGCTCCGTCCATCACCACCCCCTTTTGTACCGCTTTGTTCGCCATAAGTTGGCAGGGTATGCTCAGACGTGAGTCCCTTGCTCACTTTGCCACTGGATTCAAGCAAGCCGGGCTGAATACGGCTGACATGCCAGAAACCGGTCCTCGGAAGCTTGTTTCCGGTCCATGCAAGGCATGGCTTGACAGTTCGGGCTGGACTGTTCCCATGAGGCACAGGGTCGGACTGATTTGCATATGGCCATTTCTGAACTGGGGTGGCAGAGTGGGCTAAAGAACGGTGATGGATTAAACCCAGATCTGTTGACTGGGTGTGAGTGTTTGATTGGCTCAGATGCTCCGTCCATCACCACCCCCTTTTGTACCGCTTTGTTCGCCATATGTTGGCAGGGTATGCTCAGACGTGAGTCCCTTGCTCACTTTGCCACTGGATTCAAGCAAGCCGGGCTGAAGACGGCTGAAATGCCAGAAACCAGTCCTCGGAAGCTTGTTTCAGGTCCAGGGAAGGCATGGCTTGGCAGTTCGGAATGGACTGTTCCCATGAGGCACAGGGTCAGACTGATTTGCATATGGCCATGTCTGAACAGGGGTGGCAAAGTGGGCTAAAGAAGGGTGATGGATTAAACCCAGATCTGTTGACTGGGTGCGAGTGTTTCATTGGTTCAGATGCTCCATCCATCACCGCCCCCTTTTGTACCACTTTGTTTGCCATAAATTGGCAGGGTATGCTCAGACGTGAGTCCCTTGCTCGCTTTGCCACTGGATTCAAGCAAGCCGGGCTGAAGACGGCTGAAATGCCAGACACCAGTCCTCGAAAGCTTGTTTCCGTTCCAGGGAAGGCATGGCTTGGCTATTTGGAATGGACTGTTCCCTTGAGGCACAGGGTCAGACTGATTTGCATATGGCCATGTCTGAACTGGGGTGGCAGAGCAAGCTAAAGAACGGTGATGGATTAAACCCAGATCTGTTGACTGGGTGCGAGTGTTTCATTGGTTCAGATGCTCTGTCCATCACCACCCCCTTTTGTACCGCTTTGTTCGCCATAAGTTGGCAGGGTATGCTCAGGCGTGAGTCCCTTGCTCACTTTGCCACTGGATTCAAGCAAGCAGGGCTGAAGACGGCTGAAATGCCAGAAACCGGTCCTCGGAGGCTTGTTTCCGGTCCAGGGAAGGCATGGCTTGGCAGTTCGGGCTGGACTGTTCCCATGAGGCACAGGGTCAGACTGATTGGCATATGGCCATGTCTAAATTGGGGTGTCAGAGTGGGCTAAAGAACGGTGATGGATTAAACCCAGATATGTTGACTGGGTGCGAGTGTTTCATTGGTTCAGATGCTCCGTCTATCACCACCCCCTTTTGTACCACTTTGTTCGCCATAAGTTGGCAGGGTATGCTCAGACGTGAGTCCCTTGCTCACTTTGCCACTGGATTCAAGCAAGCCGGCTGAAGACGGCTAAAATGCCAGAAACCGGTCCTCGGAAGCTTGTTTCCGGTCCAGGGAAGCCATGGCTTGGCAGTTCGGGCTGGACTGTTCCCATGAGGCACAGGGTCAGACTGATTTGCATATGGGCATGTCTGAACTGGGGTGGCAGAGTGGGCTAAAGAACGGTGATGGATTAAACCCAGATCTGTTGACTGGGTGCGAGTGTTTGATTGGTTCAGATGCTCTGTCCATCACCACCCCCTTTTGTACCGCTTTGTTCGCCATAAGTTGGCAGGGTATGCTCAGACGTGAGTCCCTTGCTCACTTTGCCACCGGATTCAAGCAAGCCGGGCTGAAGACGGCTGAAATGCCAGAAACCGGTCCTCGGAAGCTTGTTTCCGGTCCAGGGAAGGCATGGCTTGGCAGTTTGGGCTGGACTGTTTCCATGAGGCACAGGGTCAGACTGATTGGCATATGGCCACGTCTAAACTGGGGTGGCAGAGTGGGCTAAAGAACGGTGATGGATTAAACCCAGATCTGTTGATTGGGTGCGAGTGTTTGATTGGTTCAGACGCTCTGTCCATCACCGCCCCCTTTTGTACCACTTTGTTCGCCATAAGTTGGCAGGGTATGCTCAGACGTGAGTCCCTTGCTCGCTTTGCCACTGGATTCAAGCAAGCCGGGCTGAAGACGGCTGAAATGCCAGACACCGGTCCTCGGAAGCTTGTTTCCGTTCCAGGGAAGGCATGGCTTGGCTATTTGGGATGGACTGTTCCCTTGAGGCACAGGGTCAGACTGATTTACACATGGCCATGTCTGAACTGGGGTGGCAGAGCAAGCTAAAGAACGGTGATGGATTAAACCCAGATCTGTTGACTGGGTGCGAGTGTTTCATTGGTTCAGACGCTCCGTCCATCACCACCTTCTTTTGTACCGCTTTGTTCGCCATAAGTTGGCAGGGTATGCTCACGCGTGAGTCCCTTGCTCACTTTGCCACTGGATTCAAGCAAGCCGGGCTGAATACGGCTGACATGCCAGAAACCGGTCCTCGGAAGCTTGTTTCCGGTCCATGCAAGGCATGGCTTGACAGTTCGGGCTGGACTGTTCCCATGAGGCACAGGGTCGGACTGATTTGCATATGGCCATTTCTGAACTGGGGTGGCAGAGTGGGCTAAAGAACGGTGATGGATTAAACCCAGATCTGTTGACTGGGTGTGAGTGTTTGATTGGCTCAGATGCTCCGTCCATCACCACCCCCTTTTGCACCGCTTTGTTCGCCATATGTTGGCAGGGTATGCTCAGACGTGAGTCCCTTGCTCACTTTGCCACTGGATTCAAGCAAGCCGGGCTGAAGACGGCTGAAATGCCAGAAACCAGTCCTCGGAAGCTTGTTTCAGGTCCAGGGAAGGCATGGCTTGGCAGTTCGGAATGGACTGTTCCCATGAGGCACAGGGTCAGACTGATTTGCATATGGCCATGTCTGAACAGGGGTGGCAAAGTGGGCTAAAGAAGGGTGATGGATTAAACCCAGATCTGTTGACTGGGTGCGAGTGTTTCATTGGTTCAGATGCTCCATCCATCACCGCCCCCTTTTGTACCACTTTGTTTGCCATAAGTTGGCAGGGTATGCTCAGACGTGAGTCCCTTGCTCGCTTTGCCACTGGATTCAAGCAAGCCGGGCTGAAGACGGCTGAAATGCCAGACACCGGTCCTCGGAAGGTTGTTTCCGTTCCAGGGAAGGCATGGCTTGGCTATTTGGAATGGACTGTTCCCTTGAGGCACAGGGTCAGACTGATTTGCATATGGCCATGTGTGAACTGGGGTGGCAGAGCAAGCTAAAGAACGGTGATGGATTAAACCCAGATCTGTTGACTGGGTGCGAGTGTTTCATTGGTTCAGATGCTCCGTCCATCACCACCCCCTTTTGTACCGCTTTGTTCACCATAAGTTGGCAGGGTATGCTCAGGCGTGAGTCCCTTGCTCACTTTGCCACCTGATTCAAGCAAGCAGGGCTGAAGACGGCTGAAATGCCAGAAACCGGTCCTCGGAGGCTTGTTTCCGGTCCAGGGAAGGCATGCCTTGGCAGTTCGGGCTGGACTGTTCCCATGAGGCACAGGGTCAGACTGATTGGCATATGGCCATGTCTAAATTGGGGTGGCAGAGTGGGCTAAAGAACGGTGATGGATTAAACCCAGATATGTTGACTGGGTGCGAGTGTTTCATTGGTTCAGATGCTCCGTCTATCACCACCCCCTTTTGTACCACTTTGTTCGCCATAAGTTGGCAGGGTATGCTCAGACGTGAGTCCCTTGCTCACTTTGCCACTGGATTCAAGCAAGCCGGCTGAAGACGGCTAAAATGCCAGAAACCGGTCCTCGGAAGCTTGTTTCCGGTCCAGGGAAGCCATGGCTTGGCAGTTCGGGCTGGACTGTTCCCATGAGGCACAGGGTCAGACTGATTTGCATATGGGCATGTCTGAACTGGGGTGGCAGAGTGGGCTAAAGAACGGTGATGGATTAAACCCAGATCTGTTGACTGGGTGCGAGTGTTTGATTGGTTCAGATGCTCTGTCCATCACCACCCCCTTTTGTACCGCTTTGTTCGCCATAAGTTGGCAGGGTATGCTCAGACGTGAGTCCCTTGCTCACTTTGCCACCTGATTCAAGCAAGCCGGTCTGAAGACGGCTGAAATGCCAGAAACCGGTCCTCGGAAGCTTGTTTCCGGTCCAGGGAAGGCATGGCTTGGCTATTTGGTATGGACTGTTCCCTTGAGGCACAGGGTCAGACTGATTTGCATATGGCCATGTCTGAACTGGGGTGGCAGAGCAAGCTAAAGAAGGGTGATGGATTAAACCCAGATCTGTTGACTGGGTGCAAGTTTTTTATTGGTTCAGATGCTCCGTCCATCACCACCCCCTTTTGTACCGCTTTCTTCGCCATAAGTTGGCAGGGTATGCTCAGGCGTGAGTCCCTTGCTCACTTTGCCACTGGATTCAAGCAAGCAGGGCTGAAGACGGCTGAAATGCCAGAAACCGGTCCTCGGAGGCTTGTTTCCGGTCCAGGGAAGGCATGGCTTGGCAGTTCGGGCTGCACTGTTCCCATGAGGCACAGGGTCAGACTGATTGGCATATGGCCATGTCTAAATTGGGGTGGCAGAGTGGGCTAAAGAACGGTGATGGATTAAACCCAGATATGTTGACTGGGTGCGAGTGTTTCATTGGTTCAGATGCTCCGTCTATCACCACCCCCTTTTGTACCGCTTTGTTCGCCATAAGTTGGCAGGGTATGCTTAGACGTGAGTCCCTTGCTCACTTTACCACTGGATTCAAGCAAGCCGGGCTGAAGACGGCTGAAATGCCAGAAACCAGTCCTCGGAAGCTTGTTTCCGGTCCAGGGAAGGCATGGCTTGGCAGTTCGGGCTGGACTGTTCCCATGAGGCACAGG
Source organism: Lissotriton vulgaris (assembly GCF_964263255.1). Classification (NCBI taxonomy): domain Eukaryota; kingdom Metazoa; phylum Chordata; class Amphibia; order Caudata; family Salamandridae; genus Lissotriton; species Lissotriton vulgaris. Next base: position 1,524,677,871 of record NC_141696.1, on the reverse strand, counting down.
GTCAGGCTGATTTGCATATGGCCATGTCTCAACTGGGGTGGCAAAGAGGGCTAAAGAACGGTGATGGATTAAACCCAGATCTGTTGACTTGGTGCAAGTGTTTGATTGGTTCAGTTGCTTCGTCCATCACAACCCCCTTTTGTACCGCTTTGTTCGCCATAAGTTGGCAGGGTATGCTCAGACGTGAGTCCCTTGCTCACTTTGCCACTGGATTCAAGCAAGCCGGACTGAAGACGGCTGACATGCCAGAAACCGGTCTTTGGAAGCTTCTTTCCGGTCCAGGGAAGGCATGGCTTGTCAGTTCATGCTGGACTGTTCCCATGAGGCACAGGGTCAGACTGATTTGCATATGGCCATGTCTGAACTGGGGTGTCAGAGTGGGCTAAAGAACGGTGATGGATTAAACCCAGATCTGTTGACTGGGTGCAAGTGTTTCATTGGTTCAGATGCTCCGTCCATCACCACCCCCTTTTGTACCGCTTTGTTCGCCTTAAGTTGGCAGGGTATGCTCAGACGTGAGTCCCATGCTCACTTTGCCACTGGATTCAAGCAAGCCGGCTGAAGACGGCTAAAATGCCAGAAACCGGTCCTCGGAAGCTTGTTTCCGGTCCAGGGAAGGCATGGCTTGGCAGTTCGGGCTGGACTGTTCCCATGAGGCACATGGTCAGATTGATTTGCATATGGCCATGTCTGAACTGGGATGGCAGAGTGGGCTAAAGAACGGTGATGGATTAAACCCAGATCTGTTGACTGGGTGCGAGTGTTTGATTGGTTCAGATGCTCTGTCCATCACCACCCCCTTTTGTACCGCTTTGTTCGCCATAAGTTGGCAGGGTATGCTCAGACGTGAGTCCCTTGCTCACTTTGCCACCGGATTCAAGCAAGCCGGGCTGAAGACGGCTGAAATGCCAGAAACAGGTCCTCGGAAGCTTGTTTCCGGTCCAGGGAAGGCATGGCTTGGCAGTTCGGGCTGGACTGTTTCCATGAGGCACAGGGTCAGACTGATTGGAATATGAGCATGTCTAAACTGGGGTGGCAGAGTGGGCTAAAGAACGGTGATGGATGAAACCCAGATCTGTTGATTGGGTGCGAGTGTTTGATTGGTTCAGATGCTCCGTCCATCACCGCCTCCTTTTTTACCACTTTGTTCGCCATAAGTTGGCAGGGTATGCTCAGACGTGAGTCCCTTGCTCGCTTTGACACTGGATTCAAGCAAGCCGGGCTGAAGACGGCTGAAATGCCAGAAACCAGTCCTCGGAAGCTTGTTTCCGGTCCAGGGAAAGCATGGCTTGGCAGTTCGGGCTGGACTGTTCCCATGAGGCACAGGGTCAGGCTGATTTGCATATGGCCATGTCTCAACTGGGGTGGCAAAGAGGGCTAAAGAACGGTGATGGATTAAACCCAGATCTGTTGACTTGGTGCAAGTGTTTGATTGGTTCAGTTGCTTCGTCCATCACAACCCCCTTTTGTACCGCTTTGTTCGCCATAAGTTGGCAGGGTATGCTCAGACGTGAGTCCCTTGCTCACTTTGCCACTGGATTCAAGCAAGCCGGACTGAAGACGGCTGACATGCCAGAAACCGGTCTTTGGAAGCTTCTTTCCGGTCCAGGGAAGGCATGGCTTGTCAGTTCATGCTGGACTGTTCCCATGAGGCACAGGGTCAGACTGATTTGCATATGGCCATGTCTGAACTGGGGTGTCAGAGTGGGCTAAAGAACGGTGATGGATTAAACCCAGATCTGTTGACTGGGTGCAAGTGTTTCATTGGTTCAGATGCTCCGTCCATCACCACCCCCTTTTGTACCGCTTTGTTCGCCATAAGTTGGCAGGGTATGCTCAGACGTGAGTCCCATGCTCACTTTGCCACTGGATTCAAGCAAGCCGGCTGAAGACGGCTAAAATGCCAGAAACCGGTCCTCGGAAGCTTGTTTCCGGTCCAGGGAAGGCATGGCTTGGCAGTTCGGGCTGGACTGTTCCCTTGAGGCACATGGTCAGACTGATTTGCATATGGCCATGTCTGAACTGGGATGGCAGAGTGGGCTAAAGAACGGTGATGGATTAAACCCAGATCTGTTGACTGGGTGCGAGTGTTTGATTGGTTCAGATGCTCTGTCCATCACCACCCCCTTTTGTACCGCTTTGTTCGTCATAAGTTGGCAGGGTATGCTCAGACGTGAGTCCCTTGCTCACTTTGCCACCGGATTCAAGCAAGCCGGGCTGAAGACGGCTGAAATGCCAGAAACAGGTCCTCGGAAGCTTGTTTCCGGTCCAGGGAAGGCATGGCTTGGCAGTTCGGGCTGGACTGTTTCCATGAGGCACAGGGTCAGACTGATTGGAATATGAGCATGTCTAAACTGGGGTGGCAGAGTGGGCTAAAGAACGGTGATGGATGAAACCCAGATCTGTTGATTGGGTGCGAGTGTTTGATTGGTTCAGATGCTCCGTCCATCACCGCCTCCTTTTTTACCACTTTGTTCGCCATAAGTTGGCAGGGTATGCTCAGACGTGAGTCCCTTGCTCGCTTTGACACTGGATTCAAGCAAGCCGGGCTGAAGACGGCTGAAATGCCAGACACCGGTCCTCGGAAGCTTGTTTCCGTTCCAGGGAAGGCATGGCTTGGCTATTTGGGATGGACTGTTCCCTTGAGGCACAGGGTCAGACTGATTTGCATATGGCCATGTCTGAACTGGGGAGGTAGAGCAAGCTAAAGAACGGTGATGGATTAAACCCAGATCTGTTGACTGGGTGCGAGTGTTTCATTGGTTCAGATGCTCCGTCCATCACCACCCCCTTTTGTACCGTTTTGTTCGCCATAAGTTGGCAGGGTATGCTCAGACGTGAGTCCCTTGCTCACTTTACCACTGGATTCAAGCAAGCCGGGCTGAAGACGGCTGAAATGCCAGAAACCAGTCCTTGGAAGCTTGTTTCCGGTCCAGGGAAGGTATGGCTTGGCAGTTCGGGCTGGACTGTTCCCATGAGGCACAGGGTAAAACTGATTTGCATATGGCCATGTCTGAACTGGGGTGTCAGAGTGGGCTAAAGAACGGTGATGGATTAAACCCAGATCTGTTGACTGGGTGCGAGTGTTTAATTGGTTCAGAGGCTTCGTCCATCACCACCCCCTTTTGTACCGCTTTGTTCGCCATAAGTTGGCAGGGTATGCTCAGACAGGAGTCCCTTGCTCACTTTGCCACTGGATTCAAGCAAGCCGGGCTGAAGACGGCTGACATGCCAGAAACCGGTCCTCGGAAGCTTGTTTCCGGTCCAGCTAAGGCATGGCTTGTCAGTTCGTGCTGGACTGTTCCCATGAGGCACAGGGTCAGACTGATTTGCATATGGCCATGTCTGAACTGGGGTGGCAGAGAGGGGGCTAAAGAACGGTTTTGGATTAAACCCAGATCTGTTGACTGGGTGCAAGTGTTTGATTGGTTCGGATGCTCTGTCCATCACCACCCCCTTTTGTACCGCTTTGTTCGCCATAAGTTGGCAGGGTATGCTCAGACGTGAGTCCCTTGCTTGCTTTGCCACTGGATTCAAGCAAGCCGGGCTGAAGACGGCTGAAATGCCAGAAACCGGTCCTCGGAAGCTTGTTTCCGTTCCAGGGAAGGCATGGCTTGGCTATTTGGGATGGACTGTTCCCTTGAGGCACAGGGTCAGACTGATTTGCATATGGCCATGTCTGAACTGGGGTGGCAGAGCGAGCTAAAGAACAGTGATGGATTAAACCCAGAACTGTTGACTGGGTGCGAGTGTTTCATTGGTTCAGATGCTCTGTCCATCACCACCCCCTTTTGTACCGCTTTATTCGCCATAAGTTGGCAGGGTATGCTCAGACGTGAGTCCCTTGCTCACTTTGCCACTGGATTCAAGCAAGACGGGCTGAAGACGGCTGAAATGCCAGAAACCGGCCCTCGGAAGCTTGTTTCCGGTCCAGGGAAGGCATGGCTTGGCAGTTCGGGCTGGACTGTTTCCATGAGGCACAGGGTCAGACTGATTGGCATATGGCCATGTCTAAACTGGGGTGGCAGAGTGGGCTAAAGAACGGTGATGGATTAAACCCAGATCTGTTGATTGGGTGCGAGTATTTCATTGGTTCAGACGCTCCGTCCATCACCACCTTCTTTTGTACCGCTTTGTTCGCCATAAGTTGGCAGGGTATGCTCACACGTGAGTCCCTTGCTCACTTTGCCACTGGATTCAAGCAAGCCGGGCTGAAGACGGCTGAAATGCCAGAAACCAGTCCTCGGAAGCTTGTTTCAGGTCCAGGGAAGGCATGGCTTGGCAGTTCGGAATGGACTGTTCCCATGAGGCACAGGGTCAGACTGATTTGCATATGCCATGTCTGAACAGGGGTGGCAAAGTGGGCTAAGGAAGGGTGATGGATTAAACCCAGATCTGTTGACTGGGTGCGAGTGTTTGATTGGTTCAGATGCTCCATCCATCACCTCCCCCTTTTGTACCACTTTGTTCGCCATAAGTTGGCAGGGTATGCTCAGACGTGAGTCCCTTGCTCGCTTTGCCACTGGATTCAAGCAAGCCGGGCTGAAGACGGCTGAAATGCCAGACACTGGTCCTCGGTAGCTTGTTTCCGTTCCAGGGAAGGCATGGCTTGGCTATTTGGGATGGACTGTTCCCTTGAGGCACAGGGTCAGACTGATTTGCATATGGCCATGTCTGAACTGGGGTGGCAGAGCAAGCTAAAGAAGGGTGATGGATTAAACCCAGATCTGTTGACTGGGTGCAAGTGTTTCATTTGTTCAGATGCTCTGTCCATCACCACCCCCTTTTGTACCGCTTTATTCGCCATAAGTTGGCAGGGTATGCTCAGACGTGAGTCCCTTGCTCACTTTGCCACTGGATTCAAGCAAGCCGGGCTGAAGACGGCTGAAATGCCAGAAACCGGCCCTCGGAAGCTTGTTTCCGGTCCAGGGAAGGCATGGCTTGGCAGTTCGGGCTGGACTGTTTCCATGAGGCACAGGGTCAGACTGATTGGCATATGGCCATGTCTAAACTGGGGTGGCAGAGTGGGCTAAAGAACGGTGATGGATTAAACCCAGATCTGTTGATTGGGTGCGAGTATTTCATTGGTTCAGACGCTCCGTCCATCACCACCTTCTTTTGTACCGCTTTGTTCGCCATAAGTTGGCAGGGTATGCTCACACGTGAGTCCCTTGCTCACTTTGCCACTGGATTCAAGCAAGCCGGGCTGAAGACGGCTGAAATGCCAGAAACCAGTCCTCGGAAGCTTGTTTCAGGTCCAGGGAAGGCATGGCTTGGCAGTTCGGAATGGACTGTTCCCATGAGGCACAGGGTCAGACTGATTTGCATATGGCCATGTCTGAACAGGGGTGGCAAAGTGGGCTAAGGAAGGGTGATGGATTAAACCCAGATCTGTTGACTCGGTGCGAGTGTTTGATTGGTTCAGATGCTCCATCCATCACCTCCCCCTTTTGTACCACTTTGTTCGCCATAAGTTGGCAGGGTATGCTCAGACGTGAGTCCCTTGCTCGCTTTGCCACTGGATTCAAGCAAGCCGGGCTGAAGACGGCTGAAATGCCAGACACCGGTCCTCGGTAGCTTGTTTCCGTTCCAGGGAAGGCATGGCTTGGCTATTTGGGATGGACTGTACCCTTGAGGCACAGGGTCAGACTGATTTGCATATGGCCATGTCTGAACTGGGGTGGCAGAGCAAGCTAAAGAAGGGTGATGGATTAAACCCAGATCTGTTGACTGGGTGCAAGTGTTTCATTGGTTCAGATGCTCCGTCCATCACCACCCCCTTTTGTACCGCTTTGTTCGCCATAAGTTGGCAGGGTATGCTCAGGCGTGAGTCCCTTGCTCACTTTGCCACTGGATTCAAGCAAGCCGGGCTGAATACGGCTGACATGCCAGAAACCGGTCCTCGGAAGCTTGTTTCCGGTCCATGCAAGGCATGGCTTGACAGTTCGGGCTGGACTGTTCCCATGAGGCACAGGGTCGGACTGATGTGCATATGGCCATTTCTGAACTGGGGTGGCAGAGTGGGCTAAAGAACGGTGATGGATTAAACCCAGATCTGTTGACTGGGTGTGAGTGTTTGATTGGCTCAGATGCTCCGTCCATCACCACCCCCTTTTGTACCGCTTTGTTCGCCATATGTTGGCAGGGTATGCTCAGACGTGAGTCCCTTGCTCACTTTGCCACTGGATTCAAGCAAGCCGGGCTGAAGACGGCTGAAATGCCAGAAACCAGTCCTCGGAAGCTTGTTTCAGGTCCAGGGAAGGCATGGCTTGGCAGTTCGGAATGGACTGTTCCCATGAGGCACAGGGTCAGACTGATTTGCATATGGCCATGTCTGAACAGGGGTGGCAAAGTGGGCTAAAGAAAGGTGATGGATTAAACCCAGATCTGTTGACTGGGTGCGAGTGTTTCATTGGTTCAGATGCTCCATCCATCACCGCCCCCTTTTGTACCACTTTGTTTGCCATAAATTGGCAGGGTATGCTCAGACGTGAGTCCCTTGCTCGCTTTGCCACTGGATTCAAGCGAACCGGGCTGAAGACGGCTGAAATGCCAGACACCGGTCCTCGAAAGCTTGTTTCCGTTCCAGGGAAGGCATGGCTTGGCTATTTGGTATGGACTGTTCCCTTGAGGCACAGGGTCAGACTGATTTGCATATGGCCATGTCTGAACTGGGGTGGCAGAGCAAGCTAAAGAAGGGTGATGGATTAAACCCAGATCTGTTGACTGGGTGCGAGTGTTTCATTGGTTCAGATGCTCCATCTATCACCACCCCCTTTTGTACCGCTTTGTTTGCCATAAATTGGCAGGGTATGCTCAGACGTGAGTCCCTTGCTCACTTTACCACTGGATTCAAGCAAGCCGGGCTGAAGACGGCTGAAATGCCAGAAACCAGTCCTCGGAAGCTTGTTTCCGGTCCAGGGAAGCCATGGCTTGGCAGTTCGGGCTGGACTGTTCCCATGAGGCACAGGGTCAGGCTGATTTGCATATGGCCATGTCTCAACTGGGGTGGCAAAGAGGGCTAAAGAACGGTGATGGGTTAAACCCAGATCTGTTGACTTGGTGCGAGTGTTTGATTGGTTCAGTTGCTTCGTCCATCACAACCCCCTTTTGTACCGCTTTGTTCGCCATAAGTTGGCAGGGTATGCTCAGACGTGAGTCCCTTGCTCACTTTGCCACTGGATTCAAGCAAGCCGGGCTGAAGACGGCTGAAATGCCAGAAACCAGTCCTCGGAAGCTTGTTTCCGGTCCAGGGAAGGCATGGCTTGGCAGTTCGGGCTGGACTGTTCCCATGAGGCACAGGGTCAGACTGATTTGCATATGGCCATGTCTGAACTGGGGTGTCAGAGTGGGCTAAAGAACGGTGATGGATTAAACCCAGATCTGTTGACTGGGTGCAAGTGTTTCATTGGTTCAGATGCTCCGTCCATCACCACCCCCTTTTGTACCGCTTTGTTCGCCATAAGTTGGCAGGGTATGCTCAGACGTGAGTCCCTTGCTCACTTTGCCACTGGATTCAAGCAAGCCGGCTGAAGACGGCTAAAATGCCAGAAACCGGTCCTCGGAAGCTTGTTTCCTGTCCAGGGAAGGCATGGCTTGGCAGTTCGGGCTGGACTGTTCCCATGAGGCACATGGTCAGACTGATTTGCATATGGCCATGTCTGAACTGGGATGGCAGAGTGGGCTAAAGAACGGTGATGGATTAAACCCAGATCTGTTGACTGGGTGCGAGTGTTTGATTGGTTCAGATGCTCTGTCCATCACCACCCCCTTTTGTACCGCTTTGTTCGCCATAAGTTGGCATGGTATGCTCAGACGTGAGTCCCTTGCTCACTTTGCCACAGGATTCAAGCAAGCCGGGCTGAAGACGGCTGAAATGCCAGAAACAGGTCCTCGGAAGCTTGTTTCCGGTCCAGGGAAGGCATGGCTTGGCAGTTCGGGCTGGACTGTTTCCATGAGGCACAGGGTCAGACTGATTGGAATATGAGCATGTCTAAACTGGGGTGGCAGAGTGGGCTAAAGAACGGTGATGGATGAAACCCAGATCTGTTGATTGGGTGCGAGTGTTTGATTGGTTCAGATGCTCTGTCCATCACCGCCTCCTTTTTTACCACTTTGTTCGCCATAAGTTGGCAGGGTATGCTCAGACGTGAGTCCTTTGCTCGCTTTGACACTGGATTCAAGCAAGCCGGGCTGAAGACGGCTGAAATGCCAGACACCGGTCCTCGGAAGCTTGTTTCCGTTCCATGGAAGGCATGGCTTGGCTATTTGGGATGGACTGTTACCTTGAGGCACAGGGTCAGACTGATTTGCATATGGCCATGTCTGAACTGGGGTGGTAGAGCAAGCTAAAGAACGGTGATGGATTAAACCCAGATCTGTTGACTGGGTGCGAGTGTTTCATTGGTTCAGATGCTCCGTCCATCACCACCCCCTTTTGTACCGTTTTGTTCGCCATAAGTTGGCAGGGTATGCTCAGATATGAGTCCCTTGCTCACTTTACCACTGGATTCAAGCAAGCCGGGCTGAAGACGGCTGAAATGCCAGAAACCAGTCCTTGGAAGCTTGTTTCCGGTCCAGGGAAGGTATGGCTTGGCAGTTCGGGCTGGACTGTTCCCATGAGGCACAGGGTAAAACTGATTTGCATATGGCCATGTCTGAACTGGGGTGTCAGAGTGGGCTAAAGAACGGTGATGGATTAAACTCAGATCTGTTGACTGGGTGCGAGTGTTTGATTGGTTCAGAGGCTTCGTCCATCACCACCCCCTTTTGTACCGCTTTGTTCGCCATAAGTTGGCAGGGTATGCTCAGACATGAGTCCCTTGCTCACTTTGCCACTGGACTCAAGCAAGCCGGGCTGAAGACGGCTGACATGCCAGAAACCGGTCCTCGGAAGCTTGTTTCCGGTCCAGGGAAGGCATGGCTTGTCAGTTCGTGCTGGACTGTTCCCATGAGGCACAGGGTCAGACTGATTTGCATATGGCCATGTCTGAACTGGGGTGGCAGAGTGGGCTAAAGAACGGTGATGGATTAAACCCAGATCTGTTGACTGGGTGCGAGTGTTTGATTGGTTCGGATGCTCTGTCCATCACCACCCCCTTTTGTACCGCTTTGTTCGCCATAAGTTGGCAGGGTATGCTCAGACGTGAGTCCCTTGCTTGCTTTGCCACTGGATTCAAGCAAGCCGGGCTGAAGACGGCTGAAATGCCAGAAACCGGTCCTCGGAAGCTTGTTTCCGTTCCAGGGAAGATATGGCTTGGCTATTTGGGATGGACTGTTCCCTTGAGGCACAGGGTCAGACTGATTTGCATATGGCCATGTCTGAACTGGGGTGGCAGAGCGAGCTAAAGAACAGTGATGGATTAAACCCAGATCTGTTGACTGGGTGCGAGTGTTTCATTGGTTCAGATGCTCTGTCCATCACCACCCCCTTTTGTACCGCTTTATTCGCCATAAGTTGGCAGGGTATGCTCAGACGTGAGTCCCTTGCTCACTTTGCCACTGGATTCAAGCAAGCCGGGCTGAAGACGGCTGAAATGCCAGAAACCGGCCCTCGGAAGCTTGTTTCCGGTCCAGGGAAGGCATGGCTTGGCAGTTCGGGCTGGACTGTTTCCATGAGGCACAGGGTCAGACTGATTGGCATATGGCCATGTCTAAACTGGGGTGGCAGAGTGGGCTAAAGAACGGTGATGGATTAAACCCAGATCTGTTGATTGGGTGCGAGTATTTCATTGGTTCAGACGCTCCGTCCATCACCACCTTCTTTTGTACCGCTTTGTTCGCCATAAGTTGGCAGGGTATGCTCACACGTGAGTCCCTTGCTCACTTTGCCACTGGATTCAAGCAAGCCGGGCTGAAGACGGCTGAAATGCCAGAAACCAGTCCTCGGAAGCTTGTTTCAGGTCCAGGGAAGGCATGGCTTGGCTTGGCAGTTCGGAATGGACTGTTCCCATGAGGCACAGGGTCAGACTGATTTGCATATGGCCATGTCTGAACAGGGGTGGCAAAGTGGGCTAAGGAAGGGTGATGGATTAAACCCAGATCTGTTGACTCGGTGTGAGTGTTTGATTGGTTCAGATGCTCCATCCATCACCTCCCCCTTTTGTACCACTTTGTTCGCCATAAGTTGGCAGGGTATGCTCAGACGTGAGTCCCTTGCTCGCTTTGCCACTGGATTCAAGCAAGCCGGGCTGAAGACGGCTGAAATGCCAGACACCGGTCCTCGGTAGCTTGTTTCCGTTCCAGGGAAGGCATGGCTTGGCTATTTGGGATGGACTGTACCCTTGAGGCACAGGGTCAGACTGATTTGCATATGGCCATGTCTGAACTGGGGTGGCAGAGCAAGCTAAAGAAGGGTGATGGATTAAACCCAGATCTGTTGACTGGGTGCAAGTGTTTCATTGGTTCAGATGCTCCGTCCATCACCACCCCCTTTTGTACCGCTTTGTTCGCCATAAGTTGGCAGGGTATGCTCAGGCGTGAGTCCCTTGCTCACTTTGTCACTGGATTCAAGCAAGCCGGGCTGAATACGGCTGACATGCCAGAAACCGGTCCTCGGAAGCTTGTTTCCGGTCCATGCAAGGCATGGCTTGACAGTTCGGGCTGGACTGTTCCCATGAGGCACAGGGTCGGACTGATTTGCATATGGCCATTTCTGAACTGGGGTGGCAGAGTGGGCTAAAGAACGGTGATGGATTAAACCCAGATCTGTTGACTGGGTGTGAGTGTTTGATTGGCTCAGATGCTCCGTCCATCACCACCCCCTTTTGTACCGCTTTGTTCGCCATATGTTGGCAGGGTATGCTCAGACGTGAGTCCCTTGCTCACTTTGCCACTGGATTCAAGCAAGCCGGGCTGAAGACGGCTGAAATGCCAGAAACCAGTCCTCGGAAGCTTGTTTCAGGTCCAGGGAAGGCATGGCTTGGCAGTTCGGAATGGACTGTTCCCATGAGGCACAGGGTCAGACTGATTTGCATATGGCCATGTCTGAACAGGGGTGGCAAAGTGGGCTAAAGAAGGGTGATGGATTAAACCCAGATCTGTTGACTGGGTGCGAGTGTTTCATTGGTTCAGATGCTCCATCCATCACCGCCCCCTTTTGTACCACTTTGTTTGCCATAAATTGGCAGGGTATGCTCAGACGTGAGTCCCTTGCTCGCTTTGCCACTGGATTCAAGCAAGCCGGGCTGAAGACGGCTGAAATGCCAGACACCAGTCCTCGAAAGCTTGTTTCCGTTCCAGGGAAGGCATGGCTTGGCTATTTGGAATGGACTGTTCCCTTGAGGTACAGGGTCAGACTGATTTGCATATGGCCATGTCTGAACTGGGGTGGCAGAGCAAGCTAAAGAACGGTGATGGATTAAACCCAGATCTGTTGACTGGGTGCGAGTGTTTCATTGGTTCAGATGCTCTGTCCATCACCACCCCCTTTTGTACCGCTTTGTTCGCCATAAGTTGGCAGGGTATGCTCAGGCGTGAGTCCCTTGCTCACTTTGCCACTGGATTCAAGCAAGCAGGGCTGAAGACGGCTGAAATGCCAGAAACCGGTCCTCGGAGGCTTGTTTCCGGTCCAGGGAAGGCATGGCTTGGCAGTTCGGGCTGGACTGTTCCCATGAGGCACAGGGTCAGACTGATTGGCATATGGCCATGTCTAAATTGGGGTGGCAGAGTGGGCTAAAGAACGGTGATGGATTAAACCCAGATATGTTGACTGGGTGCGAGTGTTTCATTGGTTCAGATGCTCCGTCTATCACCACCCCCTTTTGTACCACTTTGTTCGCCATAAGTTGGCAGGGTATGCTCAGACGTGAGTCCCTTGCTCACTTTGCCACTGGATTCAAGCAAGCCGGCTGAAGACGGCTAAAATGCCAGAAACCGGTCCTCGGAAGCTTGTTTCCGGTCCAGGGAAGCCATGGCTTGGCAGTTCGGGCTGGACTGTTCCCATGAGGCACAGGGTCAGACTGATTTGCATATGGGCATGTCTGAACTGGGGTGGCAGAGTGGGCTAAAGAACGGTGATGGATTAAACCCAGATCTGTTGACTGGGTGCGAGTGTTTGATTGGTTCAGATGCTCTGTCCATCACCACCCCCTTTTGTACCGCTTTGTTCGCCATAAGTTGGCAGGGTATGCTCAGACGTGAGTCCCTTGCTCACTTTGCCACCGGATTCAAGCAAGCCGGGCTGAAGACGGCTGAAATGCCAGAAACCGGTCCTCGGAAGCTTGTTTCCGGTCCAGGGAAGGCATGGCTTGGCAGTTCGGGCTGGACTGTTTCCATGAGGCACAGGGTCAGACTGATTGGCATATGGCCACGTCTAAACTGGGGTGGCAGAGTGGGCTAAAGAACGGTGATGGATTAAACCCAGATCTGTTGATTGGGTGCGAGTGTTTGATTGGTTCAGACTAACCCTGGGCGAAGAACTACGCTCCGTTCGCGGAGTTTGCGGAGTTTCGGCAACTCCGCGCTCCGCGGAGAACGCGAAGTTGTCGAATACTCCGCAAACTGCTGCGTAGCGTAGTTCTCGCGCGCTCAATAGCATGTTCGCGTGCGCGAGGATGCTTGTCGGTAAGATCGAGTTGCCGAACACGCAGAAACTGCAATCTGGCACAGAATAACTCGCGAACACGTTAGTAGTGACCGGAAATAAGGGGACGCGAGCGGGCGGGACAAACCTCATGGGTAACTTCGAGCGCTACACATCCTGAGCATGCAGGCAATCAATCAATCAATCAGGATATTTGTATAGCGCGCTACTCACCCAGAGGGTCTCAAGGCGCTTGGGGGAGGGGGGTCCGCTACTGCTCGAACAGCCATGTCTTGAGTTGCTTCCTGAAGCAGAGGTGGTCCTGGGTCAGGCGGAGGTGGATGGGGAGGGAGTTCCAAGTCTTGGCTGCCAGGTAGGAGAAGGATCTTCCTCCCATGGTGTATCTTCGGATGCATGGCACGGCTGCGAGGGAGTGGCTGGTCGATCGTAGCTGGCGGGTGGGAGTGTAGAAGGTCAGGCGGTTGTTGAGGTACCTGGGGTCATGGTCGTGGAGGGCCTTGTGTGCGTGGGTGAGGAGTTGGAACGTGATTCTCTTGCTGACGGGGAGCCAGTGAAGGTCTCTCAGGTGGCCGGAGATGTGGCTGTGTCGGGGGATGTCCAAGATGAGTCGTGCGGAGGCGTTCTGGATGTGTCAGAGTCTTTTCTGGAGTTTGGCTATGGTTCCGGTATAGAGGGTGTTTCCGTAGTTCAGTCGGCTGGTGACGAGTGCCTGTGTGACCGTCTTCCTGGTTTCGGTGGCGAGCCATCGGAAGATCTTTCAGAGCATGCGTAGGATGTTGAAGCATGATGATGAGACGGCGTTAACTTGTCTGGTCATCGAGAGGGAGGAGTCCAGGATGAAGCCCAGGTTGCGTGCGTGGTCCGTTGGTTTGGGTGCGCTGCACAGGGCAGGGGGCCACCAGGAGTCATCCCAGGCGGAGGGGATGATCCAAGGATGAGGACTTCCATCTTGTCTGAGTTCAGTTTCAGGCGGCTGTTCCTCATCCACTCGACTACGTCTTTCATCCCTTCGTGTAGGTTGGTTCTGGCGGTTCCTGGGTCGTTGGTGAGGGAGAGGATCAGCTGGGTGTCGTCGGCGTAGGAGATGATGTTGAGGTTGTGTTGGCGTACGATGGCTGCGAGGGGGCTCATGTAGACGTTGAAGAGGGTGGGGCTGAGTAATGATCCTTGTGGTACGCCGCATATGACTTCGGTGGCCTTGGATCTGTACGGGGGGAGGCGGACTCTCTGGGTTCTTCCGGTGAGGAACGAGATGATCCACTCCAGGGCCTTCTCTTGGATTCCGATGTTGCTGAGGCACTGCACTAGGGTGCGGTGGCAGACCGTATCGAATGCTGTGGAGAGGTCCAGGAGGATGAGGGCCGCTGTTTCCCAGTTGTCGAGCAGGGCTCGGATCTCGTCAGTGGCTGCGATGAGGGCGGTCTTGGTGCTGTGGTTGGCGCGGAAGCCGGACTGCGAGTGGTCGAGGCTGGTTGGGCGAGCGCAATTGGTAATCCACTGTGTGAGGTTGTTGGCTGCTTGGTTGGGGTCCATTGAGCTGGCGGGAGGGTTCTGGCTCAGTGAAGTGGTGAGCTGGTCGGTGGTGATCTTGTTCCAGTTCCTGCGGGGAACCTGTTGCGGGTGGTGGTGAGTCGTGGTCTTTCTGAAGCTGAAGTGGACGCAGCTGTGGTCTGTCCAGTGTAGTCCGGTGGAGTGGCTAAAGGAGATGTACTTGATGGAGGAGAAGACTGGGTCAAGCGTGTGTCCGGCGTAGTGGGTGGGGGTGTTCACCAGTTGCATGAGTCCGAGGTTGGCGAGGTTGTCCAGCAGGGTGGTGGTGGTGTTGTCGTTGTTGTTCTCCAGGTGGAAGTTGAGGTCCCCTAGGAGGATGTAGTCAGCGGAGGCGAGGGCGTGCGGGCTGATGAAGTCTGCGATGTCTTCGCTGAATTGTGTGCGATGTCCTGGGGGTCTGTAGATGAGGGTGTCTCTGAGTGTGGTCTTGGGGTCGGTGTGTATCTGGAAGTGAAGATGTTAAGCGGCTGTGAGGGTGTCGTCTGAGTTGGTCGTGATGCGGATGGTGTTCTTGTGGACGATGGCGATGCCTCCTCCTGTCTCGTTGACGCGGTCTCTCCGGGTGATCTTGTATCTGTCTGGGATGGCGACGGCGATGTCGGGCGCTGAGGAGGCGTTCATCCATGTTTCCGTGAGGAAGGCGACGTCTGGAGATGTGGTGTTGAGCAGGTTCCAGAGTTCCACAGCGCTCCCGAAGAAGAAAAATGGCTCGCGAACGGGTCAAGCAAGCTACTACGCATGCTCGCGGAGCTATGCGTAGTTCGCGGAGTGCAAGTGCATCTTCGCGTAGCTCGCGGAGTGCGGCTACGCGAACTACGCCCAGGCTTAGTTCAGACGCTCTGTCCATCACCGCCCCCTTTTGTACCACTTTGTTCGCCATAAGTTGGCAGGGTATGCTCAGACGTGAGTCCCTTGCTCGCTTTGCCACTGGATTCAAGCAAGCCGGGCTGAAGACGGCTGAAATGCCAGACACCGGTCCTCGGAAGCTTGTTTCCGTTCCAGGGAAGGCATGGCTTGGCTATTTGGGATGGACTGTTCCCTTGAGGCACAGGGTCAGACTGATTTACACATGGCCATGTCTGAACTGGGGTGGCAGAGCAAGCTAAAGAACTGTGATGGATTAAACCCAGATCTGTTGACTGGGTGCGAGTGTTTCATTGGTTCAGACGCTCCGTCCATCACCACCTTCTTTTGTACCGCTTTGTTCGCCATAAGTTGGCAGGGTATGCTCACACGTGAGTCCCTTGCTCACTTTGCCACTGGATTCAAGCAAGCCGGGCTGAAGACGGCTGAAATGCCAGAAACCAGTCCTCGGAAGCTTGTTTCAGGTCCAGGGAAGGCATGGCTTGGCAGTTCGGAATGGACTGTTCCCATGAGGCACAGGGTCAGACTGATTTGCATATGGCCATGTCTGAACAGGGGTGGCAAAGTGGGCTAAGGAAGGGTGATGGATTAAACCCAGATCTGTGTACTGGGTGCGAGTGTTTGATTGGTTCAGATGCTCCATCCATCACCTCCCCCTTTTGTACCACTTTGTTCGCCATAAGTTGGCAGGGTATGCTCAGACGTGAGTCCCTTGCTCGCTTTGCCACTGGATTCAAGCAAGCCGGGCTGAAGACGGCTGAAATGCCAGACACCGGTCCTCGGTAGCTTGTTTCCGTTCCAGGGAAGGCATGGCTTGGCTATTTGGGATGGATTGTTCCCTTGAGGCACAGGGTCAGACTGATTTGCATATGGCCATGTCTGAACTGGGGTGGCAGAGCAAGCTAAAGAAGGGTGATGGATTAAACCCAGATCTGTTGACTGGGTGCAAGTGTTTCATTGGTTCAGATGCTCCGTCCATCACCACCCCCTTTTGTACCGCTTTGTTCGCCATAAGTTGGCAGGGTATGCTCAGGCGTGAGTCCCTTGCTCACTTTGCCACTGGATTCAAGCAAGCCGGGCTGAATACGGCTGACATGCCAGACACCGGTCCTCGGAAGGTTGTTTCCGTTCCAGGGAAGGCATGGCTTGACAGTTCGGGCTGGACTGTTCCCATGAGGCACAGGGTCGGACTGATTTGCATATGGCCATTTCTGAACTGGGGTGGCAGAGTGGGCTAAAGAACGGTGATGGATTAAACCCAGATCTGTTGACTGGGTGTGAGTGTTTGATTGGCTCAGATGCTCCGTCCATCACCACCCCCTTTTGCACCGCTTTGTTCACCATATGTTGGCAGGGTATGCTCAGACGTGAGTCCCTTGCTCACTTTGCCACTGGATTCAAGCAAGCCGGGCTGAAGACGGCTGAAATGCCAGAAACCAGTCCTCGGAAGCTTGTTTCAGGTCCAGGGAAGGCATGGCTTGGCAGTTCGGAATGGACTGTTCCCATGAGGCACAGGGTCAGACTGATTTGCATATGGCCATGTCTGAACAGGGGTGGCAAAGTGGGCTAAAGAAGGGTGATGGATTAAACCCAGATCTGTTGACTGGGTGCGAGTGTTTCATTGGTTCAGATGCTCCATCCATCACCGCCCCCTTTTGTACCACTTTGTTTGTCATAAGTTGGCAGGGTATGCTCAGACGTGAGTCCCTTGCTCGCTTTGCCAGTGGATTCAAGCAAGCCGGGCTGAAGACGGCTGAAATGCCAGACACCGGTCCTCGGAAGGTTGTTTCCGTTCCAGGGAAGGCATGGCTTGGCTATTTGGAATGGACTGTTCCCTTGAGGCACAGGGTCAGACTGATTTGCATATGGCCATGTGTGAACTGGGGTGGCAGAGCAAGCTAAAGAACGGTGATGGATTAAACCCAGATCTGTTGACTGGGTGCGAGTGTTTCATTGGTTCAGATGCTCCGTCCATCACCACCCCCTTTTGTACCGCTTTGTTCGCCATAAGTTGGCAGGGTATGCTCAGACGTGAGTCCCTTGCTCACTTTGCCACTGGATTCAAGCAAGCCGGGCTGAATACGGCTGACATGCCAGAAACCGGTCCTCGGAAGCTTGTTTCCGGTCCATGCAAGGCATGGCTTGACAGTTCGGGCTGGACTGTTCCCATGAGGCACAGGGTCGGACTGATTTGCATATGGCCATTTCTGAACTGGGGTGGCAGAGTGGGCTAAAGAACGGTGATGGATTAAACCCAGATCTGTTGACTGGGTGTGAGTGTTTGATTGGCTCAGATGCTCCGTCCATCACCACCCCCTTTTGTACCGCTTTGTTCGCCATATGTTGGCAGGGTATGCTCAGACGTGAGTCCCTTGCTCACTTTGCCACTGGATTCAAGCAAGCCGGGCTGAAGACGGCTGAAATGCCAGAAACCAGTCCTCGGAAGCTTGTTTCAGGTCCAGGGAAGGCATGGCTTGGCAGTTCGGAATGGACTGTTCCCATGAGGCACAGGGTCAGACTGATTTGCATATGGCCATGTCTGAACAGGGGTGGCAAAGTGGGCTAAAGAAGGGTGATGGATTAAACCCAGATCTGTTGACTGGGTGCGAGTGTTTCATTGGTTCAGATGCTCCATCCATCACCGCCCCCTTTTGTACCACTTTGTTTGCCATAAATTGGCAGGGTATGCTCAGACGTGAGTCCCTTGCTCGCTTTGCCACTGGATTCAAGCAAGCCGGGCTGAAGACGGCTGAAATGCCAGACACCAGTCCTCGAAAGCTTGTTTCCGTTCCAGGGAAGGCATGGCTTGGCTATTTGGAATGGACTGTTCCCTTGAGGCACAGGGTCAGACTGATTTGCATATGGCCATGTCTGAACTGGGGTGGCAGAGCAAGCTAAAGAACGGTGATGGATTAAACCCAGATCTGTTGACTGGGTGCGAGTGTTTCATTGGTTCAGATGCTCTGTCCATCACCACCCCCTTTTGTACCGCTTTGTTCGCCATAAGTTGGCAGGGTATGCTCAGGCGTGAGTCCCTTGCTCACTTTGCCACTGGATTCAAGCAAGCAGGGCTGAAGACGGCTGAAATGCCAGAAACCGGTCCTCGGAGGCTTGTTTCCGGTCCAGGGAAGGCATGGCTTGGCAGTTCGGGCTGGACTGTTCCCATGAGGCACAGGGTCAGACTGATTGGCATATGGCCATGTCTAAATTGGGGTGTCAGAGTGGGCTAAAGAACGGTGATGGATTAAACCCAGATATGTTGACTGGGTGCGAGTGTTTCATTGGTTCAGATGCTCCGTCTATCACCACCCCCTTTTGTACCACTTTGTTCGCCATAAGTTGGCAGGGTATGCTCAGACGTGAGTCCCTTGCTCACTTTGCCACTGGATTCAAGCAAGCCGGCTGAAGACGGCTAAAATGCCAGAAACCGGTCCTCGGAAGCTTGTTTCCGGTCCAGGGAAGCCATGGCTTGGCAGTTCGGGCTGGACTGTTCCCATGAGGCACAGGGTCAGACTGATTTGCATATGGGCATGTCTGAACTGGGGTGGCAGAGTGGGCTAAAGAACGGTGATGGATTAAACCCAGATCTGTTGACTGGGTGCGAGTGTTTGATTGGTTCAGATGCTCTGTCCATCACCACCCCCTTTTGTACCGCTTTGTTCGCCATAAGTTGGCAGGGTATGCTCAGACGTGAGTCCCTTGCTCACTTTGCCACCGGATTCAAGCAAGCCGGGCTGAAGACGGCTGAAATGCCAGAAACCGGTCCTCGGAAGCTTGTTTCCGGTCCAGGGAAGGCATGGCTTGGCAGTTTGGGCTGGACTGTTTCCATGAGGCACAGGGTCAGACTGATTGGCATATGGCCACGTCTAAACTGGGGTGGCAGAGTGGGCTAAAGAACGGTGATGGATTAAACCCAGATCTGTTGATTGGGTGCGAGTGTTTGATTGGTTCAGACGCTCTGTCCATCACCGCCCCCTTTTGTACCACTTTGTTCGCCATAAGTTGGCAGGGTATGCTCAGACGTGAGTCCCTTGCTCGCTTTGCCACTGGATTCAAGCAAGCCGGGCTGAAGACGGCTGAAATGCCAGACACCGGTCCTCGGAAGCTTGTTTCCGTTCCAGGGAAGGCATGGCTTGGCTATTTGGGATGGACTGTTCCCTTGAGGCACAGGGTCAGACTGATTTACACATGGCCATGTCTGAACTGGGGTGGCAGAGCAAGCTAAAGAACGGTGATGGATTAAACCCAGATCTGTTGACTGGGTGCGAGTGTTTCATTGGTTCAGACGCTCCGTCCATCACCACCTTCTTTTGTACCGCTTTGTTCGCCATAAGTTGGCAGGGTATGCTCACGCGTGAGTCCCTTGCTCACTTTGCCACTGGATTCAAGCAAGCCGGGCTGAATACGGCTGACATGCCAGAAACCGGTCCTCGGAAGCTTGTTTCCGGTCCATGCAAGGCATGGCTTGACAGTTCGGGCTGGACTGTTCCCATGAGGCACAGGGTCGGACTGATTTGCATATGGCCATTTCTGAACTGGGGTGGCAGAGTGGGCTAAAGAACGGTGATGGATTAAACCCAGATCTGTTGACTGGGTGTGAGTGTTTGATTGGCTCAGATGCTCCGTCCATCACCACCCCCTTTTGCACCGCTTTGTTCGCCATATGTTGGCAGGGTATGCTCAGACGTGAGTCCCTTGCTCACTTTGCCACTGGATTCAAGCAAGCCGGGCTGAAGACGGCTGAAATGCCAGAAACCAGTCCTCGGAAGCTTGTTTCAGGTCCAGGGAAGGCATGGCTTGGCAGTTCGGAATGGACTGTTCCCATGAGGCACAGGGTCAGACTGATTTGCATATGGCCATGTCTGAACAGGGGTGGCAAAGTGGGCTAAAGAAGGGTGATGGATTAAACCCAGATCTGTTGACTGGGTGCGAGTGTTTCATTGGTTCAGATGCTCCATCCATCACCGCCCCCTTTTGTACCACTTTGTTTGCCATAAGTTGGCAGGGTATGCTCAGACGTGAGTCCCTTGCTCGCTTTGCCACTGGATTCAAGCAAGCCGGGCTGAAGACGGCTGAAATGCCAGACACCGGTCCTCGGAAGGTTGTTTCCGTTCCAGGGAAGGCATGGCTTGGCTATTTGGAATGGACTGTTCCCTTGAGGCACAGGGTCAGACTGATTTGCATATGGCCATGTGTGAACTGGGGTGGCAGAGCAAGCTAAAGAACGGTGATGGATTAAACCCAGATCTGTTGACTGGGTGCGAGTGTTTCATTGGTTCAGATGCTCCGTCCATCACCACCCCCTTTTGTACCGCTTTGTTCACCATAAGTTGGCAGGGTATGCTCAGGCGTGAGTCCCTTGCTCACTTTGCCACCTGATTCAAGCAAGCAGGGCTGAAGACGGCTGAAATGCC
Organism: Lissotriton vulgaris; assembly: GCF_964263255.1. NCBI lineage: Eukaryota > Metazoa > Chordata > Amphibia > Caudata > Salamandridae > Lissotriton > Lissotriton vulgaris. The sequence goes on along the minus strand of NC_141696.1, from coordinate 1,524,657,498 downwards.
AGAAACCGGTCCTCGGAGGCTTGTTTCCGGTCCAGGGAAGGCATGCCTTGGCAGTTCGGGCTGGACTGTTCCCATGAGGCACAGGGTCAGACTGATTGGCATATGGCCATGTCTAAATTGGGGTGGCAGAGTGGGCTAAAGAACGGTGATGGATTAAACCCAGATATGTTGACTGGGTGCGAGTGTTTCATTGGTTCAGATGCTCCGTCTATCACCACCCCCTTTTGTACCACTTTGTTCGCCATAAGTTGGCAGGGTATGCTCAGACGTGAGTCCCTTGCTCACTTTGCCACTGGATTCAAGCAAGCCGGCTGAAGACGGCTAAAATGCCAGAAACCGGTCCTCGGAAGCTTGTTTCCGGTCCAGGGAAGCCATGGCTTGGCAGTTCGGGCTGGACTGTTCCCATGAGGCACAGGGTCAGACTGATTTGCATATGGGCATGTCTGAACTGGGGTGGCAGAGTGGGCTAAAGAACGGTGATGGATTAAACCCAGATCTGTTGACTGGGTGCGAGTGTTTGATTGGTTCAGATGCTCTGTCCATCACCACCCCCTTTTGTACCGCTTTGTTCGCCATAAGTTGGCAGGGTATGCTCAGACGTGAGTCCCTTGCTCACTTTGCCACCTGATTCAAGCAAGCCGGTCTGAAGACGGCTGAAATGCCAGAAACCGGTCCTCGGAAGCTTGTTTCCGGTCCAGGGAAGGCATGGCTTGGCTATTTGGTATGGACTGTTCCCTTGAGGCACAGGGTCAGACTGATTTGCATATGGCCATGTCTGAACTGGGGTGGCAGAGCAAGCTAAAGAAGGGTGATGGATTAAACCCAGATCTGTTGACTGGGTGCAAGTTTTTTATTGGTTCAGATGCTCCGTCCATCACCACCCCCTTTTGTACCGCTTTCTTCGCCATAAGTTGGCAGGGTATGCTCAGGCGTGAGTCCCTTGCTCACTTTGCCACTGGATTCAAGCAAGCAGGGCTGAAGACGGCTGAAATGCCAGAAACCGGTCCTCGGAGGCTTGTTTCCGGTCCAGGGAAGGCATGGCTTGGCAGTTCGGGCTGCACTGTTCCCATGAGGCACAGGGTCAGACTGATTGGCATATGGCCATGTCTAAATTGGGGTGGCAGAGTGGGCTAAAGAACGGTGATGGATTAAACCCAGATATGTTGACTGGGTGCGAGTGTTTCATTGGTTCAGATGCTCCGTCTATCACCACCCCCTTTTGTACCGCTTTGTTCGCCATAAGTTGGCAGGGTATGCTTAGACGTGAGTCCCTTGCTCACTTTACCACTGGATTCAAGCAAGCCGGGCTGAAGACGGCTGAAATGCCAGAAACCAGTCCTCGGAAGCTTGTTTCCGGTCCAGGGAAGGCATGGCTTGGCAGTTCGGGCTGGACTGTTCCCATGAGGCACAGGGTCAGGCTGATTTGCATATGGCCATGTCTCAACTGGGGTGGCAAAGAGGGCTAAAGAACGGTGATGGATTAAACCCAGATCTGTTGACTTGGTGCAAGTGTTTGATTGGTTCAGTTGCTTCGTCCATCACAACCCCCTTTTGTACCGCTTTGTTCGCCATAAGTTGGCAGGGTATGCTCAGACGTGAGTCCCTTGCTCACTTTGCCACTGGATTCAAGCAAGCCGGACTGAAGACGGCTGACATGCCAGAAACCGGTCTTTGGAAGCTTCTTTCCGGTCCAGGGAAGGCATGGCTTGTCAGTTCATGCTGGACTGTTCCCATGAGGCACAGGGTCAGACTGATTTGCATATGGCCATGTCTGAACTGGGGTGTCAGAGTGGGCTAAAGAACGGTGATGGATTAAACCCAGATCTGTTGACTGGGTGCAAGTGTTTCATTGGTTCAGATGCTCCGTCCATCACCACCCCCTTTTGTACCGCTTTGTTCGCCTTAAGTTGGCAGGGTATGCTCAGACGTGAGTCCCATGCTCACTTTGCCACTGGATTCAAGCAAGCCGGCTGAAGACGGCTAAAATGCCAGAAACCGGTCCTCGGAAGCTTGTTTCCGGTCCAGGGAAGGCATGGCTTGGCAGTTCGGGCTGGACTGTTCCCATGAGGCACATGGTCAGATTGATTTGCATATGGCCATGTCTGAACTGGGATGGCAGAGTGGGCTAAAGAACGGTGATGGATTAAACCCAGATCTGTTGACTGGGTGCGAGTGTTTGATTGGTTCAGATGCTCTGTCCATCACCACCCCCTTTTGTACCGCTTTGTTCGCCATAAGTTGGCAGGGTATGCTCAGACGTGAGTCCCTTGCTCACTTTGCCACCGGATTCAAGCAAGCCGGGCTGAAGACGGCTGAAATGCCAGAAACAGGTCCTCGGAAGCTTGTTTCCGGTCCAGGGAAGGCATGGCTTGGCAGTTCGGGCTGGACTGTTTCCATGAGGCACAGGGTCAGACTGATTGGAATATGAGCATGTCTAAACTGGGGTGGCAGAGTGGGCTAAAGAACGGTGATGGATGAAACCCAGATCTGTTGATTGGGTGCGAGTGTTTGATTGGTTCAGATGCTCCGTCCATCACCGCCTCCTTTTTTACCACTTTGTTCGCCATAAGTTGGCAGGGTATGCTCAGACGTGAGTCCCTTGCTCGCTTTGACACTGGATTCAAGCAAGCCGGGCTGAAGACGGCTGAAATGCCAGAAACCAGTCCTCGGAAGCTTGTTTCCGGTCCAGGGAAAGCATGGCTTGGCAGTTCGGGCTGGACTGTTCCCATGAGGCACAGGGTCAGGCTGATTTGCATATGGCCATGTCTCAACTGGGGTGGCAAAGAGGGCTAAAGAACGGTGATGGATTAAACCCAGATCTGTTGACTTGGTGCAAGTGTTTGATTGGTTCAGTTGCTTCGTCCATCACAACCCCCTTTTGTACCGCTTTGTTCGCCATAAGTTGGCAGGGTATGCTCAGACGTGAGTCCCTTGCTCACTTTGCCACTGGATTCAAGCAAGCCGGACTGAAGACGGCTGACATGCCAGAAACCGGTCTTTGGAAGCTTCTTTCCGGTCCAGGGAAGGCATGGCTTGTCAGTTCATGCTGGACTGTTCCCATGAGGCACAGGGTCAGACTGATTTGCATATGGCCATGTCTGAACTGGGGTGTCAGAGTGGGCTAAAGAACGGTGATGGATTAAACCCAGATCTGTTGACTGGGTGCAAGTGTTTCATTGGTTCAGATGCTCCGTCCATCACCACCCCCTTTTGTACAGCTTTGTTCGCCATAAGTTGGCAGGGTATGCTCAGACGTGAGTCCCATGCTCACTTTGCCACTGGATTCAAGCAAGCCGGCTGAAGACGGCTAAAATGCCAGAAACCGGTCCTCGGAAGCTTGTTTCCGGTCCAGGGAAGGCATGGCTTGGCAGTTCGGGCTGGACTGTTCCCTTGAGGCACATGGTCAGACTGATTTGCATATGGCCATGTCTGAACTGGGATGGCAGAGTGGGCTAAAGAACGGTGATGGATTAAACCCAGATCTGTTGACTGGGTGCGAGTGTTTGATTGGTTCAGATGCTCTGTCCATCACCACCCCCTTTTGTACCGCTTTGTTCGTCATAAGTTGGCAGGGTATGCTCAGACGTGAGTCCCTTGCTCACTTTGCCACCGGATTCAAGCAAGCCGGGCTGAAGACGGCTGAAATGCCAGAAACAGGTCCTCGGAAGCTTGTTTCCGGTCCAGGGAAGGCATGGCTTGGCAGTTCGGGCTGGACTGTTTCCATGAGGCACAGGGTCAGACTGATTGGAATATGAGCATGTCTAAACTGGGGTGGCAGAGTGGGCTAAAGAACGGTGATGGATGAAACCCAGATCTGTTGATTGGGTGCGAGTGTTTGATTGGTTCAGATGCTCCGTCCATCACCGCCTCCTTTTTTACCACTTTGTTCGCCATAAGTTGGCAGGGTATGCTCAGACGTGAGTCCCTTGCTCGCTTTGACACTGGATTCAAGCAAGCCGGGCTGAAGACGGCTGAAATGCCAGACACCGGTCCTCGGAAGCTTGTTTCCGTTCCAGGGAAGGCATGGCTTGGCTATTTGGGATGGACTGTTCCCTTGAGGCACAGGGTCAGACTGATTTGCATATGGCCATGTCTGAACTGGGGAGGTAGAGCAAGCTAAAGAACGGTGATGGATTAAACCCAGATCTGTTGACTGGGTGCGAGTGTTTCATTGGTTCAGATGCTCCGTCCATCACCACCCCCTTTTGTACCGTTTTGTTCGCCATAAGTTGGCAGGGTATGCTCAGACGTGAGTCCCTTGCTCACTTTACCACTGGATTCAAGCAAGCCGGGCTGAAGACGGCTGAAATGCCAGAAACCAGTCCTTGGAAGCTTGTTTCCGGTCCAGGGAAGGTATGGCTTGGCAGTTCGGGCTGGACTGTTCCCATGAGGCACAGGGTAAAACTGATTTGCATATGGCCATGTCTGAACTGGGGTGTCAGAGTGGGCTAAAGAACGGTGATGGATTAAACCCAGATCTGTTGACTGGGTGCGAGTGTTTAATTGGTTCAGAGGCTTCGTCCATCACCACCCCCTTTTGTACCGCTTTGTTCGCCATAAGTTGGCAGGGTATGCTCAGACAGGAGTCCCTTGCTCACTTTGCCACTGGATTCAAGCAAGCCGGGCTGAAGACGGCTGACATGCCAGAAACCGGTCCTCGGAAGCTTGTTTCCGGTCCAGCTAAGGCATGGCTTGTCAGTTCGTGCTGGACTGTTCCCATGAGGCACAGGGTCAGACTGATTTGCATATGGCCATGTCTGAACTGGGGTGGCAGAGAGGGGGCTAAAGAACGGTTTTGGATTAAACCCAGATCTGTTGACTGGGTGCAAGTGTTTGATTGGTTCGGATGCTCTGTCCATCACCACCCCCTTTTGTACCGCTTTGTTCGCCATAAGTTGGCAGGGTATGCTCAGACGTGAGTCCCTTGCTTGCTTTGCCACTGGATTCAAGCAAGCCGGGCTGAAGACGGCTGAAATGCCAGAAACCGGTCCTCGGAAGCTTGTTTCCGTTCCAGGGAAGGCATGGCTTGGCTATTTGGGATGGACTGTTCCCTTGAGGCACAGGGTCAGACTGATTTGCATATGGCCATGTCTGAACTGGGGTGGCAGAGCGAGCTAAAGAACAGTGATGGATTAAACCCAGAACTGTTGACTGGGTGCGAGTGTTTCATTGGTTCAGATGCTCTGTCCATCACCACCCCCTTTTGTACCGCTTTATTCGCCATAAGTTGGCAGGGTATGCTCAGACGTGAGTCCCTTGCTCACTTTGCCACTGGATTCAAGCAAGACGGGCTGAAGACGGCTGAAATGCCAGAAACCGGCCCTCGGAAGCTTGTTTCCGGTCCAGGGAAGGCATGGCTTGGCAGTTCGGGCTGGACTGTTTCCATGAGGCACAGGGTCAGACTGATTGGCATATGGCCATGTCTAAACTGGGGTGGCAGAGTGGGCTAAAGAACGGTGATGGATTAAACCCAGATCTGTTGATTGGGTGCGAGTATTTCATTGGTTCAGACGCTCCGTCCATCACCACCTTCTTTTGTACCGCTTTGTTCGCCATAAGTTGGCAGGGTATGCTCACACGTGAGTCCCTTGCTCACTTTGCCACTGGATTCAAGCAAGCCGGGCTGAAGACGGCTGAAATGCCAGAAACCAGTCCTCGGAAGCTTGTTTCAGGTCCAGGGAAGGCATGGCTTGGCAGTTCGGAATGGACTGTTCCCATGAGGCACAGGGTCAGACTGATTTGCATATGCCATGTCTGAACAGGGGTGGCAAAGTGGGCTAAGGAAGGGTGATGGATTAAACCCAGATCTGTTGACTGGGTGCGAGTGTTTGATTGGTTCAGATGCTCCATCCATCACCTCCCCCTTTTGTACCACTTTGTTCGCCATAAGTTGGCAGGGTATGCTCAGACGTGAGTCCCTTGCTCGCTTTGCCACTGGATTCAAGCAAGCCGGGCTGAAGACGGCTGAAATGCCAGACACTGGTCCTCGGTAGCTTGTTTCCGTTCCAGGGAAGGCATGGCTTGGCTATTTGGGATGGACTGTTCCCTTGAGGCACAGGGTCAGACTGATTTGCATATGGCCATGTCTGAACTGGGGTGGCAGAGCAAGCTAAAGAAGGGTGATGGATTAAACCCAGATCTGTTGACTGGGTGCAAGTGTTTCATTGGTTCAGATGCTCCGTCCATCACCACCCCCTTTTGTACCGCTTTGTTCGCCATAAGTTGGCAGGGTATGCTCAGGCGTGAGTCCCTTGCTCACTTTGCCACTGGATTCAAGCAAGCCGGGCTGAATACGGCTGACATGCCAGAAACCGGTCCTCGGAAGCTTGTTTCCGGTCCATGCAAGGCATGGCTTGACAGTTCGGGCTGGACTGTTCCCATGAGGCACAGGGTCGGACTGATTTGCATATGGCCATTTCTGAACTGGGGTGGCAGAGTGGGCTAAAGAACGGTGATGGATTAAACCCAGATCTGTTGACTGGGTGTGAGTGTTTGATTGGCTCAGATGCTCCGTCCATCACCACCCCCTTTTGTACCGCTTTGTTTGCCATATGTTGGCAGGGTATGCTCAGACGTGAGTCCCTTGCTCACTTTGCCACTGGATTAAAGCAAGCCGGGCTGAAGACGGCTGAAATGCCAGAAACCAGTCCTCGGAAGCTTGTTTCAGGTCCAGGGAAGGCATGGCTTGGCAGTTCGGAATGGACTGTTCCCATGAGGCACAGGGTCAGACTGATTTGCATATGGCCATGTCTGAACAGGGGTGGCAAAGTGGGCTAAAGAAGGGTGATGGATTAAACCCAGATCTGTTGACTGGGTGCGAGTGTTTCATTGGTTCAGATGCTCCATCCATCACCGCCCCCTTTTGTACCACTTTGTTTGCCATAAGTTGGCAGGGTATGCTCAGACGTGAGTCCCTTGTTCGCTTTGCCACTGGATTCAAGCAAGCCGGGCTGAAGACGGCTGAAATGCCAGACACCGGTCCTCGGAAGCTTGTTTCCTTTCCAGGGAAGGCATGGCTTGGCTATTTGGAATGGACTGTTCCCTTGAGGCACAGGGTCAGACTATTTGCATATGGCCATGTCTGAACTGGGGTGGCAGAGCAAGCTAAAGAACGGTGATGGATTAAACCCAGATCTGTTGACTGGGTGCGAGTGTTTCATTGGTTCAGATGCTCCGTCCATCACCACCCCCTTTTGTACCGCTTTGTTCGCCATAAGTTGGCAGGGTATGCTCAGGCGTGAGTCCCTTGCTCACTTTGCCACTGGATTCAAGCAAGCAGGGCTGAAGACGGCTGAAATGCCAGAAACCGGTCCTCGGAGGCTTGTTTCCGGTCCAGGGAAGGCATGGCTTGGCAGTTCGGGCTGGACTGTTCCCATGAGGCACAGGGTCAGACTGATTGGCATATGGCCATGTCTAAATTGGGGTGGCAGAGTGGGCTAAAGAACGGTGATGGATTAAACCCAGATATGTTGACTGGGTGCGAGTGTTTCATTGGTTCAGATGCTCCGTCTATCACCACCCCCTTTTGTACCACTTTGTTCGCCATAAGTTGGCAGGGTATGCTCGGACGTGAGTCCCTTGCTCACTTTGCCACTGGATTCAAGCAAGCCGGCTGAAGACGGCTAAAATGCCAGAAACCGGTCCTCGGAAGCTTGTTTCCGGTCCAGGGAAGCCATGGCTTGGCAGTTCGGGCTGGACTATTCCCATGAGGCACAGGGTCAGACTGATTTGGATATGGGCATGTCTGAACTGGGGTGGCAGAGTGGGCTAAAGAACGGTGATGGATTAAACCCAGATTTGTTGACTGGGTGCGAGTGTTTGATTGGTTCAGATGCTCTCTCCATCACCACCCCCTTTTGTACCGCTTTGTTCGCCATAAGTTGGCAGGGTATGCTCAGACGTGAGTCCCTTGCTCACTTTGCCACCGGATTCAAGCAAGCCGGGCTGAAGACGGCTGAAATGCCAGAAACCGGTCCTCGGAAGCTTGTTTCCGGTCCAGGGAAGGCATGGCTTGGCAGTTCGGGCTGGACTGTTTCCATGAGGCACAGGGTCAGACTGATTGGCATATGGCCACGTCTAAACTGGGGTGGCAGAGTGGGCTAAAGAACGGTGATGGATTAAACCCAGATCTGTTGATTGGGTGCGAGTGTTTGATTGGTTCAGACGCTCTGTCCATCACCGCCCCCTTTTGTACCACTTTGTTCGCCATAAGTTGGCAGGGTATGCTCAGACGTGAGTCCCTTGCTCGCTTTGCCACTGGATTCAAGCAAGCCGGGCTGAAGACGGCTGAAATGCCAGACACCGGTCCTCGGAAGCTTGTTTCCGTTCCAGGGAAGGCATGGCTTGGCTATTTGGGATGGACTGTTCCCTTGAGGCACAGGGTCAGACTGATTTACACATGGCCATGTCTGAACTGGGGTGGCAGAGCAAGCTAAAGAACAGTGATGGATTAAACCCAGATCTGTTGACTGGGTGCGAGTGTTTCATTAGTTCAGACGCTCCGTCCATCACCACCTTCTTTTGTACCGCTTTGTTCGCCATAAGTTGGCAGGGTATGCTCACACGTGAGTCCCTTGCTCACTTTGCCACTGGATTCAAGCAAGCCGGGCTGAAGACGGCTGAAATGCCAGAAACCAGTCCTCGGAAGCTTGTTTCAGGTCCAGGGAAGGCATGGCTTTGCAGTTCGGAATGGACTGTTCCCATGAGGCACAGGGTCAGACTGATTTGCATATGGCCATGTCTGAACAGGGGTGGCAAAGTGGGCTAAGGAAGGGTGATGGATTAAACCCAGATCTGTTGACTGGGTGCGAGTGTTTGATTGGTTCAGAGGCTTCGTCCATCACCACCCCCTTTTGTACCGCTTTGTTCGCCATAAGTTGGCAGGGTATGCTCAGACATGAGTCCCTTGCTCACTTTGCCACTGGATTCAAGCAAGCCGGGCTGAAGACGGCTGACATGCCAGAAACCGGTCCTCGGAAGCTTGTTTCCGGTCCAGCTAAGGCATGGCTTGTCAGTTCGTGCTGGACTGTTCCCATGAGGCACAGGGTCAGACTGATTTGCATATGGCCATGTCTGAACTGGGGTGGCAGAGAGGGGGCTAAAGAACGGTTTTGGATTAAACCCAGATCTGTTGACTGGGTGCAAGTGTTTGATTGGTTCGGATGCTCTGTCCATCACCACCCCCTTTTGTACCGCTTTGTTCGCCATAAGTTGGCAGGGTATGCTCAGACGTGAGTCCCTTGCTTGCTTTGCCACTGGATTCAAGCAAGCCGGGCTGAAGACGGCTGAAATGCCAGAAACCGGTCCTCGGAAGCTTGTTTCCGTTCCAGGGAAGGCATGGCTTGGCTATTTGGGATGGACTGTTCCCTTGAGGCACAGGGTCAGACTGATTTGCATATGGCCATGTCTGAACTGGGGTGACAGAGCGAGCTAAAGAACAGTGATGGATTAAACCCAGATCTGTTGACTGGGTGCGAGTGTTTCATTGGTTCAGATGCTCTGTCCATCACCACCCCCTTTTGTACCGCTTTATTCGCCATAAGTTGGCAGGGTATGCTCAGACGTGAGTCCCTTGCTCACTTTGCCACTGGATTCAAGCAAGCCGGGCTGAAGACGGCTGAAATGCAAGAAACCAGTCCTCGGAAGCTTGTTTCAGGTCCAGGGAAGGCATGGCTTGGCAGTTCGGAATGGACTGTTCCCATGAGGCACAGGGTCAGACTGATTTGCATATGGCCATGTCTGAACAGGGGTGGCAAAGTGGGCTAAGGAAGGGTGATGGATTAAACCTAGATCTGTTGACTAGGTGCGAGTGTTTGATTGGTTCAGATGCTCCATCCATCACCTCCCCCTTTTGTACCACTTTGTTCGCCATAAGTTGGCAGGGTATGCTCAGACGTGAGTCCCTTGCTCGCTTTGCCACTGGATTCAAGCAAGCCGGGCTGAAGACGGCTGAAATGCCAGACACCGGTCCTCGGTAGCTTGTTTCCGTTCCAGGGAAGGCATGGCTTGGCTATTTGGGATGGACTTTTCCCTTGAGGCACAGGGTCAGACTGATTTGCATATGGCCATGTCTGAACTGGGGTGGCAGAGCAAGCTAAAGAAGGGTGATGGATTAAACCCAGATCTGTTGACTGGGTGCAAGTGTTTCATTGGTTCAGATGCTCCGTCCATCACCACCCCCTTTTGTACCGCTTTGTTCGCCATAAGTTGGCAGGGTATGCTCAGGCGTGAGTCCCTTGCTCACTTTGCCACTGGATTCAAGCAAGACGGGCTGAATACGGCTGACATGCCAGAAACCGGTCCTCGGAAGCTTGTTTCCGGTCCATGCAAGGCATGGCTTGACAGTTCGGGCTGGACTGTTCCCATGAGGCACAGGGTCGGACTGATTTGCATATGGCCATTTCTGAACTGGGGTGGCAGAGTGGGCTAAAGAACGGTGATGGATTAAACCCAGATCTGTTGACTGGGTGTGAGTGTTTGATTGGCTCAGATGCTCCGTCCATCACCACCCCCTTTTGTACCGCTTTGTTCGCCATATGTTGGCAGGGTATGCTCAGACGTGAGTCCCTTGCTCACTTTGCCACTGGATTCAAGCAAGCCGGGCTGAAGACGGCTGAAATGCCAGAAACCAGTCCTCGGAAGCTTGTTTCAGGTCCAGGGAAGGCATGGCTTGGCAGTTCGGAATGGACTGTTCCCATGAGGCACAGGGTCAGACTGATTTGCATATGGCCATGTCTGAACAGGGGTGGCAAAGTGGGCTAAAGAAGGGTTATGGATTAAACCCAGATCTGTTGACTGGGTGCGAGTGTTTCATTGGTTCAGATGCTCCATCCATCACCGCCCCCTTTTGTACCACTTTGTTTGCCATAAGTTGGCAGGGTATGCTCAGACGTGAGTCCCTTGCTCGCTTTGCCACTGGATTCAAGCAAGCCGGGCTGAAGACGGCTGAAATGCCAGACACCGGTCCTCGGAAGCTTGTTTCCGTTCCAGGGAAGGCATGGCTTGGCTATTTGGAATGGACTGTTCCCTTGAGGCACAGGGTCAGACTGATTTGCATATGGCCATGTCTGAACTGGGGTGGCAGAGCAAGCTAAAGAACGGTGATGGATTAAACCCAGATCTGTTGACTGGGTGCGAGTGTTTCATTGGTTCAGATGCTCCGTCCATCACCACCCCCTTTTGTACCGCTTTGTTCGCCATAAGTTGGCAGGGTATGCTCAGGCGTGAGTCCCTTGCTCACTTTGCCACTGGATTCAAGCAAGCAGGGCTGAAGATGGCTGAAATGCCAGAAACCGGTCCTCGGAGGCTTGTTTCCGGTCCAGGGAAGGCATGGCTTGGCAGTTCGGGCTGGACTGTTCCCATGAGGCACAGGGTCAGACTGATTGGCATATGGCCATGTCTAAATTGGGGTGGCAGAGTGGGCTAAAGAACGGTGATGGATTAAACCCAGATATGTTGACTGGGTGCGAGTGTTTCATTGGTTCAGATGCTCCGTCTATCACCAGCCCCTTTTGTACCACTTTGTTCGCCATAAGTTGGCAGGGTATGCTCAGACGTGAGTCCCTTGCTCACTTTGCCACTGGATTCAAGCAAGCCGGCTGAAGACGGCTAAAATGCCAGAAACCGGTCCTCGGAAGCTTGTTTCCGGTCCAGGGAAGCCATGGCTTGGCAGTTCGGGCTGGACTGTTCCCATGAGGCACAGGGTCAGACTGATTTGCATATGGGCATGTCTGAACTGGGGTGGCAGAGTGGGCTAAAGAACGGTGATGGATTAAACCCAGATCTGTTGACTGGGTGCGAGTGTTTGATTGGTTCAGATGCTCTGTCCATCACCACCCCCTTTTGTACCGCTTTGTTCGCCATAAGTTGGCAGGGTATGCTCAGACGTGAGTCCCTTGCTCACTTTGCCACCGGATTCAAGCAAGCCGGGCTGAAGACGGCTGAAATGCCAGAAACCGGTCCTCGGAAGCTTGTTTCCGGTCCAGGGAAGGCATGGCTTGGCAGTTCGGGCTGGACTGTTTCCATGAGGCACAGGGTCAGACTGATTGGCATATGGCCACGTCTAAACTGGGGTGGCAGAGTGGGCTAAAGAACGGTGATGGATTAAACCCAGATCTGTTGATTGGGTGCGAGTGTTTGATTGGTTCAGACGCTCTGTCCATCACCGCCCCCTTTTGTACCACTTTGTTCGCCATAAGTTGGCAGGGTATGCTCAGACGTGAGTCCCTTGCTCGCTTTGCCACTGGATTCAAGCAAGCCGGGCTGAAGACGGCTGAAATGCCAGACACCGGTCCTCGGAAGCTTATTTCCGTTCCAGGGAAGGCATGGCTTGGCTATTTGGGATGGACTGTTCCCTTGAGGCACAGGGTCAGACTGATTTACACATGGCCATGTCTGAACTGGGGTGGCAGAGCAAGCTAAAGAACGGTGATGGATTAAACCCAGATCTGTTGACTGGGTGCGAGTGTTTCATTGGTTCAGATGCTCCGTCCATCACCACCCCCTTTTGTACTGTTTTGTTGGCCATAAGTTGGCAGGGTATGCTCAGACGTGAGTCCCTTGCTCACTTTACCACTGGATTCAAGCAAGCCGGGCTGAAGACGGCTGAAATGCCAGAAACCAGTCCTCGGAAGCTTGTTTCCGGTCCAGGGAAGGCATGGCTTGGCAGTTCGGGCGGGACCGTTCCCATGAGGCACAGGGTCAGACTGATTTGCATATGGCCATGTCTGAACTGGGGTGTCAGAGTGGGCTAAAGAACGGTGATGGATTAAACCCAGATCTGTTGACTGGGTGCGAGTGTTTGATTGGTTCAGAGGCTTCGTCCATCACCACCCCCTTTTGTACCGCTTTGTTCGCCATAAGTTGGCAGGGTATGCTCAGACGTGAGTCCCTTGCTCACTTTGCCACTGGATTCAAGCAAGCCGGGCTGAAGACGGCTGACATGCCAGAAACCGGTCTTCGGAAGCTAGTTTCCGGTCCAGGGAAGGCATGGCTTGTCAGTTCGTGCTGGACTGTTCCCATGAGGCACAGGGGCAGACTGATTGGCATATGGCCACGTCTAAACTGGGGTGGCAGAGTGGGCTAAAGAACGGTGATGGATTAAACCCAGATCTGTTGATTGGGTGCGAGTGTTTGATTGGTTCAGACGCTCTGTCCATCACCGCCCCCTTTTGTACCACTTTGTTCGCCATAAGTTGGCAGGGTATGCTCAGACGTGAGTCCCTTGCTCGCTTTGCCACTGGATTCAAGCAAGCCGGGCTGAAGACGGCTGAAATGCCAGACACCGGTCCTCGGAAGCTTGTTTCCGTTCCAGGGAAGGCATGGCTTGGCTATTTGGGATGGACTGTTCCCTTGAGGCACAGGGTCAGACTGATTTACACATGGCCATGTCTGAACTGGGGTGGCAGAGCAAGCTAAAGAACGGTGATGGATTAAACCCAGATCTGTTTACTGGGTGCGAGTGTTTCATTGGTTCAGATGCTCCGTCCATCACCACCCCCTTTTGTACTGTTTTGTTGGCCATAAGTTGGCAGGGTATGCTCAGACGTGAGTCCCTTGCTCACTTTACCACTGGATTCAAGCAAGCCGGGCTGAAGACGGCTGAAATGCCAGAAACCAGTCCTCGGAAGCTTGTTTCCGGTCCAGGGAAGGCATGGCTTGGCAGTTCGGGCTGGACTGTTCCCATGAGGCACAGGGTCAGACTGATTTGCATATGGCCATGTCTGAACTGGGGTGTCAGAGTGGGCTAAAGAACGGTGATGGATTAAACCCAGATCTGTTGACTGGGTGCGAGTGTTTGATTGGTTCAGAGGCTTCGTCCATCACCACCCCCTTTTGTACCGCTTTGTTCGCCATAAGTTGGCAGGGTATGCTCAGACGTGAGTCCCTTGCTCACTTTGCCACTGGATTCAAGTAAGCCGGGCTGAAGACGGCTGACATGCCAGAAACCGGTCTTCGGAAGCTAGTTTCCGGTCCAGGGAAGGCATGGCTTGTCAGTTCGTGCTGGACTGTTCCCATGAGGCACAGGGGCAGACTGATTTGCATATGGCCATGTCTGAACTGGGGTGGCAGAGTGGGCTAAAGAACGTTGATGGATTAAACCCAGATCTGTTGACTGGGTGCGAGTGTTTGATTGGTTCAGATGCTCTGTCCATCACCACCCCCTTTTGTACCGCTTTGTTCGCCATAAGTTGGCAGGGTATGCTCAGACGTGAGTCCCTTGCTCACTTTGCCACCGGATTCAAGCAAGCCGGGCTGAAGACGGCTGAAATGCCAGAAACCGGTCCTCGGAAGCTTGTTTCCAGTCCAGGGAAGGCATGGCTTGGCAGTTCGGAATGGACTGTTCTCATGAGGCACAGGGTCAGACTGATTTGCATATGGCCATGTCTGAACTGGGGTGGCAGAGTGGGCTAAAGAACGGTGATGATGAAACCCAGATCTGTTGACTGGGTGCGGGTGTTTGATTGTTTCAGATGCTCCGTCCATCACCACCCACTTTTGTACGGCTTTGTTCGCCATAAGTTTGCAGGGTATGCTCAGACGTGAGTCCCTTGCTTGCTTTGCCACTGGATTCAAGCAAGCCGGGCTGAAGACGTCTGAAATGCCAGAAACCGGTCCTCGGAAGCTTGTTTCCGTTCCAGGGAAGGCATGGCTTGGCTATTTGGGATGGACTGTTCCCTTGAGGCACAGGGTCAGACTGATTTGCATATGGCCATGTCTGAACTGGGGTGGCAGAGCGAGCTAAAGAACAGTGATGGATTAAACCCAGCTCTGTTGACTGGGTGCGAGTGTTTCATTGGTTCAGATGCTCTGTCCATCACCACCCCCTTTTGTACCGCTTTATTCGCCATAAGTTGGCAGGGTATGCTCAGACGTGAGTCCCTTGCTCACTTTGCCACTGGATTCAAGCAAGCCGGGCTGAAGACGGCTGAAATGCCAGAAACCGGCCCTCGGAAGCTTGTTTCCGGTCCAGGGAAGGCATGGCTTGGCAGTTCGGGCTGGACTGTTTCCATGAGGCACAGGGTCAGACTGATTGGCATATGGCCATGTCTAAACTGGGGTGGCAGAGTGGGCTAAAGAACGGTGATGGATTAAACCCAGATCTGTTGATTGGGTGCGAGTATTTCATTGGTTCAGACGCTCCGTCCATCACCACCTTCTTTTGTACCGCTTTGTTCGCCATAAGTTGGCAGGGTATGCTCACACGTGAGTCCCTTGCTCACTTTGCCACTGGATTCAAGCAAGCCGGGCTGAAGACGGCTGAAATGCCAGAAACCAGTCCTCGGAAGCTTGTTTCAGGTCCAGGGAAGGCATGGCTTGGCAGTTCGGAATGGACTGTTCCCATGAGGCACAGGGTCGGACTGATTTGCATATGGCCATGTCTGAACAGGGGTGGCAAAGTGGGCTAAAGAAGGGTGATGGATTAAACCCAGATCTGTTGACTGGGTGCGAGTGTTTCATTGGTTCAGATGCTCCATCCATCACCGCCCCCTTTTGTACCACTTTGTTTGCCATAAGTTGGCAGGGTATGCTTAGACGTGAGTCCCTTGCTCGCTTTGCCACTGGATTCAAGCAAGCCGGGCTGAAGACGGCTGAAATGCCAGACACCGGTCCTCGGAAGCTTGTTTACGTTCCAGGGAAGGCATGGCTTGGCTATTTGGAATGGACTGTTCCCTTGAGGCACAGGGTCAGACTGATTTGCATATGGCCATGTCTGAACTGGGGTGGCAGAGCAAGCTAAAGAACGGTGATGGATTAAACCCAGATATGTTGACTGGGTGCGAGTGTTTCATTGGTTCAGATGCTCCGTCTATCACCACCCCCTTTTGTACCACTTTGTTCGCCATAAGTTGGCAGGGTATGCTCAGACGTGAGTCCCTTGCTCACTTTGCCACTGGATTCAAGCAAGCCGGCTGAAGACGGCTAAAATGCCAGAAACCGGTCCTCGGAAGCTTGTTTCCGGTCCAGGGAAGGCATGGCTTGGCAGTTGGGGCTGGACTGTTTCCATGAGGCACAGGGTCAGACTGATTGGCATATGGCCACGTCTAAACTGGGGTGGCAGAGTGGGCTAAAGAACGGTGATGGATTAAACCCAGATCTGTTGATTGGGTGCGAGTGTTTGATTGGTTCAGACGCTCTGTCCATCACCGCCCCCTTTTGTACCACTTTGTTCGCCATAAGTTGGCAGGGTAAGCTCAGACGTGAGTCCCTTGCTCGCTTTGCCACTGGATTCAAGCAAGCCGGGCTGAAGACGGCTGAAATGCCAGACACCGGTCCTCGGAAGCTTGTTTCCGTTCCAGGGAAGGCATGGCTTGGCTATTTGGGATGGACTGTTTCTTTGAGGCACAGGGTCAGACTGATTTACACATGGCCATGTCTGAACTGGGGTGGCAGAGCAAGCTAAAGAACGGTGATGGATTAAACCCAGGTCTGTTGACTGGGTGCGAGTGTTTCATTGGTTCAGATGCTCCGTCCATCACCACCCCCTTTTGTACTGTTTTGTTGGCCATAAGTTGGCAGGGTATGCTCAGACGTGAGTCCCTTGCTCACTTTACCACTGGATTCAAGCAAGCCGGGCTGAAGACGGCTGAAATGCCAGAAACCAGTCCTCGGAAGCTTGTTTCCGGTCCAGGGAAGGCATGGCTTGGCAGTTCGGGCTGGACTGTTCCCATGAGGCACAGGGTCAGACTGATTTGCATATGGCCATGTCTGAACTGGGGTGTCAGAGTGGGCTAAAGAACGGTGATGGATTAAACCCAGATCTGTTGACTGGGTGCGAGTGTTTGATTGGTTCAGAGGCTTCGTCCATCACCACCCCCTTTTGTACCGCTTTGTTCGCCATAAGTTGGCAGGGTATGCTCAGACGTGAGTCCCTTGCTCACTTTGCCACTGGATTCAAGCAAGCCGGGCTGAAGACGGCTGACATGCCAGAAACCGGTCTTCGGAAGCTAGTTTCCGGTCCAGGGAAGGCATGGCTTGTCAGTTCGTGCTGGACTGTTCCCATGAGGCACAGGGGCAGACTGATTTGCATATGGCCATGTCTGAACTGGGGTGGCAGAGTGGGCTAAAGAACGTTGATGGATTAAACCCAGATCTGTTGACTGGGTGCGAGTGTTTGATTGGTTCAGATGCTCTGTCCATCACCACCCCCTTTTGTACCGCTTTGTTCGCCATAAGTTGGCAGGGTATGCTCAGACGTGAGTCCCTTGCTCACTTTGCCACCGGATTCAAGCAAGCCGGGCTGAAGACGGCTGAAATGCCAGAAACCGGTCCTCGGAAGCTTGTTTCCAGTCCAGGGAAGGCATGGCTTGGCAGTTCGGAATGGACTGTTCTCATGAGGCACAGGGTCAGACTGATTTGCATATGGCCATGTCTGAACTGGGGTGGCAGAGTGGGCTAAAGAACGGTGATGATTAAACCCAGATCTGTTGACTGGGTGCGGGTGTTTGATTGTTTCAGATGCTCCGTCCATCACCACCCACTTTTGTACGGCTTTGTTCGCCATAAGTTTGCAGGGTATGCTCAGACGTGAGTCCCTTGCTTGCTTTGCCACTGGATTCAAGCAAGCCGGGCTGAAGACGGCTGAAATGCCAGAAACCGGTCCTCGGAAGCTTGTTTCCGTTCCAGGGAAGGCATGGCTTGGCTATTTGGGATGGACTGTTCCCTTGAGGCACAGGGTCAGACTGATTTGCATATGGCCATGTCTGAACTGGGGTGGCAGAGCGAGCTAAAGAACAGTGATGGATTAAACCCAGATCTGTTGACTGGGTGCGAGTGTTTCATTGGTTCAGATGCTCTGTCCATCACCACCCCCTTTTGTACCGCTTTATTCACCATAAGTTGGCAGGGTATGCTCAGACGTGAGTCCCTTGCTCACTTTGCCACTGGATTCAAGCAAGCCGGGCTGAAGACGGCTGAAATGCCAGAAACCGGCCCTCGGAAGCTTGTTTCCGGTCCAGGGAAGGCATGGCTTGGCAGTTCGGGCTGGACTGTTTCCATGAGGCACAGGGTCAGACTGATTGGCATATGGCCATGTCTAAACTGGGGTGGCAGAGTGGGCTAAAGAACGGTGATGGATTAAACCCAGATCTGTTGATTGGGTGCGAGTATTTCATTGGTTCAGACGCTCCGTCCATCACCACCTTCTTTTGTACCGCTTTGTTCGCCATAAGTTGGCAGGGTATGCTCACACGTGAGTCCCTTGCTCACTTTGCCACTGGATTCAAGCAAGCCGGGCTGAAGACGGCTGAAATGCCAGAAACCAGTCCTCGGAAGCTTGTTTCAGGTCCAGGGAAGGCATGGCTTGGCAGTTCGGAATGGACTGTTCCCATGAGGCACAGGGTCAGACTGATTTGCATATGGCCATGTCTGAACAGGGGTGGCAAAGTGGGCTAAAGAAGGGTGATGGATTAAACCCAGATCTGTTGACTGGGTGCGAGTGTTTGATTGGTTCAGATGCTCCATCCATCACCTCCCCCTTTTGTACCACTTTGTTCGCCATAAGTTGGCAGGGTATGCTCAGACGTGAGTCCCTTGCTCGCTTTGCCACTGGATTCAAGCAAGCCGGGCTGAAGACGGCTGAAATGCCAGACACCGGTCCTCGGAAGCTTGTTTCCGTTCCAGGGAAGGCATGGCTTGGCTATTTGGTATGGACTGTTCCCTTGAGGCACAGGGTCAGACTGATTTGCATAAGGCCATGTCTGAACTGGGGTGGTAGAGCAAGCTAAAGAAGGGTGATGGATTAAACCCAGATCTGTTGACTGGGTGCAAGTTTTTTATTGGTTCAGATGCTCCGTCCATCACCACCCCCTTTTGTACTGCTTTCTTCGCCATAAGTTGGCAGGGTATGCTCAGGCGTGAGTCCCTTGCTCACTTTGCCACTGGATTCAAGCAAGCAGGGCTGAAGACGGCTGAAATGCCAGAAACCGGTCCTCGGAGGCTTGTTTCCGGTCCAGGGAAGGCATGGCTTGGCAATTCGGGCTGGACTGTTCCCATGAGGCACAGGGTCAGACTGATTGGCATATGGCCATGTCTAAATTGGGGTGGCAGAGTGGGCTAAAGAACGGTGATGGATTAAACCCAGATATGTTGACTGGGTGCGAGTGTTTCATTGGTTCAGATGCTCCGTCTATCACCACCCCCTTTTGTACCGATTTGTTCGCCATAAGTTGGCAGGGTATGCTCAGACGTGAGTCCCTTGCTCACTTTACCACTGGATTCAAGCAAGCCGGGCTGAAGACGGCTGAAATGCCAGAAACCAGTTTTCGGAAGCTTGTTTCCGGTCCAGGGAAGGCATGGCTTGGCAGTTCGGGCTGGACTGTTCCCATGAGGCACAGGGTCAGGCTGATTTGCATATGGCCATGTCTCAACTGGGGTGGCAAAGAGGGCTAAAGAACGGTGATGGATTAAACCCAGATCTGTTGACTTGGTGCGAGTGTTTGATTGGTTCAGTTGCTTCGTCCATCACAACCCCCTTTTGTACCGCTTTGTTCGCCATAAGTTGGCAGGGTATGCTCAGACGTGAGTCCCTTGCTCACTTTGCCACTGGATTCAAGCAAGCCGGGCTGAAGACGGCTGACATGCCAGAAACCGGTCTTTGGAAGCTTCTTTCCGGTCCAGGGAAGGCATGGCTTGTCAGTTCATGCTGGACTGTTCCCATGAGGCACAGGGTCAGACTGATTTGCATATGGCCATGTCTGAACTGGGGTGTCAGAGTGGGCTAAAGAACGGTTATGGATTAAACCCAGATCTGTTGACTGGGTGCAAGTGTTTCATTGGTTCAGATGCTCCGTCCATCACCACCCCCTTTTGTACCGCTTTGTTCGCCATAAGTTGGCAGGGTATGCTCAGACGTGAGTCCCTTGCTCACTTTGCCACTGGATTCAAGCAAGCCGGCTGAAGACGGCTAAAATGCCAGAAACCGGTCCTCGGAAGCTTGTTTCCGGTCCAGGGAAGGCATGGCTTGGCAGTTCGGGCTGGACTGTTCCCATGAGGCACATGTTCAGACTGATTTGCATATGGCCATGTCTGAACTGGGATGGCAGAGTGGGCTAAAGAACGGTGATGGATTAAACCCAGATCTGTTGACTGGGTGCGAGTGTTTGATTGGTTCAGATGCTCTGTCCATCACCACCCCCTTTTGTACCGCTTTGTTCGCCATAAGTTGGCAGGGTATGCTCAGACGTGAGTCCCTTGCTCACTTTGCCACCGGATTCAAGCAAGCCGGGCTGAAGGCGGCTGAAATGCCAGAAACAGGTCCTCGGAAGCTTGTTTCCGGTCCAGGGAAGGCATGGCTTGGCAGTTCGGGCTGGACTGTTTCCATGAGGCACAGGGTCAGACTGATTGGAATATGAGCATGTCTAAACTGGGGTGACAGAGTGGGCTAAAGAACGGTGATGGATTAAACCCAGATCTGTTGATTGGGTGCGAGTGTTTGATTGGTTCAGATGCTCCGTCCATCACCGCCTCCTTTTTTACCACTTTGTTCGCCATAAGTTGGCAGGGTATGCTCAGACGTGAGTCCCTTGCTCGCTTTGACACTGGATTCAAGCAAGCCGGGCTGAAGACGGCTGAAATGCCAGACACCGGTCCTCGGAAGCTTGTTTCCGTTCCAGGGAAGGCATGGCTTGGCTATTTGGGATGGACTGTTCCCTTGAGGCACAGGGTCAGACTGATTTGCATATGGCCATGTCTGAACTGGGGTGGTAGAGCAAGCTAAAGAACGGTGATGGATTAAACCCAGATCTGTTGACTGGGTGCGAGTGTTTCATTGGTTCAGATGCTCCGTCCATCACCACCCCCTTTTGTACCATTTTGTTCGCCATAAGTTGGCAGGGTATGCTCAGACGTGAGTCCCTTGCTCACTTTACCACTGGATTCAAGCAAGCCGGGCTGAAGACGGCTGAAATGCCAGAAACCAGTCCTTGGAAGCTTGTTTCCGGTCCAGGGAAGGTATGGCTTGGCAGTTCGGGCTGGACTGTTCCCATGAGGCACAGGGTAAAACTGATTTGCATATTGTTGGACAGGCCACATGAAGGGCCCGCTCCCCCTCTGCCCGACCAGGCCCGAGCCCGGTCCCTCAAGTGTCACACACCACCACTTCACGTTTTCCGTCCCCTCCGGGACCCCTGCCTCTGAACATATCGACCTCGTGGGCCCGATCCACTACTGGCCCGCGCGCCCAACCTGGGCGCCATCTTGGACACTACACCACGAGGCCGCGTGGCCCCCGATCGACCCTAACCCTGGGCCTGGCCAGGCCTCAGACATCCCGGCACCACCATCCACCCAGGAGGTGAGCGGACTACTTGGCAGGTCAATGGGAGAAAGAGGTGTCGATGGCTCTCCCCCGCCAGGTACCGCTCGCCCACAACCTCCCCGGGCGCTGGCTCCACCCCCCTGCTGGGTGTCTGGACTCCCTCATTCCGGACCCCCCGACCTCCAAGTGCGAGGGTCCGGACATCAAAGGGCACCAGCCCTATAACTGAGGCAGCTCCAGAGCAGGAAGGCAGTTGTATCCTGGAGTCGAGAGACGCAGAGAAGAACTCATCCTTGACGGACTACTGGCGCTGCCGTAGCTCTGCCTTGCGAACTATCGTCCTGCCTGCTGGCGCTGCCGCAACCTTCGTAAACCTTCATCGTCGTCGGGACCTGCTGGCGTGGCCGCGGACCGTTTGTAACTACCATCTTCATCGGGACCTGCTGGCTCCGCCGCGGACCGTCGCTTCCTTCATCCATCTCGGGACCTGCTGGCTCCGCCGCGGCCCGACCATCTAGAACGCCGAGCTCGAGGATTGAGAGCTATTTCATCTATTGGTAACAAGACTGTCCCGCTACCCTTTTCCCAATCCAGAGACCAGAATCGAGGGGACCCCTGAGTCCAGACCTCCTTGTATCATTTTACCGTACTTGAAGATTTGCTTATAAAGTATCGTTGAACCTTATCCTGGTGTGGTGTACGTCTGTGGGGGGGAAGTTACTTGTCTGTACGATCGCTGGAGACGGCTCTCCCCGGAGACCTCTCCCCTTATCCTCGGCCGACCCTCCCGGTCCGTCTAACATTGGTGGCCAGCGGCGCGATCCGAATCACCGCATAATCGTACAGAGAGTAGCTCACCCCACGACGAAATCACGATGACAACCAAAGAAAGCGGATCCACCGAGAAATTTCAGATGGAGAAATTGGAAGAATACAGCCATCGTAAATTAAAACAATTCTGCATCGAACTAGGTATCGCTACCACCGGTCTAAGTACCAAAGACGATTTCAAGCATGCCCTAGAGTCCTGGGCAGAAACCGGGGCCGTCAGACCCCCCGACCAAAATATCGCAGCAGTAGAAAAAGACACCACGGCCCCCGAGGAGCGAAGAACGGGTCTCTCGCAAGACGAGATCCAGGAACGAGAAAGAACACGACTACATGAACTAGAAATGGCCCGGCTCAAAATGGATGGTGAACTTAAGTTGGCCGAACAAAAACTGAGCTTAGAGCATCTGCGTCTCCGAGAAGAAAGAGAGGAAAAACAGAGACAAAGGGAGCTTGAGGAAAAAAGACTGGCATATGAACACGAGCGCAAATTAGCTGAGATAGACTTACGCAAGCAGAACAAAGAATTAGGGGTGCCCGAGCAACCCCGCACCCCAGGGACAACAGATAAGAAGGTACACATCCCCAAGGATGTCGTTCGAGAATACTTCCGAGAGGACGACATCCAGCAATGGTTCAAGGCCTACGAAATCGCTATGACCGCCCACCGGATCGATCGAAGCGACTGGGGAGCCGGTCTATGGGGGAGATTCCTCAATGAGGGCCGCAATGCCCTGCTACAGCTCCCGGACCATCTGATGACCTCCTATGACCACATGAAAGCTGCCCTCCTCACCCGCTATGGGCTCACACCCGAGATGTACCGTCAGAGGTTCCGAGACTGCACCCGCATCCCGGGTACAACTTGGGTGGACTACGTGAACTATTTTAGCCGAGCCTTCGAGGGCTGGATCAAAGGAAGCAATGTCACAACTTACGAACAACTCTTCAATCTCATGGTGTGGGAGCATCTATCAAACAATTGCTTCATTGAGCTCCGGCAGCACCTCCTCGACAGCAAATTGACTGATCCACGGCAGCTCGCAGCCGAGGCTGACCGGTGGGAAATCACCAGAGTGGGCCGAAATGGATCCTATGAACAGAACCGGAACAACCACGGTCAGCACCGTCCCCGAGGAGGAGGAGGGGGCCAAGGACGAGGAAGAGACAACGCTCCGGCCGCCCCCGCTACCAGCACCACCCCCCCGGCCAACCGGGGCAGCACCCCGGCACGACCGGGATACAGAGCCAATGTCACGTGTCACCGATGCCAACGAGTCGGCCACTATGCAAACGACCCAAATTGCCCACAGTACCAGAGCCCAAGACCCCGCCAGGTGGCTGCGGCTGCCCTGGGGGAAGAACAGATCTCCGAGGAGCAGGAAGAATATGAGCAAGAGCATCAAGAATGGGAGCCAGCCGCCATGGCTCTAGCATGCTTAGGGGGGAAAGACATGGTCCCGCGGGTCCCCCTACCCGCTAACACCCGGAAGTACAGCCAATGGGTGAGCATCAATGGACGCCAGGCCGAAGCCCTCCGTGACACCGGGGCCAGTGTAACAGCCGTCCGCTGTCACCTGGTGACCCCAGAACAGTTCCTACCAAACATTCTCTGCCCTGTCCGTTCAGCCGATAACTCGGAGAGTCTGTGTCGGATGGCCTGCGTCCCTTTCGAATGGGGAGGGGTCTCCGGCATGTTGAAGGTGACGGTCCGAGATGATGCCCCCGTAGACTGCCTCCTGGGAAATGACCTTGAAAGCTCTCCGTGGGCAGCCGTAGAACGAAGAGAACACCTGGGGATGTTAGGCATCCCGGACTGGGCGTGCGTCACCACCCGGTCCATGGCCGCCCGTGCCAATCCCCGACCCGAGGAACCCGAATGGCCGGCGCCACCTCCCCCGGTCGCTCCAGTCGACGACACCGACCGTGCCGTCCCCCCAGAACCAGCTCAACCTCCGGACCTCGCTGGCCTCGACCAGTGGCATCAAGAGGGGGGACCCACACAGGAGCAGTTTCGCCAAGAGCAGAAGACCTGTCCCTCCCTCGAGGGACTCCGCCAACAAGCCCTCGCCCAGAGCGCAGGGGATACCTCCGGAACACATTGGATCTATTGGGACAATGATCTGCTATACAGTGAACAAAGGATCGCGGAGTTGGGGGCCAGCCGAGTGCTAGTGGTGCCCCTCCGTTTTAGAGACTTCTTGCTAAATCTGGCCCACGATGTCCCCCTGGCTGGACACCTGGGTCAGGATAAAACTTACAGCCGCCTAGTGACCCACTTCTTCTGGCCTAAAATGAGGAATGATGTACTCCAGCATTGCCGATCTTGCCCCACGTGCCAAGCCAGTGGAAAGAGCGGCCGCAAACTAAAAGCCCCCCTGCAACCATTTCCAGTGGTCACCACCCCGTTCGAGAGGGTCTGGATAGACATTGTGGGGCCCCTGGACCCCCGTACAACACAAGGACATCGGTTCATCCTGGTACTGGTGGACCACGCCACCCGCTACCCCGAGGCTGTTCCCCTGCGAACTGTGACAGCCCCGGTAGTCGGCCGGGCCCTGATGGGGATCTTCTCCCGTGTGGGCTTCCCCCGAGAAGTCGTCAGCGACAGAGGCACGAACTTTATTTCCAAATATATGAAGTCCCTCTGGCAACAGTGTGGGGTCACCTACCGATTCACGACCCCCTATCACCCTCAAGGAAACGGACTCGTTGAGCGGTTCAACCGCACGCTCAAAGGGATGATTGGGGGGTTGGAAGAGCCCCTCCGTCGCCAGTGGGATGTGCTGCTGCCGTGCCTCCTCTTCGCATATCGAGAGGTCCCCCAGAAGTCCCTCGGCTTCAGCCCGTTTGAATTATTGTATGGACACCCCGTACGGGGGCCGCTCAGTCTAGTCAAGGAAGGCTGGGAGATGCCCCCTCTAAAGAACCCTCCAGATGTCTTCAAATACCTCCTAACCCTCCGCAACCAGACCCGACGGTTCAGAGAGCTGGCAAAAGCAAACTTGGAGGCCAGTCAAGAGGACATGAAAAAGTGGTATGACCAAAATGCCTCCTCCATCGAATTTGAACCCGGACAACAAGTATGGGTGATGTCCCCCACCGAACCCTGCGCCCTGCAAGACAAGTGGATGGGGCCCTTCAAAGTAGTCGAGCGCAAGGGTCCTGTCACCTATCTCATCGACATGGAATCTTCACGGAACCCCCTCCGGGTCCTCCACGCTAATAGGCTGAAACCCCATTTCGTGCGCTCAGAACTCAGCCTCCTGATGGCCACAGACAATGGAGCCGAAGAAGACTCCGAACCCCTCCCTGACCTCTTAAGGACTCGGGAGAAAGACGGCTCCGTGGACGGGGTCCGACTCTCGGAGGCCCTCACCCTAGAACAACGCCAAGAATGTCGAGACCTTCTGTTGCAGTTCGCCAGCCTGTTTTCCCTCACCCCAGGTGTCACTTCCTGGTGTGTGCACGACGTGGACACGGGGGACAGCCCCCCTATCCGCCACCGGGCCTACCGCGTACCAGATCGGGTACGGGCCTGCATCCAGGAAGAAGTAACCAAAATGCTCACGCTCGGGGTCATTGAGCCCTCAGACAGCCCCTGGGCCAGCCCAGTCGTACTGGTCCCCAAAGCAGCCACTCCCGGCACCACACCGGAACTCCGGTTCTGCGTCGACTACCGGGGCCTGAATGCGGTCACCAGAACGGACGCACACCCCATCCCCCGAGCAGACGAGCTAATCGACCGCATGGGAGCTGCCCGCTACCTCAGCATTTTCGACCTGACGGCGGGCTACTGGCAGATCGGCCTCACACCCCGGGCCCAAGAACGATCTGCATTTTCCACTCCTGACGGCCATTATCATTTCAAGGTCATGCCCTTCGGCATGAAGAATGCCCCAGCAACGTTTCAGCGACTCGTTAATCAGGTCTTGGCCGGGCTCGAAGGATTCAGCGCCGCCTACCTAGACGACATCGCTGTATACAGCCACCATTGGTCCGACCACCTCCACCACCGCCGAGCGGTGCTACAGGCCCTTCAGCGAGCTGGCCTCACGATCAAGGCCAGCAAATGCCAAATTGGTCAGGGGTCCGTAACCTACCTCGGACACCAGGTGGGAAGCGGCCTGGTGGCCCCTCTGCAGCTCAAGATTGCCGCCATCCAGTCCTGGCAGCCCCCCATCACCCAGACCGAGGTACGCGCCTTTCTGGGACTCACGGGCTATTACCGACGGTTCGTGAAGGACTATGGTACCATAGTGGGGCCCCTCACAGAACTCACGTCCAAAAATCAACCAAAGAAGGTCAACTGGACCCCAGATTGTCAAACAGCCTTCGAACAACTGAAGGCCGCCATGTGCTCCGCCCCTGTGCTCCAGGCCCCCGACTACAGCCGGGAATTCGTCGTCCAGACGGATGCCTCCGACCACGGCATTGGGGCGGTCCTGTCTCAATTGAACCCCGAAGGCCTTGATCAGCCAGTGGCCTTCATCAGCAGGCGACTCCTACCTCGAGAACAACGCTGGAGCACCATCGAGAGGGAGGCCTTCGCCGTGGTATGGGCCCTCAAAAAGCTCCGGCCCTATCTCTTTGGCACACACTTCCGGGTACAGACCGACCATCGACCCCTGCAGTGGCTGATGCAGATGCGGGGGGAGAACCCAAAACTACTACGTTGGTCCATCTCCCTCAAGGGATGGACTTCACTGTGGAACATCGGCCTGGGCCAGATCACGCCAACGCGGATGGCCTGTCACGCTTTTTCCGCCTCGACGAGGAGAGTCCCCAAGAGGATGGGTGACTCTCCCCGCCTTCAGCTGGGGGGGACGCATGTTGGACAGGCCACATGAAGGGCCCGCTCCCCCTCTGCCCGACCAGGCCCGAGCCCGGTCCCTCAAGTGTCACACACCACCACTTCACGTTTTCCGTCCCCTCCGGGACCCCTGCCTCTGAACATATCGACCTCGTGGGCCCGATCCACTACTGGCCCGCGCGCCCAACCTGGGCGCCATCTTGGACACTACACCACGAGGCCGCGTGGCCCCCGATCGACCCTAACCCTGGGCCTGGCCAGGCCTCAGACATCCCGGCACCACCATCCACCCAGGAGGTGAGCGGACTACTTGGCAGGTCAATGGGAGAAAGAGGTGTCGATGGCTCTCCCCCGCCAGGTACCGCTCGCCCACAACCTCCCCGGGCGCTGGCTCCACCCCCCTGCTGGGTGTCTGGACTCCCTCATCCCGGACCCCCCGACCTCCAAGTGCGAGGGTCCGGACATCAAAGGGCACCAGCCCTATAACTGAGGCAGCTCCAGAGCAGGAAGGCAGTTGTATCCTGGAGTCGAGAGACGCAGAGAAGAACTCATCCTTGACGGACTACTGGCGCTGCCGTAGCTCTGCCTTGCGAACTATCGTCCTGCCTGCTGGCGCTGCCGCAACCTTCGTAAACCTTCATCGTCGTCGGGACCTGCTGGCGTGGCCGCGGACCGTTTGTAACTACCATCTTCATCGGGACCTGCTGGCTCCGCCGCGGACCGTCGCTTCCTTCATCCATCTCGGGACCTGCTGGCTCCGCCGCGGCCCGACCATCTAGAATGCCGAGCTCGAGGATTGAGAGCTATTTCATCTATTGGTAACAAGACTGTCCCGCTACCCTTTTCCCAATCCAGAGACCAGAATCGAGGGGACCCCTGAGTCCAGACCTCCTTGTATCATTTTACCGTACTTGAAGATTTGCTTATAAAGTATCGTTGAACCTTATCCTGGTGTGGTGTACGTCTGTGGGGGGGAAGTTACTTGTCTGTACGATCGCTGGAGACGGCTCTCCCCGGAGACCTCTCCCCTTATCCTCGGCCGACCCTCCCGGTCCGTCTAACACATATGGCCATGTCTGAACTGGGGTGTCAGAGTGGGCTAAAGAACGGTGATGGATTAAACCCAGATCTGTTGACTGGGAGCGAGTGTTTGATTGGTT
This sequence comes from Lissotriton vulgaris, assembly GCF_964263255.1. Classification (NCBI taxonomy): domain Eukaryota; kingdom Metazoa; phylum Chordata; class Amphibia; order Caudata; family Salamandridae; genus Lissotriton; species Lissotriton vulgaris. Next base: position 1,524,629,441 of record NC_141696.1, on the reverse strand, counting down.
CAGAGGCTTCGTCCATCACCACCCCCTTTTGTACCGCTTTGTTCGCCATAAGTTGGCAGGGTATGCTCAGACGTGAGTCCCTTGCTCACTTTGCCACTGGATTCAAGCAAGCCGGGCTGAAGACGGCTGACATGCCAGAAACCGGTCCTCGGAAGCTTGTTTCCGGTCCAGGGAAGGCATGGCTTGTCAGTTCGTGCTGGACTGTTCCCATAAGGCACAGGGTCAGACTGATTTGCATATGGCCATGTCTGAACTGGGGTGGCAGAGTGGGCTAAAGAACGGTGATGGATTAAACCCAGATCTGTTGACTGGGTGCGAGTGTTTGATTGGTTCGGATGCTCTGTCCATCACCACCCCCTTTTGTACCGCTTTGTTCGCCATAAGTTGGCAGGGTATGCTCAGACGTGAGTCCCTTGCTTGCTTTGCCACTGGATTCAAGCAAGCCGGGCTGAAGACGGCTGAAATGCCAGAAACCGGTCCTCGGAAGCTTGTTTCCGTTCCAGGGAAGGCATGGCTTGGCTATTTGGGATGGACTGTTCCCTTGAGGCACAGGGTCAGACTGATTTGCATATGGCCATGTCTGAACTGGGGTGGCAGAGCGAGCTAAAGAACAGTGATGGATTAAACCCAGATCTGTTGACTGGGTGCGAGTGTTTCATTGGTTCAGATGCTCTGTCCATCACCACCCCCTTTTGTACCGCTTTATTCGCCATAAGTTGGCAGGGTATGCTCAGACGTGAGTCCCTTGCTCACTTTGCCACTGGATTCAAGCAAGCCGGGCTGAAGACGGCTGAAATGCCAGAAACCGGCCCTCGGAAGCTTGTTTCCGGTCCAGGGAAGGCATGGCTTGGCAGTTCGGGCTGGACTGTTTCCATGAGGCACAGGGTCAGACTGATTGGCATATGGCCATGTCTAAACTGGGGTGGCAGAGTGGGCTAAAGAACGGTGATGGATTAAACCCAGATCTGTTGATTGGGTGCGAGTATTTCATTGGTTCAGACGCTCCGTCCATCACCACCTTCTTTTGTACCGCTTTGTTCGCCATAAGTTGGCAGGGTATGCTCACACATGAGTCCCTTGCTCACTTTGCCACTGGATTCAAGCAAGCCGGGCTGAAGACGGCTGAAATGCCAGAAACCAGTCCTCGGAAGCTTGTTTCAGGTCCAGGGAAGGCATGGCTTGGCAGTTCGGAATGGACTGTTCCCATGAGGCACAGGGTCAGACTGATTTGCATATGGCCATGTCTGAACAGGGGTGGCAAAGTGGGCTAAAGAAGGGTGATGGATTAAACCCAGATCTGTTGACTGGGTGCGAGTGTTTGATTGATGCAGATGCTCCATCCATCACCTCCCCCTTTTGTACCACTTTGTTCGCCATAAGTTGGCAGGGTATGCTCAGACGTGAGTCCCTTGCTCGCTTTGCCACTGGATTCAAGCAAGCCGGGCTGAAGACGGCTGAAATGCCAGACACCGGTCCTCGGTAGCTTGTTTCCGTTCCAGGGAAGGCATGGCTTGGCTATTTGGGATGGACTGTTCCCTTGAGGCACAGGGTCAGACTGATTTGCATGTGACCATGTCTGAACTGGGGTGGCAGAGCAAGCTAAAGAAGGGTGATGGATTAAACCCAGACCTGTTGACTGGGTGCAAGTGTTTCATTGGTTCAGATGCTCCGTCCATCACCACCCCCTTTTGTACCGCTTTGTTCGCCATAAGTTGGCAGGGTATGCTCAGGCGTGAGTCCCTTGCTCACTTTGCCACTGGATTCAAGCAAGCAGGGCTGAAGACGGCTGAAATGCCAGAAACCGGTCCTCAGAGGCTTGTTTCCGGTCCAGGGAAGGCATGGCTTGGCAGTTCGGGCTGGACTGTTCCCATGAGGCACAGGGTCAGACTGATTGGCATATGGCCATGTCTAAATTGGGGTGGCAGAGTGGGCTAAAGAACGGTGATGGATTAAACCCAGATATGTTGACTGGGTGCGAGTGTTTCATTGGTTCAGATGCTCCGTCTATCACCACCCCCTTTTGTACCGCTTTGTTCGCCATAAGTTGGCAGGGTATGCTCAGACGTGAGTCCCTTGCTCACTTTACCACTGGATTCAAGCAAGCCGGGCTGAAGACGGCTGAAATGCCAGAAACCAGTCCTCGGAAGCTTGTTTCCGGTCCAGGGAAGGCATGGCTTGGCAGTTCGGGCTGGACTGTTCCCATGAGGCACAGGGTCAGGCTGATTTGCATATGGCCATGTCTGAACTGGGGTGGCAAAGAGGGCTAAAGAACGGTGATGGATTAAACCCAGATCTGTTGACTTGGTGCGAGTGTTTGATTGGTTCAGTTGCTTCGTCCATCACAACCCCCTTTTGTACCGCTTTGTTCGCCATAAGTTGGCAGGGTATGCTCAGACGTGAGTCCCTTGCTCACTTTGCCACCGGATTCAAGCAAGCCAGGCTGAAGACGGCTGACATGCCAGAAACCGGTCTTTGGAAGCTTCTTTCCGGTCCAGGGAAGGCATGGCTTGTCAGTTCATGCTGGACTGTTCCCATGAGGCACAGGGTCAGACTGATTTGCATATGGCCATGTCTGAACTGGGGTGTCAGAGTGGGCTAAAGAACGGTGATGGATTAAACCCAGATCTGTTGACTGGGTGCAAGTGTTTCATTGGTTCAGATGCTCCGTCCATCACCACCCCCTTTTGTACCGCTTTGTTCGCCATAAGTTGGCAGGGTATGCTCAGACGTGAGTCCCTTGCTCACTTTGCCACTGGATTCAAGCAAGCCGGCTGAAGACGGCTAAAATGCCAGAAACCGGTCCTCGGAAGCTTGTTTCCGGTCCAGGGAAGGCATGGCTTGGCAGTTCGGGCTGGACTGTTCTCATGAGGCACAGGGTCAGACTGATTTGCATATGGCCATGTCTGAACTGGGATGGCAGAGTGGGCTAAAGAACGGTGATGGATTAAACCCAGATCTGTTGACTGGGTGCGAGTGTTTGATTGGTTCAGATGCTCTGTCCATCACCACCCCCTTTTGTACCGCTTTGTTCGCCATAAGTTGGCAGGGTATGCTCAGACGTGAGTCCCTTGCTCACTTTGCCACCGGATTCAAGCAAGCCGGGCTGAAGACGGCTGAAATGCCAGAAACAGGTCCTCGGAAGCTTGTTTCCGGTCCAGGGAAGGCATGGCTTGGCAGTTCGGGCTGGACTGTTTCCATGAGGCACAGGGTCAGACTGATTGGAATATGAGCATGTCTAAACTGGGGTGGCAGAGTGGGCTAAAGAACGGTGATGGATTAAACCCAGATCTGTTGATTGGGTGCGAGTGTTTGATTGGTTCAGATGATCCGTCCATCACCGCCTCCTTTTTTACCACTTTGTTCGCCATAAGTTGGCAGGGTATGCTCAGACGTGAGTCCCTTGCTCGCTTTGACACTGGATTCAAGCAAGCCGGGCTGAAGACGGCTGAAATGCCAGACACCGGTCCTCGGAAGCTTGTTTCCGTTCCAGGGAAGGCATGGCTTGGCTATTTGGGATGGACTGTTCCCTTGAGGCACAGGGTCAGACTGATTTGCATATGGCCATGTCTGAACTGGGGTGGTAGAGCAAGCTAAAGAACGGTGATGGATTAAACCCAGATCTGTTGACTGGGTGCGAGTGTTTCATTGGTTCAGATGCTCCGTCCATCACCACCCCCTTTTGTACCGTTTTGTTCGCCATAAGTAGGCAGGGTATGCTCAGACGTGAGTCCCTTGCTCACTTTACCACTGGATTCAAGCAAGCCGGGCTGAAGACGGCTGAAATGCCAGAAACCAGTCCTTGGAAGCTTGTTTCCGGTCCAGGGAAGGTATGGCTTGGCAGTTCCGGCTGGACTGTTCCCATGAGGCACAGGGTAAGACTGATTTGCATATGGCCATGTCTGAACTGGGGTGTCAGAGTGGGCTAAAGAACGGTGATGGATTAAACCCAGATCTGTTGACTGGGTGCGAGTGTTTGATTGGTTCAGATGCTCTGTCCATCACCACCCCCTTTTGTACCGCTTTGTTCGCCATAAGTTGGCAGGGTATGCTCAGACGTGAGTCCCTTGCTCACTTTGCCACCGGATTCAAGCAAGCCGGGCTGAAGACGGCTGAAATGCCAGAAACAGGTCCTCGGAAGCTTGTTTCCGGTCCAGGGAAGGCATGGCTTGGCAGTTCGGGCTGGACTGTTTCCATGAGGCACAGGGTCAGACTGATTGGAATATGAGCATGTCTAAACTGGGGTGGCAGAGTGGGCTAAAGAACGGTGATGGATTAAACCCAGATCTGTTGATTGGGTGCGAGTGTTTGATTGGTTCAGATGATCCGTCCATCACCGCCTCCTTTTTTACCACTTTGTTCGCCATAAGTTGGCAGGGTATGCTCAGACGTGAGTCCCTTGCTCGCTTTGACACTGGATTCAAGCAAGCCGGGCTGAAGACGGCTGAAATGCCAGACACCGGTCCTCGGAAGCTTGTTTCCGTTCCAGGGAAGGCATGGCTTGGCTATTTGGGATGGACTGTTCCCTTGAGGCACAGGGTCAGACTGATTTGCATATGGCCATGTCTGAACTGGGGTGGTAGAGCAAGCTAAAGAACGGTGATGGATTAAACCCAGATCTGTTGACTGGGTGCGAGTGTTTCATTGGTTCAGATGCTCCGTCCATCACCACCCCCTTTTGTACCGTTTTGTTCGCCATAAGTAGGCAGGGTATGCTCAGACGTGAGTCCCTTGCTCACTTTACCACTGGATTCAAGCAAGCCGGGCTGAAGACGGCTGAAATGCCAGAAACCAGTCCTTGGAAGCTTGTTTCCGGTCCAGGGAAGGTATGGCTTGGCAGTTCCGGCTGGACTGTTCCCATGAGGCACAGGGTAAGACTGATTTGCATATGGCCATGTCTGAACTGGGGTGTCAGAGTGGGCTAAAGAACGGTGATGGATTAAACCCAGATCTGTTGACTAGGTGCGAGTGTTTGATTGGTTCAGAGGCTTCGTCCATCACCACCCCCTTTTGTACCGCTTTGTTCGCCATAAGTTGGCAGGGTATGCTCAGACGTGAGTCCCTTGCTCACTTTGCCACTGGATTCAAGGAAGCCGGGCTGAAGACGGCTGACATGCCAGACACCGGTCCTCGGAAGCTTGTTTCCGTTCCAGGGAAGGCATGGCTTGGCTATTTGGGATGGACTGTTCCCTTGAGGCACAGGGTCAGACTGATTTGCATATGGCCATGTCTGAACTGGGGTGGCAGAAAGAGCTAAAGAACGGTGATGGATTAAACCCAGATCTGTTGACTGGGTGCGAGTGTTTCATTGGTTCAGATGCTCTGTCCATCACCACCCCCTTTTGTACCGCTTGATTCGCCATAAGTTGGCAGGGTATGCTCAGACGTGAGTCCCTTGCTCACTTTGCCACTGGATTCAAGCAAGCCGGGCTGAAGACGGCTGAAATGCCAGAACCCGGTCCTCGGAAGCTTGTTTCCGGTCCAGGGAAGGCATGGCTTGGCAGTTCGGGCTGGACTGTTCCCATGAGGCACAGGGTCAGACTGATTTGCATATGGCCATGTCTGAACTGGGGTGGCTGAGTGGGCCAAAGAACGGTGATGGATTAAACCCAGATCTGTTGACTGGGTGCAAGTGTTTGATTGCTTCAGATGCTCAGTCCATCACTACCCCCTTTTGTACCGCTTTATTCGCCATAAGTTGGCAGGGTATGCTCAGACGTGAGTCCCTTGCTCACTTTGCCACTGGATTCAAGCAAGCCGGACTGACAACGGCTGAAATGCCAGAAACCGGTCCTCGGAAGCTTGTTTCCGGTCCAGGGAAGGCATGGCTTGGCAGTTCGGGCTGGACTGTTTTCATGAGGCACAGGGTCAGACTGATTGGCATATGGCCATGTCTGAACTGGGGTGGCAGAGTGGGCTAAAGAACGGTGATGGATTAAACCCAGATCTGTTCACTGGGTGGGAGTGTTTCATTGGTTCAGATGCTCCGTCCATCGCCACCCCCTTTTGTACTGCTTTGTTTGCCATAAGTTGTCAGGGTATGCTCAGACGTGAGTCCCTTGCTCACTTTACCACTGGATTCAAGCAAGCCGGGCTGAAGACGGCTGAAATGCCAGAAACCGGTCCTCTGAAGCTTGTTTCCGGTCCAGGGAAGGCATGGCTTGGCAGTTCGGGCTGGACTGTTCCCATGAGGCACAGGGTCAGACTTATTTACATATGACCATGTCTGAACTGGGGTGGCAGAGTGGGCTAAAGAACGGTGATGGATTAAACCCAGATCTGTTGACTGGGTGCGAGTGTTTGATTGGTTCGGATGCTCTGTCCATCACCACCCCCTTTTGTACCGCTTTGTTCGCCATAAGTTGGCAGGGTATGCTCAGACGTGAGTCCCTTGCTCACTTTGCCACTGGATTCAAGCAAGCCGGGCTGAAGACGGCTGAAATGCCAGAAACCGGTCCTCGGAAGATTGTTTCCAGTCCAGGGAAGGCATGGCTTGGCAGTTCGGAATGGACTGTTCTCATGAGGCACAGGGTCAGACTGATTTGCATATGGCCTTGTCTGAACTGGGGTGGCAGAGTGGGCTAAAGAACGGTGATGTATTAAACCCAGATCTGTTGACTGGGTGCGGGTGTTTGATTGTTTCAGATGCTCCGTCCATCACCACCCCCTTTTGTACGGCTTTGTTCGCCATAAGTTGGCAGGGTACGCTCAGACGTGAGTCCCTTGCTCGCTTTGCCACTGGATTCAAGCAAGCCGGGCTGAAGACGGCTGAAATGCCAGAAACCGGTCCTCGGAAGCTTGTTTCCGTTCCAGGGAAGGCATGGCTTGGCTATTTGGGATGGACTGTTCCCTTGAGGCACAGGGTCAGACTGATTTGCATATGGCCATGTCTGAACTGGCGTGGCAGAAAGAGCTAAAGAACGGTGATGGATTAAACCCAGATCTGTTGACTGGGTGCGAGTGTTTCATTTGTTCAGATGCTCTGTCCATCACCACCCCCTTTTGTACCGCTTGATTCGCCATAAGTTGGCAGGGTATGCTCAGACGTGAGTCCCTTGCTCACTTTGCCACTGGATTCAAGCAAGCCGGGCTGAAGACGGCTGAAATGCCAGAACCCGGTCCTCGGAAGCTTGTTTCCGGTCCAGGGAAGGCATGGCTTGGCAGTTCGGGCTGGACTGTTCCCATGAGGCACAGGGTCAGACTGATTTGCATATGGCCATGTCTGAACTGGGGTGGCTGAGTGGGCCAAAGAACGGTGATGGATTAAACCCAGATCTGTTGACTGGGTGCAAGTGTTTGATTGCTTCAGATGCTCAGTCCATCACTACCCCCTTTTGTACCGCTTTATTCGCCATAAGTTGGCAGGGTATGCTCAGACGTGAGTCCCTTGCTCACTTTGCCACTGGATTCAAGCAAGCCGGACTGACAACGGCTGAAATGCCAGAAACCGGTCCTCGGAAGCTTGTTTCCGGTCCAGGGAAGGCATGGCTTGGCAGTTCGGGCTGGACTGTTTTCATGAGGCACAGGGTCAGACTGATTGGCATATGGCCATGTCTGAACTGGGGTGGCAGAGTGGGCTAAAGAACGGTGATGGATTAAACCCAGATCTGTTCACTGGGTGCGAGTGTTTCATTGGTTCAGATGCTCCGTCCATCACCACCCCCTTTTGTACTGCTTTGTTTGCCATAAGTTGTCAGGGTATGCTCAGACGTGAGTCCCTTGCTCACTTTACCACTGGATTCAAGCAAGCCGGGCTGAAGACGGCTGAAATGCCAGAAACCGGTCCTCTGAAGCTTGTTTCCGGTCCAGGGAAGGCATGGCTTGGCAGTTCGGGCTGGACTGTTCCCATGAGGCACAGGGTCAGACTTATTTACATATGACCATGTCTGAACTGGGGTGGCAGAGTGGGCTAAAGAACGGTGATGGATTAAACCCAGATCTGTTGACTGGGTGCGAGTGTTTGATTGGTTCAGATGCTCCTTCCATCACAACCCCCTTTTGTACCGCTTTGTTCGCCATAGGTTGGCAGGGTATGCCCAGACATGAGTCTCTTGCTCACTTTGCCACTGGATTCAAGCAAGCTGGGCTGAAGACGGGTGAAATGCCAGAAACCGGTCCCCGGAAGCTTGTTTCCAGTCCAGGGAAGGCATGGCTTGGCAGTTCAGGCTCAACCGTTCCCATGAGGCACAGGGTCAGACTGATTTGCATATGGCCATGTCTGAACTGGGGTGGCAGAGTGGGCTAAAGAACGGTGATGGATTAAACCCAGATTTGTTGACTGGGTGCGAGTGTTTGATTGGTTCAGATGCTCCGTCCATCACCACCCCCTTTTGTACCACTTTGTTCGCCATAAGTTGGCAGGGTATGCTCAGACGTGAGTCCCTTGCTCGCTTTGCCACTGGATTCAAGCAAGCCGGGCTTAAGACGGCTGTAATGCCAGAAACCGGTCCTCGGAAGCTTGTTTCCGTTCCAGGGAAGGCATGGCTTGGCTATTTGGGATGGACTGTTCCCTTGAGGCACAGGGTCAGACTGATTTGCCTATGGCCATGTCTGAACTGGGGTGGCAGAGCGAGCTAAAGAACGTCCATCACCACCCACTTTTGTACCGCTGTGTAGTTAACTAAGCACTCTTGCTTGTCAATGAAATCATTTACTGACCCCGCCCAACCGACCCCCCATGGCAAATGTTGAGTCAGCAAATGTTGAGTCAGCCAAACTCCACCATCTTCTTAGACACCATCCTAAGAAGGGTAATCATCAGGGTGGATTGGGTCCACCATCCTACCCGCCGCAATCTCCTTCTCCTCATTGACTTGCACCAAATCTCCCATCCCCTGTACTTTGCACAGCTGCCAATGACCAGGTGGGGTATTATTCCATCCACAGGGTTATTGCCTTCATCTTAACCAGGAAATTAGCACTTTACCCCAATCCTTCTGCCCCTCCCCACCTCCTTGATGTCCTTGTTCGACAAAACAGAGCAATAGCAAATGTCCTGAGCCCTTGTGTTGAAATCTGCACAGAAACCTGTAGCAGGGGCCTTGTAACTCCAGCATGCTCCATTCTCATTTGTCTTTATGTGGTTTGCCACCCTGCAATACCCCACAGGTGGGGCTATTCTGAAAGGTTGTGGGGGGCAGGCCACTCCTGCTAGCCATATTAGCCACCAGCAAGGCCAACCAGGCATCATGTACCGATACCACAGCTCATTGTCTCCCTCACCAAACATTTTACTGTTTTCAATCCCCACATTGCTCCAAACTCCTTATCATATCGAAGCCCGGCCACGCTTCTGAAACTGATGTGGGCTGAACTTATCAGGCCCAGGAACTAATCAATGAAACACTACACTCCAGTAATTGTTTATACATTACACTTGAGTAGATTGTAAATGCTGCCATCCAGGTGTCGATGTTGGAGGGTGCCTTGGGCCCGATTCACAGAACTAACTTAAGACAAAATCCTAAACTTACTACCATTTTGGTATTCACAGAAGGCTCTTACTCATTTTGGTATTCACAGAAGGCTCTTACTCATTTTGGTATTCACAGAAGGCTCTTACTCATTTTGCTATTCACAGAGTTAGGACTCCTAACTTTAGGTCTCCTAAATGCCTTCTGTGAATACCGAAAGTCTTAAAATTAGGATTTTTCTGAATTTAATAGTAGTAAAGTTAGGACTTCTAACTTTAGGACTCCTAAATGCATTCTGTGAATACCCAAAGTCTTAAAATTAGGATTTTGCACAGTTTAGGAGTAGTAAAGTTAGGATTCCTAACTTTAAGACTCCTAAATTGAGAAAAATCCTAATTTTAAGACTTTCGGTATTCACAGAAGGCATTTAGGAGTCCTAAAGTTAGGACTCCTAACTTCTGTGAATACCGAAATGAGTAAGGGCCCGATTCACAGATTGAACTTAAGACTCAATCCTAAACTTACTACTATATTGGCATTCACAGAATGCACTTACTACTTTTGGCATTCACAGAATGAACTTACTACTTTTGGCATTCACAGAATGAACTTACTACTTTTGGTATTCACAGAAGTTAGGAGTTTGTCTTAAGACAAACTTAAGACAGACTTAAGACAAAATCCTAACTTAAGTGAGTGAAGAGAAGACAAGAAATATCATGATAGCGAGGGGTAACTAGAGAAGAGTAGGAGGGGGAAGAGTCTCATAAAGTAGAGAAGGAGATGACGCTGGTCTGGATAAACGAGGTGTCTGTGAAGGTAGGATGATGGAGCAGGAATAAGTCAGAAATTGATGATTATAGGCAGTAGGGTGACAGGTTGGCATGTACTGAAAGGGGGCGTTGAAAGGCGAGTAGAGTAAAGGAGTAGAAACAGTGAATGTGGAGGGTGAGGGTGGTGAAGGACCGGGATGAAGAGAAAGGAAGATGATTGGAGAGAAGGCGATGAACGAATGATGAGCGATAGGAAGGGCCAGAGAAGGAGGGTGAAGAGACTGGAGGAGAGGGTCAGAGGAAGGGGAGAGACGAGTGATGAGTGGGGAGAGTGAAGGACATAGAGAGGATGATGGAAAAGGAGAAATATAGTGGGAGAGAGGAGGAGAACGGGCAAGAAGATGGAACACGCCAGTCACACTTCAGGAGAGACTCTTCAGTTTTGAGGCACTCACATGAGCTGCACTTCTTCTTTCTTCCCCTTAAAATACATTCGGCTCAAGGAAGTGGCGACCAAATATGGGTTGAGATGCTAACCACCAGATGAGAGGTCCAGATGTCAACCTCGAAAGCTGTGCTCTTCGCACGGTATGAAGCTATCGGTAGGAAAAGACCCACATATGATGTTTGCTCAGATCTGCTCCGGTTGCCAACTCTGGGCCTGATTCACAAAAGTGAGCTTACCCTGTTGAAAGATGAGGGTGTGGAAGAGAGAGGGAAGCAGGGCATGGGGAGAGAGAGAGACAGAGAGAGAGAGAGAGAGACAGAGAGAGCGAGAGAGAGAGAGAGAGAGAGGAAAATGAGGTGGAGAGAAGGAAGAGGGTAAGTCATAAAGACAGACAGGGTGAGGCAGTGAGTGAGAAAGGTGAGGTGGAGAGAGGAGGATGAGGTGGAAGGAGAGGGGAGTGAGGCAGAGAGAGAGAAAGGTGAGGCGAAGAGAAAAGAAGGTGAGGCAGAGAGAGTCAATGGTGAGGTGAAGAGGGAAGGGTGAGGTAAAGAGAGGAGAGTAATAATTAGGAGAATTCAGAGAAGAGGCATGAGGGTGAGGAAGACAGGGACAGAAAAAGGAAAGCGAGTGGATGAGGCAGAGGGTGCGGAGTGTGAGGCTGAGGGAAGGATGATGTGGAGAGAGTAACCTGAGGGTAAGACAAAAGGGTTAGGTGTTGAGAGAGGATGTTGTTGCACTTTGACAGGATGGCTAGGTGAAGAAAAAAGGGGGTGAGGTAAGAGAAAAAGGAGGGTAAGGCAGACACAGAGAGGAAGCTGCTGAAAGGAGAGAGGAGGATGAGGGGGAGAGAGAGGAGGGTGAGGTGGAGAGAGAGGAGGGTGAAGCGGTAAGAGAGAAGAGGATGAGGTGGAGAGAGAGGGGGTGAGGCAGTAAGAGAGAGCAGGGTGAGGTCAAGATAGATGAGGTGCGAAGAAGCAGAGAGTCAGGCGGGAAGGGAAGCAGGGTGAAGAGGAGGGGGAGGTGGAGAGAGTAGAAGAGGTAATGCACATATGTACAAAACTCCAGAAAGACAGAGCAAAACAAGGAAATCGCTTAGTATGCCCAGAGCCAACTCTCAGACACCCGGGAGACTCTAGGCAGCCCCTTTCATCTTCATGGCACATCCACGCTCCTTCGGGGTCCTCCCAGATCCCGAATCCTGGCGCAGGGCCGGACCAGGACCCAGCTAACTAATCTCAGGCACTGGAGGCATCAAGGAACACGCATAGAGCATAGTGGTTCTCATACCTGTCTGTTGCTGTCCCTGCTCTGCCCCTTGAGGGGGGCCTACAGTGCAACTACCCTTGAAACGCCCTTCAGGACTCCTCTGAGGGGACAGGGTGCTGTGTGACCCTGAGCACATTCCTACTGCATGGCTCCAGCCGCACTGCAGTGTCTCTGCGGGTGGCCCTATCACCTGTTTGCAAGGGGCTGAGACATGGTACCCCTACCTCCTTCGTCTCTATAGGGGCTCTGTGATGCTCTGAATAACGTCCTGGGTGCCTTTCACATAGTCAACCCTTTCATCCCTATCTGCCTGTGTCGTAATAAGTCTCGGGTATACAAACAAAGCCCTGCAAAATTTACTAATTTACAAAGAGCAGGCATTCATGCAAATTAGAGAACACCCACTTTTTTATGCTATCATTGTGCTGTAGAAATTTGGCAGAGATCACTGTTAGCATTTAGCCAAAGCCATCTTGTCCCGGCAGCCATCTTGTTGACCATGTGCTTGCCATGTGCTCTTTCCTTCATCGCTGTTGCCTGCCCTTGTGCTTTGTTCAAGAACTGGCTATACTTAGCCCCTGCTACTCTGCACATGCTCAGAAGAGTCTGTAGCTGCCCATGCCCCTGCTCTAGTCTGTTACTGTCAGGATGTTTTAACTGTAGTCAGCAACCCATGGCCCATGGCCCCTCATTCTTTGTTGACTGTGCATTTTCTGTATGACCATCTATGTATGTAACAATTCCTATATGAACTTGTACCGCCTACTTTTGAGCTCCTGGCATGATGCCAGGCAGGAAGTGCTAGACATGCAGAGATCTGCTTCTACAGAAGAACTTGAGCAATGGTCTAAGGAGGGAACATTGGATGATGAGGACTGTTGGAAAAATACAGACATGACCAAGAGGAAACAGCCCACAGCCTATTTACAACCAATTATTCATATGGCACATGGGCAGGCACATGTTGGAGCCTCCTCGATACCGAAGTGCTTACGCAAGTTTGGGAGTATCCAGAAATTGCTGGCGCAGCTAAAAAGATAGTGCAGTCCTGCGAGATTTGTCTCCAGTACAATCCTGGATAGGGGACAAGAACTCCTACAGGAGGGTTTGCCACACCAATTGCACCTTTTAAAGTTTTGCAAATGGATTACATCCAGCTTGAACGCTGTAATAGTCTGAAATATGTACTTGTCGTGGTATGTACCTTCAGTAAATGGATAGAGGCGTACCCTATGAAAGATAATACAGCTCTTACTACAGCAAAGGTACTTCTAAAAGAATTCTTCCCCAGATTTGGTGTTTGCGAACTTTTGTGGAGTGACAACGGACCCCATTTTATTGGGCAAGTTGTTGAGTATGTCCTGAAAGGATTAGGGATTAAGCAGAAGTTTCATGCTGCCTTCCACTCACAATCAGCAGGGCTAGTGGAGCGATACAATGCTACTCTCAAGCTTAAACTAGCTAAGATTCAGGCTTCCGCATCTTTGAAATGACCTGACGCACTAACTTGGCATTGTTGTCCATTAGATCAGTGCCACATTCACAATCTGTTGGTAGTGTACAAGGGGGTTACCCAACAAAGTCACTGGGACCTGGGTTAAGTAAGTATTAAGAGGAAGGGGTCCCAGTGTGAACAGGGAGCAAATAAAACACGTTTTAACATGAATTAATCAAAAACACTTGTTGGGATCCACAGAGTTTTATTCACCATGGGATCAGGTGTAATTAATACACATATTGTAGCGAATGATCAACTGTATTAAAGGTCATACAGTGCCCCAGGAAGGAAAAGGGGAGTGATGGTGTGAAGGTAGGGAAGTGATGGGATAATGTGACTGTAAAATCAGCAATTCGAAACATATTTCATGCCATAACTAGTATCGCAACAACTGCCATAACAAGATGGCGACATTATTTAGATGAAGGCATACAACACAATGTACAAAATGTATACAAATAATCGCATGTGTGGTTGCCGGAGTTGGAAAGACCGTCGACGTTTCGACCCTCTAAGAATGCAGGAAGAAATAGCCTTGCTGCGGGGTCTTCATCAGGACCAAGGAAGGGGCAAAGGACCAAAGGGTCAGAAAATGTCCTCGTGGTCTTTGCGTGGTATAAAGTAGTTGCGGTTTCTAAAAATTCCACCGAAAAGCGGCGAAGCACGAAGGGCTGGTATTCAATCGATTGGGGTGGTGATAACATCCATCATTCAAGTCTTAAGACAAACCTAAGACAAAATCCTAACTTCTGTGAATACCAAAAGTAGTAAGTTCATTCTGTGAATGCCAAAAGTAGTAAGTGCATTCTGTGAATACCAAAATAGTAGTAAGTTTAGGATTGAGTCTTAAGTTCATTCTGTGAATCGGGCCCATTATGTTTACCCAAATACTCGAACTGCTAAGGCTAATGGTCCATTTGTTATAGCTGTTACTAGAGCCCGAGCAGATTTTTGTGTGGGTAGTGTTGGGAAAATTCCAGAGGGGAAAAGTAAATGTACTTTAGTTCTGAACATTGCTGGTATCAACAACAGTAGCTTGTTGGACAGGCCCCATGAAGGGCTCGCGCCCTCCCCGCATGACCGGGCCCAGATACCGGCTCTCCCAGTGCTACCCACAGAAGCACCCCGCAACCCGTCCCCTACGGGACGCCTGCTCCCGGATATCTATGTATCACTGGCCGGGCCACCGTCAGCACCATTGCCCGGACCAGCCGCCATCTTGGACACTACACCACGAGGCCGCGTGGCCTCAGCTCGACCCTAACCCTGGGCCTGGCCAGACCCCGACATCCCGGCACCACCATCCACCCAGGAGGTGAACGGACCACTTGGCAGGTTAATGGGAGGAAGAAGTGTCGATGGCTCTCCCCCGCCAGGTGCCGATCGCCCCCAGCCTCCCCGGGCGCTGGCTCCACCCCCCTGCTGGGTGTCTGGACTCCCTCATCCCGGACCTCCCGACCTCCAAGTGCGAGGGTCTGGACATCAAAGGGCGCCAGACCTATAACTGAGGCAGCTCCAGAGCAGGAAGGCAGTTGTATCCTGGAGTCGAGAGACATCGTGAAGAACTCATCCTTGACGGACTACTGGCGCTGCCGTAGCCCTGCCTTGTGAACTGTCGTCCTGCCTGCTGGCGCTGCCGCGGCCTTCTGCAACCTTCATCCTCGTGGGACCTGCTGGCGCTGCCGCGGCCCGTTGTAACCTTCATCCTCGTGGGGACCTGCTGGCGCTGCCGCGGCCTCTTGCAACCACCATCTTTGTCGGGACCTGCTGGCGCTGCCACGGCCCGTTGCTACCTACGACCTACTCGGGACCTGCTGGCGCTGCCGCGGCCCGACCTGCCCGAACGCCGAGCTCGAGGATTGTGAGCTACCATCGTCTCATCTCAACACCAGATTGGTAACAAGACTGTCCCGCTACCCCCTTGCCCTGCTAGAGACTAGAATTGAGAGGATCCTCGTGTCCTGATCTCATTGTACCGTACTACCTTACATCAAGAATTGCATATAAAGAGCGTTAACCTTATCCTTGTGTGGTGTCCATCTGTGGGGGGGAAGTTACTTGTCTGTACGATCGCTGGAGACGGCCCTCACCGGAGGCCTCTCCCCTTGTCCTCGGCCGACCCTCCAGGTCCCCGTCTAACATTGGTGGCCAGCGGCGCGATCCGAACCAACGCGTAATCGTACAGAGAGTAACTCACCCTACGACTAAACCACAATGACGACCAAAGAGAGCGGATCTACAGAGAAATTCCAGATGGAAAAACTAGAGGAGTACAACCACCGAGAGCTAAAACAATTTTGTATAGAACTAGGCATTGCTACCACCGGTCTGAGCACAAAAGATGACTTTAAGCACGCCCTAGAATCCTGGGCAGAAACAAGTGCCGCCGGACCCCGGGACCAAAACATCGAAGCACCAGAGACCAACACCACGCTGACGGAAGAAAGGAGAACGGGTCTCTCCCGGGAAGAGATCCAAGAACGAGAAAAAAGTAGACTACACGAATTAGAGTTGGCACGGCTCCGGTTAGACGGAGAGCTAAAACTGGCGGAACAAAAGATAAACTTGGAACACTTACGGCTCCGAGAAGAGCGGGAAGAAAAGCAAAGACAGAGAGAACTCGAAGGAAAAAGACTGGCATACGAACACGAGTGCAAGCTAGCAGAGATAGAACTGCGGAAACAGAACAAAGAACTAGGGGTGCCCGAGCAACCGCGCACCCCGGGCGCTACCGAACAAAAGGTCCACATCCCCAAAGATGTGGTCCGTGAATACTATCGGAACGACGACATACAGCAGTGGTTCAAGGCCTACGAGATCGCCATGACCTCCCACCGGATCGTTCGAAGTGACTGGGGAGCCGGTCTATGGGGGAGGTTCGTCAAAAAAGGCCGCGATGCCCTGCTACAGCTCCCGGAACATCAAATGACGTCCTATGACCACATGAAGGCCGCCCTCCTCACTCGATATGGGCTTACGCCCGAGATGTACCGCCAGAGGTCCCGCGACTGCACCCGGATCCCGGGTACAACTTGGGTAGAATATGTGAACTATTTCAGCCGAGCCTTCGAGGGGTGGATCAAGGGTAGCCACGTAACAACCTACGAGCAGCTCTTCAACCTCATTGTGTGGGAGCACCTCTCCAACAACTGCTTCGTCGAGCTCAGGCAGCACCTCCTCGACAGTAAATTGACTGAGCCACGGCAGCTCGCCGCTGAGGCTGACCGATGGGAAAGCACCCGAGTGGCCCGGAGTGGGCCAACCGAGCAGAACCGAACCAACCAAGGTCATCATCGTCCCTGAGGAGGAGGAGGAGGCCAGGGCCGGGGCAGAGACGCCGTCCCGGCCGCTCCCGCTACCAACACCCCGCCCCCGGCCGGCCGGGGCAACCCCCCAATGCGCCCGGGGTTCCGAGCCAATGTTACTTGTCACCGATGCCAGCGAGTCGGCCACTATGCCAGTGACCCGAACTGCCCAAAGAACCAGACTCCCGGGCCCCGCCAGGTAGCTGCCGCCGCCCTAGGAGAAGAGCAAATCTCTGAAGAGCATGAGGAGTACGAGCAGGAGCAGCCCTAGTGGGAACCTGCCGCCATGGTCCTGGCTTGCCTCGGGGGAAGAGACATGGTCCCGCGGGCTCCCCTACCCGCCAACACCAGAAAATACAGCCAGTGGGTGAACATAAATGGGCGCAGGGCCGAAGCCCTGCGGGACACGGGGGCCAGTGTGACGGCCGTCCGCTGTCACCTGGTGACCCCAGAACAAATCCTGCCAAACGTTCTTTGCCCCGTCCGATCGGCCGACAATTCTGAGAGCCTGTGTCGGATGGCCTGCGTCCCCTTCGAATGGGGAGGAGTGTCCGGTATGCTAAAAGTGACTGTCCGAGACGATGCCCCCGTGGACTGCCTCCTGGGAAACGATCTCGAGAGTTCCCCGTGGGCAGCCGTTGAAAGAAGAGAGCACCTGGGGATGTTGGGCCTCCCGGACTGGGCGTGCGTAACAACCCGGTCCATGGCCGCCCGCACCATCCCCCGACCTGAAGAACCCGAATGGCCGGCACCTCCTCCCCCGATCGCTCCAGAGGAGGACACCCCCCAGACCGACCCCCCGGAACAAACCCAAGAAGGGCCCGCTCATCCCCAAGACCTTCCAGACCTGGCTCAGTGGCGTCAAGAAGGGGGACCCACCCAGGAGCAATTCCGGCAAGAGCAAAAGACCTGTCCCTCCCTCGAGGGACTGCGACAGCAAGCACTCGCCCAGAGCGCGGGAGACCCCGCAGGGGCCCACTGGATCTATTGGGACAATGACCTACTATACAGCGAGCAAAGAATCGCGTAGTTCGGGGCCAGTCAAGTGCTGGTGGTGCCCCTCCGCTTCAGAGACTTTCTTTTAAACTTGGCACATGATGTCCCCCTGGCTGGACGCTTGGGGCAAGACAAGACATACAACCGCCTGGTAACCCACTTTTACTGGCCAAAAATGAGAAATGACGTCTCCAACCACTGCCGGTCCTGCCCCACCTGCCAGGCCAGCGGGAAGAGCGGCCGCAAACTCAAGGCACCCCTGCAACCATTTCCCGTGGTCACCACCCCGTTCGAACGGGTGGGAATAGACATTGTGGGGCCCCTGGACCCCCGAACAGGACAAGGGCATCGATTCATCCTGGTCCTGGTGGACCACGCAACCCGCTATCCAGAGGCCGTTACCCTTCGAACTGTAACAGCACCAGTGGTAGGCCGAGCCTTAATGGGGATCTTCTCTCGAGTGGGCTTCCCCCGGGAGGTCGTCAGCGACAGGGGCACGAACTTTATTTCGAAGTACATGAAATCCCTCTGGCAGCAGTGCAGAGTCACCTACCGATTCACAACCCCCTATCACCCGCAAGGAAACGGACTGGTCGAGCGGTTCAACCGCACTCTCAAGGGAATGATCATGGGGCTGGAAGAACCCCTACGCCGTCAGTGGGACGTGCTACTCCCGTGCCTCCTCTTCGCCTACCGAGAAGTCCCCCAGAAGTCCCTCGGCTTCAGCCCCTTCGAACTCCTGAACGGACACCCCGTTCGAGGGCCCCTCAGCCTAGTGAAAGAAGAATGGGAAATGGCCCCCCTGAAGACCCCTCCAGACGTCTACAAGTACCTCCTGACCCTCCGCAATCAGACCAGGCGATTCAGAGAGATCGACAAAGACATTCTTGAAGCCAGTCAGGAGGACATGAAGAAATGGTACGATCAGCATGCCTCCTCCATCGAGTTCGAGCCTGGACAACAGGTATGGGTGATATACCCCACCGAACCTTGTGCCTTGCAGGACAAATGGACGGGGCCCTTCAAAGTGGTTGAGCGCAAGAGCCCCGTCACCTATCTCATCGACATGGAATCCCCTCGGAACCCCCTCCGGGTCCTCGACGCCAACAGACTCAAACCGCACTTCGTGCGCTCGGAGCTCAGCCTGCTGATGGCTACAGACAGTGGGGCGGAAGAGGACTCCGAGCCCCTCCCTGACCTGCTGAGGAACCGGGAAAAAGATGGTTCAGTGGACGGGGTCCGACTCTCCGATGCCCTGACCCCTGAGCAGCGCCAAGACTGTCGGGCCCTCCTGCTGCAGTTTGCAAACCTGTTTTCCCTCACCCCCGGAGTCACCCCCTGGTGCCTTCACGATGTGGACACTGGGGACAGTCCCCCTATCCGACACCGGGCGTACCGCCAAGATGCTCGCCCTCGGAGTCATCGAACCTTCGGACAGCCCCTGGGCCAGCCCAGTCGTACTAGTCCCCAAAGCTGCTGCCCCAGGCACCTCCCCCGAGCTCCGATTCTGCGTCGACTATCGGGGCCTAAACGCTGTCACCCGAACCAACGCTCACCCCATTCCCCGAGCAGATGAACTGGTTGACCGCATGGGGGCTGCCCGCTACCTGAGCATCTTCGATCTGACAGCGGGCTACTGGCAGATCGGCCTCACCCCCAGAGCCCAAGAGCGATCCGCTTCTCCACCCCGGATGGACACTACCATTTCACGGTGATGCCATTCGGCATGAAAAACGCTCCAGCCACCTTTCAACGGCTGGTGAACCAGGTATTGGCGGGCCTCGAAGAGTTCAGCGCCGCCTACCTGGACGATATCGCGGTGTACAGCCGCCACTGGTCAGACCACCTCCGCCACCTCCGAGAGGTCCTGCAGGCCCTCCAACAGGCCGGCCTCACAATCAAGGCCAGCAAGTGCCAAATTGGCCAGGGGTCCGTGACCTACCTCGGACACCAAGTGGGAAGCGGTCTGGTGGCCCCCTCCAGCTCAAGATCGCTGCCATCCAGTCCTGGCAGCCCCCCGTAACCCAAACCGAGGTCCGAGCCTTCTTGGGGCTCACCGGATACTACCGGCGGTTTGTGAAGGACTACGGCAGCATTGTGGGGCCCCTCACGGAACTCACATCCAAGAACCGCCCAAAGACAGTCAACTGGACTCCCGAATGTCAAGCGGCCTTCGAGAAGCTGAAGGCCGCCATGTGCACCGCCCCTGTGCTCCAGGCCCCCGACTACAGCCGCGAGTTCATCGTTCAGACTGATGCCTCGGACCATGGCATTGGGGCCGTCCTCTCCCAACTGAACCCCGAGGGAGTCGAACAACCAGTGGCCTTCATCAGCAGATGCCTACTGGCCCGAGAACAGCGCTGGAGCACCATCAAGCGGGAGGCCTTTGCAGTAGTGTGGGCCCTTAAGAAGCTCCGGCCCTACCTCTTCGGTACCCACTTTCGGGTGCAAACAGATCATCGCCCCCTGCAATGGTTGATGCAGATGCTGGGGGAGAATCCCAAACTATTGAGATGGTCCATCTCCCTGCAGGGGATGGACTTCACTGTGGAGCATCGCCCTGGCCAAGACCACGCCAACGCGGATGGCCTGTCCCGCTTTTTCCGCCTCGACGAGGAGAGTCCCCAAGAGGATGGGTGACTCTCCCCGCCTTCAGCTGGGGGGGACGCATGTTGGACAGACCCCATGAAGGGCTCACGCCCTCCCCGCATGACCGGGCCCAGATACCGGCTCTCCCAGTGCTACCCACAGAAGCACCCCGCAACCCGTCCCCTACGGGACGCCTGCTCCCGGATATCTATGTATCACTGGCCCGGGCCACCGTCAGCACCATTGCCCAGACCAGCCGCCATCTTGGACACTACACCACGAGGCCGCGTGGCCTCAGCTCGACCCTAACCCTGGGCCTGGCCAGGCCCCGACATCCCGGCACCACCATCCACCCAGGAGGTGAACGGACCACTTGGCAGGTCAATGGGAGGAAGAAGTGTCGATGGCTCTCCCCCGCCAGGTGCCGTTGCCCCCAGCCTCCCCGGGCGCTGGCTCCACCCCCCTGCTGGGTGTCTGGACTCCCTCATCCCGGACCTCCCGACCTCCAAGTGCGAGGGTCCGGACATCAAAGGGCGCCAGACCTATAACTGAGGCAGCTCCAGAGCAGGAAGGCAGTTGTATCCTGGAGTCGAGAGACACCGTGAAGAACTCATCCTTGACGGACTACTGGCGCTGCCATAGCCCTGCCTTGTGAACTGTCGTCCTGCCTGCTGGCGCTGCCACGGCCTTCTGCAACCTTCATCCTCGTGGGACCTGCTGACGCTGCCGCGGCCCGTTGTAACCTTCATCCTCGTGGGGACCTGCTGGCGCTGCCGCGGCCTCTTGCAACCACCATCTTCGTCGGGACCTGCTGGCGCTGCCGCGGCCCGTTGCTACCTACGACCTACTCGGGACCTGCTGGCGCTGCCGCAGCCCGACCTGCCCGAACGCCGAGCTCGAGGATTGTGAGCTACCATCGTCTCATCGCAACACCAGATTGGTAACAAGACTGTACCGCTACCCCCTTGCCCTGCTAGAGACTAGAATTGAGAGGATCCTCGTGTCCTGATCTCATTGTACCGTACTACTAGGCTGTTCGGAATTCGGTTAAAACCGAATGTACACGAAAATACCCTACTGAATGAAAATTAGCTGAGCTGGTTTAAACCGAGTCTCACCGATTTTCATTGTTGTTGCGCCTCTTGACCACTTGATGGTGCCAAAGCAATGCAAATCATTGCCTGCCTGTGATGTCTGGCACGGAGGTGTCAGGGGAAAGCTCTGCTTCTTCAAATGGGCAGACGAGGTGTGAATGACCCAAGGGTGAGAGTAACGCCAGGCCCCCTGCCTGGCTCACGTGGGGGGAGAGGAGCTGTTCAGTTGTGGTTTGCTGTCTTACTGAGGCCGGGTGCACTGGAGTACTTAACAGGTCTTTCAAAAGACCATTTACTTAACAAGGCTTTGTCAATAAAGTAATGGTGGGGGACGGGCGCCGGAGAAAGAGGTTGTGCGCTCGTTTCTGGATTGTTAGTTCTCGCCTAGCACAGCCCTCCACTGCCTTCCTTGATGGCGTTGAACCCTGACGTGTGTGGCCCTCTCTGCACAGTTTAGTCTATGCTTGCAAGAGTGCTCAAGTGTGGTCTGATACGCTTTTAAACCGGCTCTAAAGAATGCTGTTGAAATACAAGCCACCCTCCCCGATTCAGGCGGGAGACTACCGATTTGATGGCTAGTCTCCCGCCTCCCGATTTATGCATCTAGAAACCCGATGCCAGCACGTAATTGAATAATGTGCCTCTCTTCTTTAATGCGAGGAAGTGGCAACCTGAACCTGCAGCAGCAAACTGGAAAGAGTGGCTGATGGCACTGTGTGTCTTTAAACGGAAGTTACAACTAGCCTGTTAGAGCAGCAGGGGAGCCCTCGTTTTGCGTTATCTTTATTGAAGTGAAAGCCAGTTTGTAGAAGCTGGAAACAATAGAGATAAGGGGTGAGTATTTTCCTTCGCATTCAGCAGTGCGCCGTTTATACGCCTGCAAAAGATAATTTATTTTGCAGGCGTATAAACGGCCCACTGCTGAATGCGAAGGCAAATACTCACCCCTTATCTCTATTGTTTCCAGCTTCTACAAACTGGCTTTCACTTCAATAAAGATAACGCAAAACGAGGGCTCCCCTGCTGCTCTCAGAGTTGACATAGAATGCTGGGGTGATCATAGCTGCCGAGGTTGCAGATTCCTTATGTGTGGCATTTTTATAATCTTGGTGTTTTTAGGAGTGATATCCAATGACTATGAATGACACTTTCCAGTTAGCAAAATCAAGCAATGTAGAGAAGGAGAACGTGTAAATATCAGAAATTACACCAATTTGCTCAACAAGAAATTCTAAGATCTTAAAACTGCATTAAAGCACCAGAAATGAAAAGGCACTGTAGGACCCAACTGCTCCAAACGGGGTTATTTCATTGCTGAATTGTACACAATTTTTACGTGGCAGCAGTTGAGTGCAGCTGTGAGCTTGAGGTGGAAGAATATCAGTACCCCTTCTATGTGCCAACAATGCGCATGCATAACTTGATATTTATATTTTATTGAAAACGTTTTAAAGGTGATAAAAAAACACTACCCTTTTTAAAATGTGCATTCATCTCTTCCAAAAACAAAACGCATATTTTCAGGTGACCGTAAGCAGCAGCAGCTTACCTCAACATGTAAATTCAGGCATCCGCTTTATGCAGAGGGTCTGTCTGCAGCATTTCGTATTGTTGCCAATGTTTTGGGGGCATAGCTTTCACTGTCAGACTCTGACTCACGTTACTGCACCTCCTATGTGCTGACGCTCCTCGACCCCCAGTGTATGGGATCTCAGAGTATTTCTTCTGCCTCCAGCCTGACTGTACTGGTCCCCATCAACTATTCCCCTAGAGTGAGTGGAAGCGAAGGCAACCTCGGAGTCCCGGGTCGGTGCCAAGCTCTCTCGCCTCACTCTGCCGCCGGGGGCATTTTATCGCATAGACACAAGAACTGTACAACAGGCAGAATAAACAATCAGATGGGCTGTTATCAACCCCGCTTTATTTAACGCCACATCCAGTAGCAGCACTAGCAGTCCTGTGACCTCACCAAGGAAGGCCCACATCTAACCCCATGAAACACTGCGTCGCCCCTGTATGAGTCACCTTGATGGACCTTGCAGCACAATCTGCGCATAACACACAGATTAGCACAGCAGTGACTGACAGTACCACAGGGTGGCTGTGCAGTGCAGCGTGGGTCGTCTGAACGTATAGTGTCAGGCAGGGGGAGGCTAGAAGCACCCTTGCGAGACCGTGGTGCTGACCGAAACAGAGCAATTTAAAGGCAGCAGGAAGAGTAGCTTTCGGAGCAGACTTCGGTGCCCTGCTCAATTCAGACACATGCTCCTGTCCCAGAGCTGCCCTGCAAATCGCATAGGAACCCTGATTAATTTAGAACTTGAACGCAGAGCTGCTGTTTGCAGTGTGACTGCAGACACTACCTGCTTCACCTGGGCTTAATCCCGAAGGTGGTCAAGGCGCTAAAAATGCGTGACTAATGCATTTTAATGCAGTGATGCGGATCACCACATTAAAACGCGTTAGTGTAATGCCTGATGTGTGGTACTTGGCAGTGCTGTGTGTTCAAGCCACTGCGACGGGCAGGGCGTGTCTACCGAGATTCCCGCCTAAATTGGATTCCTGAACAAACAGGACAGACCAGGTTAGGGAAGAGACAGGGAACACAAGTTAGCTTAAAGGCATTATCTGTTTTAACAAACAAAACTTCTGTTAATGCTTGCTCATTCTAGAGTCAGAAATTAGCTGTACAAGCCCTCATTCCGTCAAGCATGGATTATCGTTATAGTCTCTATCTTGGCATTTCAAATGCTGGGCTGTCCAAAATTCAGGTAGTACAGAATTCAGTCATCCAGTTAATACTTGGTTTGAGGAGACAGGAGCATGTGTCTGTTTTCACTCATAGATTACATTGGCTCCCTACTGAGAAGGATTTAATTTGAGTCTGCCATGTTTCTTATTCAATACATGGAAGAGAGCCCCTTTCCCAACAAACTTTCACCTGTAGCAACCCAATTGCGGACCCCGCTCATAACCTTGTGCTCCTCAAGGTGAGACCTATTGCCTGTGCCAATGCTTGTTTTTTAAATGTGCGCGATTCCCCGTCTTCATTGAACTGCAAACTCAAACTATGCAACTGATGTTGACCAAGTCCTTATCAGAGTTGGTAGGCTACCAGAAACATACTTAAAAAGCAGACACTGCACTAGTCAGGTGACCATGTCCTTCGTGGAGTGCAACACTCTCTGAGCAGAAGAGGGGTAGTGACTCTGGAACACAGACTGTAACTGCAAACTTGCTGAGTGATTAATTCACGCTCTCATTTAAAACAAGCATTTGCAATGCATTAGGTCTGGCATTTACACAAGTTTGAGCTATTGACACTGCAAATAACAATGCCTTTTATTTTTGTTTTCGTTTTTGAAACATTAATAAAAGGCTTTGTCATTTACAATGCCAATAGCTTAAACTCGCATAAATGCGAAACCTATTGCATTGCAAATGCTTGTCAAATCTGAGCTGCAGAATCAAAGGACAATGGAAAGTATTTCATGACTGTATTAAGCTTCTGAAATGTAGAACAGTACACAATTTCTGACGAAAAATGGGAAAAGCAATAATAAAAGCAAAGCGTTCCATAAACACCGGTAAAACACTGTTTCAATTGTTTTTTTATGGCGCGAAAACGAGTAACCACTGAAAAGCACTGTTTTTATGAGGTATTGAAATCACTGGAAAACACTGAGAAAACACCACCAGAATTTCCCAAAAATAGAAACTGAAAACAGGAAAGCCTACGTACTACCTTACATCAAGAATTGCATATAAAGAGCGTTAACCTTATCCTTGTGTGGTGTCCATCTGTGGTGGGGAAGTTACTTGTCTGTACGATCGCTGGAGTCGGCCCTCACCGGAGGCCTCTCCCCTTGTCCTCGGCCGACCCTCCAGGTCCCCGTCTAACATAGCTTCACGTCTTCACATAATAATTATTTTATATGTGGAAATAAGGGATATTACCATCTACCTGTTGGATGGTCTGGAGTCTGCTATGTGTCCTTTTTATTGCCACCTGTATTTTTGGCTTCTGCATCATATCACAAGGACTCAAAACTGTTTAATGACATTTCCAAAAACAGATTTAAGAGGACAGCAAATCACAACAAGGTGGATCAGACTGATACCGCACTGCAGCAATATGTTGATTTTAATTTGGGGCTGTTCTTCTTTGTTGGTGCTGCCTTGAAGAGCATGAAAATCAGGCTTTTGACAAGGGTCGTACAAGCTGTGACCAATCAGACAGCCATGGCACTTGGAAACATCACAGAGGAACTACAGATTGCGAGGATTGGACCTGTATGGTCCTGGACGTAGTCCTGGCTGATCGAGGTGGTGCATGTCGCATCATCGGAAGTAGTTGCTGCGTGTACATTCCAGATCACCCCCCTTCAGTTTTTGATGCGATCTCTAAGCTGCATTAGATTGCTGCTAAGATTCACCCTGATACTGGAACATGGACTTTAACCGGTTAACTATGGACATTGTTCGTCACCTGGGGCTGGAAACCGTTAACAGTTCTGTGTAAATTACTTGCAATTATACTGACATGCTGCCTATGTATGCAATGTGGTCCAATACTTTGCTCCATCTGTATCACTGCTTGTACACCTGCCAGACGTGATGTTAAACAAATAAATGCCCAGCGTGTACTAGACAAAGAAGTTGATGAAATGATGCAGATTGATTTGGATGATGTATACTCATACTCTTCTAGATTATAGATGTCTTCAGCTAACGCTAAAAAGGTCGTCTGTGGAAATTTGGCAGAGATCGCCGTTAGCATTTAGCTGAAGCCATCTTGTTTCTGGCAGCCATCTTGTTGACCATGTGCTCTTTCTTTCTTCGCTGTTGCCTGCCCTTGTGCTTTGCTCAAGAACTGGCTATACTTAGCCCCTGCTACTCTGCACATGCTCAGAAGAGTCTGTAGCTGCCCATGAACTTGCTCTATTCTGTTACTGTCAGGATGTTTTAACTGACGTCAGCAACCCATGGCCCATGGCCCCTCCTTCTTTGTTGACTGTGCATTTTCTGTATGACCATCTAAGTATGCACCTCTTCCTATGTGAACTTGTACCACCTCCTTTTGCGCTCCTGTGTGGGTATAAAAGACCCACAGTTCTTTGACTCCTTGTGCTACTTCATGCACTGCCCTGCCGAAGGGTGTTGTGTGAATGTAGTTCCACATCATGAGGTTTATTAAACTATTTTCTTGATATTTCAGCTTCTGTGCCAACTTCTATTTATTGGTCTGAGGACTTGTGTGCATAGAAGGGCAAATCCTTAGCACCAGTAGGCCTTGCTGAGGCCTACTTATACAGTGCCTTCTCAGTGAGCATTAAAGAAGGGATTCACAAAATAATTGGCCCTTTCTTAGTGTTTCTGAGACAGTTTTTGTAATCTGCCTCAAGTTAGTCCATGGATACACAAGGTTAAACTCTGCACAGGCACGTCCCATCTGCCAGAACCAATATCCCAAACACAAGAAATGTGTGCAGGCGAATCCAGGGAGTGCTTAATTTGTACTGGTGTTTGCCAGTGCTCAGTCGGTGTTTAATTATGACCTTCCACCACATGATAGTGCTATTTATCTTATTCTAACAATAGCAAAGGGTTACCCAGTTTCATATACTTTAAAATCATAATGAACTAGCAGGTACAGTCCATTCTTACAGCTCCAGAGGGTCTGGAATAATCACAAATATTAGTATGATGGCAGCACG
Organism: Lissotriton vulgaris; assembly: GCF_964263255.1. NCBI lineage: Eukaryota > Metazoa > Chordata > Amphibia > Caudata > Salamandridae > Lissotriton > Lissotriton vulgaris. The sequence continues at coordinate 1,524,602,345 of NC_141696.1, read as the reverse complement.
GCCGGCTTTAGAGCAGTTAGACTGGTGCAGCCGCACCGGGTGCAGAACTGTGGAGGGGGCACAGTTCTCAAGGAAGGGGCACAATCTTTAGCAATAACTTAGGACTTAAAAAAAAAACCTTCCCCTTTGTGAATCAGCTACGACTTCAGCTTCCGAGTTGCTAATTACATTTTTTGCGACCGGGAAGTTTGGTCAAAACCATTGATACGTTGGGTTTTGATTCAATATTTGGAAGGAGCCCACAAAAAACACACCCCTTCTAAATACTGAATCGGTAACCATTCTACGCCATTCTGAACCCATCTTACAATCTGGGCAAAAAAATCTAAATCTTAAAATAGGATAAGTAAATTAGAAAATCTTTTTATCGGTCTCACATCCTCTGATTTATCAAATCAGAGGGTTTGAGAACTAGTAAAAAGCTCCAGATGTTTCAATCTGTATGCAATTGTCTTGTTTCTAATTGGTAAGCTGGCCTATCCATATAATTGGCTTCTTCAACATATACATTAAATTTGCTGCAATTTACACTTAATCTTCGAATATTCTGCCTTGGGAAAATGAACCATTGGTAGTTTGGGTAATGATTTTCCTCATGTATTACTCCCTTAACAGCATCCTCCTTAAGATTTTTATTTTAAATACAAGTTTACTAAACATTCATACAGCATGAAATACGATAAAAAAATAAAACTAAGTAAAGAAGTAAGCTCATCACAATATTTGGAACAGCTTGTATGCTAGGAACAGTACATTACACTGTTGCAGGTGGTGCTGTACCAGTGTGTGCTAGGAAAGGAAGCTTGCACTGTTGCTGCCTGTGCTGTACCAGTTTCTGCTAGGAACAGAAGGGTGCACTGTTGCTGCCTGTGCTGTACCAGTTTCTGCTAGGAACAGAAGGTTGCACTGTTGCTGCCTGTGCTGTACCAGTTTCTTCTAGGAACAGAAGCTTTAACTGTTGCTGCCTGTGCTGTACCAGTTTCTGCTAGGAACACAAGCTTGCACTGTTGCTGCCTGTGCTGTACCAGTTTCTGCTTGGAACATAAGCTTGCACTGTTGCTGCCTGTGCTGTACCGGTTTCTGCTAGGAACAGAAGGTTGCACTGTTGCTGCCTGTGCTGTACCAGTTTCTGCTAGGAACAGAAGGTTGCACTGTTGCTGCCTGTGCTGTACCAGTTTCTGCTAGGAACACAAGCTTGCACTGTTGCTGCCTGTGCTGTACCAGTTTCTGCTTGGAACATAAGCTTGCACTGTTGCTGCCTGTGCTGTACCGGTTTCTGCTAGGAACAGAAGGTTGCACTGTTGCTGCCTGTGCTGTATTAGTTTGTATGGGAGAGAAGCTTGCACCGTTGCTGCCTCTGCTGTTGCTATTTGTGCTAGCAATGGAAACATGCAATGTTGCTGCTGGTGCTGTACCAGTTTCTACTAGGAAAGGAAACTTGCACCATTGCTGCTGGTGCTGTACCAGTTTGTGCTAGGAATGTAAACATACACTGTTGCAGCTGGTGCTGTACCAGTGTGTGCTAGGAAAGGAAGCTTGCACTGTTGCTGCCTGTGCTGTACCAGTTTCTGATAGGAACAGAAGGTTGCACTGTTGCTGCCTGTGCTGTATTCATTTGTATGGGAGGGGAGCTTGCACCATTGCTGCTGGTGCTGTCCCAGTTTGTGCTAGGAATGGAAACATACACTGTTGCTGCCTGTGCTGTACCAGTTTCTGCTAGGAACAGAAGGTTGCACTGTTGCTGCCTGTGCTGTTTTAGTATGTATGGTAGGGAAGCTTGCACCGTTGCTGCCTCTGCTGGTCCTACTTGTTCTAGCAATGGAAACATGCAATATTGCTGCTGGTGCTGTACCAGTTTCTACTAGGAAAGGAAGCTTGCACCATTGCTGCTGGTGCTGTACCAGTTTCTGCTAGGAAAGGAAGCTTGCACCATTGCTGCTGGTGCTGTACCAGTTTCTGCTAGGAAAGGAAGCTTGCACCATTGCTGCTGGTGGTGTACCAGTTTGTGCTTGGAATGGAAACATACACTGTTGCTGTCGGTGCTGTACTAGTTTCTGCTAGGAAAGGAAACATGCACCGTTGCTGCTGGAGCTGTACTAGTTTCTGCTAGGAAAGGAAGCTTGCACCATTGCTGCTGGAGCTGTACTAGTTTGTGCTAGGAAAGGAAGAGTGCACCGTTGCTGATGGCGCTGTACTAGTTTGTGCTAGGAAAGGAAGAGTGCACCGTTGCTGATGGCGCTGTACTAGTTTGTGCTGGGAAAGGAAGCTTGCACCATTGCTGCTGGGGCTGTATCAGTTTGTGCTGAAGGGAAGTTTGTACTGCTGGTGTCTTTACTTATTATCAATAACAGTGGTCCTTAGTAAAGGAAGGGAAATGTTAGAGAAATAAATATAGACTAAATAGAACTATATTTTAAGAAATGCCCAGCCGGACACTTTAATGTCTTGATAAGAATAATGCAAAAGGACATAGAACACAGAGTGTGATGAACGTGGGACACCAGCCAATGTCCAGCTAACACACTATAGGAACACAAACAGGGGAGAAAAGTAGTAGGCAAAAATTGGGTCATCTAAATATCATAGATCATAAGTAGACAATCCACAATGTACACAAATGCATGCTCAATTTAGTGTTAACTATGCATTTAGTGCATTTTTGTCAACGACGTTTCGAACCATACAAATTCTCGGTTCATCCTCAGGACAGAAATGATTGCCTAAAGAAGTAACAATTTAGCTTGAACCCACTATGTAGGAGTCAATATGCCATACAATATCAAGGAACAATAAGCAAGGGATGGGAACAGGGGGAGAGAAGTCTTTACAGTCCCTCTTATGTGTATGTCAGGAAAGCTTACATTGCTGCTAGTGTAAATGTTTGTAGACTCCTTCTGAGGAAGTTTGCACTGCTGCTAGTGTGCAGCACGTGTACTCCTTGTGAAGAAGCTTGCGCTGCTGCTAGTGTGCAGCACGTGTACTCCTGAAGAAGCTTGCACTGCTGCTAGTGTGCAGCACGTGTACTCCTGAAGAAGCTTGCACTGCTGCTAGTGTGCAGCACGTGTACTCCTGAGAAAGCTTGCACTGCTGCTAGTGTGCAGCACGTGTACTCTTGAAGAAGCTTGCACTGCTGCTAGTGTGCAGCACGTGCACTCCTATGAAGAAGCCTGCACTGCTGCTGCCAGTGCAGCACTTGTACTCTTTGTGAAGAAGCTTGCACTGCTGCTAGTGTGCAGCACTTGTACTCCTGAAGAAGCTTGCACTGCTGCTAGTGTGCAGCATGTGCACTCCTTTTGAAGAAGCTTGCACTGCTGCTAGTGTGCAGCACGTGCACTCCTATGAAGAAGCTTGCACTGCTGCTGCCAGTGCAGCACTTGTACTCCTTGTGAAGAAGCTTGCACTGCTGCTAGTGTGCAGCATGTGTACTCCTGAAGAATCTTGCACTGCTGCTAGTGTGCAGCACGTGTCCTCCTGAAGAAGCTTGCACTGCTGCTAGTGTGCAGCAAGTGCACTCCTTTTGAAGAAGCTTGCACTGCTGCTAGTGTGCAGCACGTGCATTCCTCTGAGGACGCTTACACTGCTGCTAGTGTGCAGCACGTGCACTCCTGAAGAAGCTTGCACTGCTGCTAGTGTGCAGCAGGTGTACTCCTGAAGAAGCTTGCACTGCTGCTAGTGTGCAGCACGTGCACTCCTTTTGAAGAAGCTTGCACTGCTGCTAGTGTGCAGCACGTGTACTCCTGAAGAAGCTTGCACTGCTGCTAGTGTGCAGCACGTGTACTCCTTGTGAAGAAGCTTGCACTGCTGCTAGTGTGCAGCACGTGTACTCCTGAAGAAGCTTGCACTGCTGCTAGTGTGCAGCACGTGTACTCCTGAAAAAGCTTGCACTGCTGCTAGTGTGCAGCACGTGTACTCCTGAAGAAGCTTGCACTGCTGCTAGTGTGCAGCACGTGGACTCTTGAAGAAGCTTGCACTGCTGCTAGTGTGCAACACGTGCACTCCTATGAAGAAGCCTGCACTGCTGCTGCCAGTGCAGCACTTGTACTCTTTGTGAAGAAGCTTGCACTGCTGCTAGTGTGCAGCACTTGTACTCTCGAAGAAGCTTGCACTGCTGCTAGTGTGCAGCATGTGCACTCCTTTTGAAGAAGCTTGCACTGCTTCTAGTGTGCAGCACGTGCACTCCTATGAAGAAGCTTGCACTGCTGCTGCCAGTGCAGCACTTGTACTCCTTGTGAAGAAGCTTGCACTGCTGCTAGTGTGCAGCATGTGTACTCCTGAAGAATCTTGCACTGCTGCTAGTGTGCAGCAGGTGTACTCCTGAAGAAGCTTGCACTGCTGCTAGTGTGCAGCACGTGCACTCCTTTTGAAGAAGCTTGCACTGCTGCTAGTGTGCAGCACGTGCATTCCTCTGAGGACGCTTACACTGCTGCTAGTGTGCAGCACGTGCACTCCTGAAGAAGCTTGCACTGCTGCTAGTGTGCAGCAGGTGTACTCCTGAAGAAGCTTGCACTGCTGCTAGTGTGCAGCACGTGCACTCCTTTTGAAGAAGCTTGCACTGCTGCTAGTGTGCAGCACGTGTACTCCTGAAGAAGCTTGCACTGCTGCTAGTGTGCAGCAGGTGTACTCCTGAAGAAGCTTGCACTGCTGCTAGTGTGCAGCACGTGCACTCCTTTTGAAGAAGCTTGCACTGCTGCTAGTGTGCAGCACGTGCACTCCTCTGAAGAAGCTTACACTGCTGCTAGTGTGCAGCACGTGCACTCCTTTTGAAGAAGCTTGCACTGCTGCTAGTGTGCAGCACGTGCACTCCTCTGAAGAAGCTTGCACTGCTGCTGCCAGTGCAGCACGTGTACTCCTTGTGAAGAAGCTTGCACTGCTGCTAGTGTGCAGCACGTGTACTCCTGAAGAAGCTTGCACTGCTGCTAGTGTGCAGCAGGTGTACTCCTGAAGAAGCTTGCACTGCTGCTAGTGTGTAGAACGTGCACTCCTCTGAAGAAGCTTACACTGCTGCTAGTGTGCAGCACGTGCACTCCTTTTGAAGAAGCTTGCACTGCTGCTAGTGTGCAGCACGTGCCCTCCTATGAAGAAGCTTGCACTGCTTCTGCCAGTGCAGCACTTCTACTCCTTGTGAAGAAGCTTGCACTGTTGCTAGTGTGCAGCACATGCACTCCTTTTGAAGAAGCTTGCACTGCTGCTAGTGTGCAGCAGGTGACTCCTGAAGAAGCTTGCACTGCTGCTAGTGTGCAGCAGGTGTACTCCTGAAGAAGCTTGCACTGCTGCTAGTGTGCAGCACGTGCACTCCTTTGAAGAAGCTTACACTGCTGCTAGTGTGCAGCACGTGCTCTCCTTTTGAAGAAGCTTGCACTGCTGCTAGTGTGCAGCACGGGTACTCCTCTGAAGAAGCTTACACTGCTGCTAGTGTGCAGCACGTGCACTCCTTTTGAAGATGCTTGCACTGCCGCTAGTGTGCAGCACCTGCACTCCTTTCGAAGAACCTTGCACTGTTGCTAGTGTGCAGCACGTGCACCCCTATGAAGAAGCTTGCACTGCTGCTAGTGTGCAGCAGGTGTACTCCTGAAAAAGCTTGCACTGCTGCTAATGTGCAGCACGTGCACTCCTCTGAAGAAGCTTGCACTGCTGCTGCCAGTGCAGCATGTGTACTCCTTGTGAAGAAGCTTGCACTGCTGCTAGTGTGCAGCACGTTTACTCCTTGTGAAGAAGCTTGCACTGCTGCTAGTGTGCAGCACGTGTACTCCTGAAGAAGCTTGCACTGCTGCTAGTGTGTAGCACGTGCACTCCTTTTGAAGAAGCTTGCACTGCTGCTAGTGTGCAGCACGTGCACTCCTCTGAAGAAGCTTGCACTGCTGCTAGTGTGCAGCACGTGCACTCCTTTTGAAGAAGCTTGCACTGCTGCTAGTGTGCAGCACGTGCACTCCTATGAAGAAGCTTGCACTGCTGCTGCCAGTGCAGCACTTCTACTCCTTGTGAAGAAGCTTGCACTGCTGCTAGTGTGCAGCACGTGTACTCCTGAAGAAGCTTGCACTGCTGCTAGTGTGCAGCACGTGCACTCCTCTGAAGAAGCTTGCACTGCTGCTAGTGTGCAGCACGTGCACTCCTCTGAAGAAGCTTGCACTGCTGCTAGTGTGCAGCACGTGCACTCCTTTTGAAGAAGCTTGCACTGCTGCTAGTGTGCAGCACGTGCACTCCTATGAAGAAGCTTGCACTGCTGCTGCCAGTGCAGCACGTGTACTACTTGTGAAGAAGCTTGCACTGCTGCTAGTGTGCAGCAGGTGTACTTGTTGGACCCGGCCTCGTGGCGTGGCCCTCGCTGACCCCCATAAACCCAGAACGACGGACAGAACTGATTTCCGTCCACCCAGGACGATACACGAGACTCCTACATTGGACCTGAAACGACCTCCAGACCGCGTGCCTGCACCCATGCACGTGACCATCAGACTCCATGTTTGGCCACCCCGGCCATCCGGCCTCCTTCTTCCCTTTCGGCAGCCTCTGGCCGCTCCCGGCTGCAGCTGGGCGTGGGCGTCCGGCGCGTCCCGACCCGCCCAGGGGGTGAACGACTCACCAAGTACCCGAAACCAAAGCTTCCCTCACACCTCCGGCCCCCTCCAGAGGAACTGGATGTCCTCACACCTCAGAACCATCCCTGGGGGCTGGTTTCGATCGCACCTTCTGGCTTCCTAGCGAGCTGACTCCAGGCCTTGATGAGCGTCTGGGATTCCTTGGACGCATGGTCCAAAAGCATCAAAGACACAGCCGCCCGGACAATCAGGCGCCTGGCCCTCGGACCTCCGGCCTCCTGCCTCTGAGGGTCCGGACATCAAAGAGCTCCTGGACTATAAGACAGCCTGCCTTCCATCTAGCTGGCAGTTGTATCTTGGACAAGAAAGCCCTGCTGATCTGATCGCGGCTGACCTTGAGAACAGACTCTGAGCCACCGAGCCCTGCTGACGCCGTCGCAGCTCATCCTCGATTCTACGGAACTGAACCATCGGAGCCCTGCTGACACTGTTGCGGCTCACCCTCGAAGAGTAAGACCTGAACCATCGGAGCCCTGCTGACGCTGTCGCGGCTCCCTCTCGAAGAGACAGACCTGAACCATCGGAGCCCTGCTGACCTCGTCGCGGCCCACTCTTGAGAACGAGAGACATTTGCTACCATCCAGAGCCCTGCGGACGCTGTCGCGGCTCTACCTGCCTACGAGTACGACGGAGTACTCCTGACCAAGCCCTGCTGACCTCGTCGCGGCTGGGAGAACTCTCTGGTCCGGCTGGACCATCGACGCTACCCTCACGACCATCTTGAACAAGAAGTGAGTAGGACAGCAAGTCCCATCGCCAGCCCCGTACCCCCCCGGTTCGAGGATTGAGAACTGTGCGCAGGGTGCGTGGCGTGCCAACTGGCCCTCTAAGACTGTTCCGCTTCCCCGTTCCCTTGTTACGAGACTTTCGCGATCCCTCGATCGCTGTGTATTGCTCCTTATTTTTATGCTGATAAAGTTCATACTCGATAAAGATTCACGGTGTGGTGTCCGTTCGTAAGTGTGGTGTGTCGACAGTGTGTACGATCAGTCCTCCCCGGCGGGGACTCCCCCTCGATAAGACTCGGCAGTAATTGTGGGAGAGGAGGTCTCGGGTGGTTAGGAGAGTCATCTTGACCCCTGGGATCACCACCTTCCAACATTGGTGGCAGCGACGCGATACGAACCTACGTCTGAAGATCGTACCACTGACACACTACCTGAACCCACACGCAGCAAACGCACAAGAAAGAAAGAGCAATTATGACGTCCACAGAATCTGGGGTGAAGACGATATTCGATAAAGACCTCTTGGAAGACTACACCCATAGAGAGCTAAAGCAGTTCTGCAGAGAACTGAGTATCCCGAGTACCGAACTAAGTACTAAGGAAGATTTCCAGAAAGCGCTAACCGCTTGGGTAGAGTCCGGAGCACCTCTACCCCCGACTGAAGACGAGGGAGGGAGGCCACAGACCAAACCCGGTACACCAGCCGGTGAGAGAATCCAGCAGCCGACCCGGAGCCCAGCAACTGGGAGAGATCGGTCATCGGAAGAGAAGGCCGACGAGAACGTGACCGAAGCCATGAACTCGAACTGGCGCGCCTCAAATTGGAGGGCGAACTCAAACTTGCAGAGAAGAAGTTGGCAGTTGAGCAGTTGCGGCTCCAGGGAGAACTAGAGGAGAAGAAGCTCCAGAGGGAGCATGAAGGCCGGAAACTCTAGCTCGAGCACGAGCAAGAGCGCAGCCTCAAAGAACTAGAGTTGAAAGCCAGAGCAGAAGCAACCGAATCACCGGGACTCGGAGAGCAGGTGGTCCCCAAAGAAACGAAGGTGCACATCCCCAAAGACGTCGTGAAGGAGTTTTACAAAGGGGACGACATCCAGCAGTGTTTCAAGGCCTACGAGGGTGCCATGTCCGCCTACCGGGTCCCCGAGAAGGACTGGGGGGCCGGCCTGTGGAGCCGCTTCCTCAGCGAGGGAAGAGACACCCTGCTGGACCTACCGACCGCACACATGAACGCCTACCCCCACATGAAAGACGCTCTCTTATTCCGCTACGGCCTAACACCAGAAATGTATCGCCAGCGGTTTAGGGAGTGCAAGAAGATTCCTGGCACCACATGGGTGGACTATGTGAACTACTACACCCGGGCCCTAGATGGGTGGATCAAGGGCAGCAATGTGACCACCTTCGAAGGCCTAGTCGACCTAGTCGCTTACGAGCACCTGTCCGCCAATTGCTTTGTGGAACTAAGACAGCATCTCCTGGACAGCAAGCTCGCCAATCCACAGAAACTGGCTGTTGAAGCCGATCGCTGGGTGGCCACCCGAGTCCAGAAGGGGCCTGGAGGAGACTCCCCACGGAACGACCAAAGATCTTCCCGCCAGCGGGGTGGGGGAGGTCAAGGCAGACAGCAAGGATCCCAGTCAGGGCCCCAGCGTAGTCCCCCCAGAAACCAGGCCCCACGCTCTCCTCCCGCGACGAGAGCCGCCCCGAGCGCAGGACCCCCGGGGCTCCGCCCCAGCTCCACATGCTACAAATGTCAGCAACCCGGGCACTATGCCGGTGATCCCCGATGTCCCATGACCCAGAAATCCACTCCCACTGGCCCCTCCACCAGACAGATATCCTCAGTGGCCCTAGAAGAGGAAGAAATAGAAGAACAGGAGGAGTGGGAGCCCGCAGCCATGGTCTTAGCCTCCCTGGGGAATAGCGAGATGATCCCAGGAGATTACCTGCCTGACAACACAGAAAAGTATCGCCAGACCGTTAAGGTTAACGGGCGCAGCATAGGAGCCCTTAGGGACACAGGAGCCAGCATCACGTCTGTTAGATACACGCTAGTCCCTGAGTCCATGATCATCCCCCACACCTCCTGTAGAGTGATAGCAGCTGACAATTCCGTCCGCACCTGCAGGATAGCCCAGGTCCCGTTTGAGTGGGAGGGAGTTTTGGGCGATCTACGGGTAGCGGTCCGCACGGACATGCCTGTAGACTGCCTCCTAGGGAATGACCTAGAGAGTTCCAAGTGGAAAGAGGTAGAAAGAAGGACCCATTTAGAGATGTTGGGTATGCCCCAATGGGCCTGTGTGAGCACCCGAGCCATGACCGCCAGAATGTCCAACCCCGGGAATGAAGAGTCCAAGTTCCCCAGTGCAGCCCCTGATGTCCCTGAGGGAAGTGACTAAGTGTGAGCGGGAAATCCGTTACGCTCGCGGATTTTGCGGATTTTTGGGAAATTCGCAATCCGCGAATTTTGCGGATTTCCAGCAAAATACGCAAAAAAAAAATCCGCGAACGTAACGGGTTCAAAAGTTGAACCCCCACTCATGCAACTATTTTACAATGGCGCCAGCAAGCTGCCAGCGCCGTTGTAAAATAGTTACAAAGTTAGCTTGCACAGGAACCACTAGATAAAACGAAGCAGGTGCTGCTTTATTTTATCTAAGTGCTTCCTGTGCAAGCTAACTTTGTAACAATTTTACAACGGCGCTGGCAGCTTGCTGGCGCCATTGTAAAATAGTTGCATGGCTGGGCACAGGTCTGCAGCTCACTCAAGGGACCACTGCGCCCTTCGGGGCGATTGCATAGTAACACACACATGGTCGCTCGAACTAGTTGATGCTCAAATTCAGTGACTCATTCATTAGCCCAAAAACAATTGTGAGCGTCGTCGAGGCTGGACAGATGTGCCTTCTTCCCAAATCTACCGTGGAAAATCAGCTGTGATGCTGGATAGGCTTTGCATCCTTGACTTTCACGAGCGCAATACCCGTGCTGTTCCTGTGACCAGGAGCTTCTTTCTCTTCATCTGCTGAACTGATCTTTCTCTGACCTTTTATTCACATAAGAGGCACATACCCTACTGGGCACATTGTGTTCGCACGGGTTTCTGCAAGTTCGCACGCGTTTTGTACAACTTCGCAATTTGCAAAATTGTACAAAACCCTCGCGAACTTGCAGAAACCCGTGCGAACATAAAAAAAAATCCGCAAATTCGCGAGAATTCGCGGATTTTGCGGATTGCGAGTTCGCAAATCCGCAAAATTCGCGAACGCGAGATTCGCAAAATTCGCCCATACTTAGAAGTGAGCACCCCACGGTCCTTGGCCAGCCCTCCACCGAAGGAAGCGAATCCGACGAAGGTCCCCTCGGACCTGCCGTCGAGCCAGTCCCCACCCTAGCAGATATCCCCGAGTTGGCCCAGTGGCACCAAGAAGGAGGACCGTCCCAAGAGGAGTTCTACCAAGAGCAGACCTCCTGCCCTGCCCTTGAGGGGCTCCGGCGACAGGCCGCAGCCCAGGCCGCTGGAGACCAGTCCGGCTCCCATTATCTTTACTGGGAAAACGGCCTACTGTACAGTAAACAGAAGACCGCCGAACTAGGGTCAGCCCGCGTGCTGGTGGTACCCCTACGTTTCCGCAGCCTCCTCCTCAACCTGGCCCACGATGTCCCCCTGGCGGAACACCTGGGCCAAGATAAAACATTCCAGCGGTTAGTGACCCATTTCTACTGGCCCCACATGCGGGCCGATGTGGAACACCACTGTAAGTCCTGCCCCACGTGTCAGGCTAGCGGCAAAAGCGGAGGCAAGCGCAAGGCTCCCCTCCATCCCTTTCCAGTTGTCAGTACCCCCTTTGAGAGGGTGGGGATCGACATCGTCGGACCTCTGGACCCCCGGACCTCCTTAGGTCACCGGTTCATTTTGGTTCTGGTTGATCACGCCACCCGATACCCCGAAGCCATCCCCCTCCGGACCTTGACGGCCCCAGTAGTGGGCCGGGCCCTCATGGGGATCTTCTCCCGGGTGGGATTCCTGCGGGAAGTGGTGAGCGACCGAGGCACAAACTTTATTTCCCGGTACATGAAGTCCCTTTGGCAACAGTGTGGGGTGTCGTACAGGTTCACCACCCCATACCATCCCCAGGGTAACGGCCTGGTTGAGCGGTTCAACCGCACCCTGAAAGGGGTGATCATGGGTCTCGAGGAGCCCTTGCGACGCAAGTGGGATGTCCTCCTGCCCTGCCTCCTGTTCGCATGCCGAGAGGTTCACCAGAAATCCTTGGGTTCAGCCCTTTCGAGCTGCTCTATGGGCACCCCGTCCGGGGTCCCCTCAGCCTGGTCAAGGAAGGCTGGGAGACAGCCCCCCCGAGCACACCCCCCGATGTGTTCTCCTACGTCCTGGCCCTCCGGAACCAGACGCGGAAGTTTCGCGAGCTGGCCGAGGCCAACCTGGAGGCCAGCCAAGAGGAGATGAAACGCTGGTACGACCAGAATGCCACTCTGGTCGAGTTTCAACCAGGCCAACAGGTTTGGGTCATGTCCCCAGTGGAACCTTGTGCCCTACAGGACAAGTGGACTGGACCCTTTAAGGTGATAGAGCGCAAGAGCCAGGTCACCTACCTCGTCGATACGAAATCAGCCAGGAACACCCTGAAAGTCTTACACGTGAACCGGCTCAAACCCCACTTTGTGCGTTCTGAGTTGGGATTACTCCTTGCCACTGACGACGGAGAGGAAGAGGAAACGGACCCTCTGCCAGATCTCCTGTGTGCAAAGGATCAAGATGGCTCCGTAGAGGGAGTGAGTCTCTCCTCCTCCCTCACCCCCTTGCAGCGTGAAGAATGTCGCCACTTGTTGGGACAATTCTCAGACCTCTTCTTCCTCACCCCCGGCGTCACCAGTTGGTGCGTCCACGACGTGGACACCGAGGACAGCCCTCCGGTACGACACAGAGCCTACTGAGTCCCTGACCGAGTTCGAACCTGCATCAAGGCCGAAGTCGGCAAAATGTTGGAACTAGGAGTGGTAGAAGCCTCCGACAGCCCATGGGCTAGCCCCGTGGTCCTGGTTCCGAAGGCAGCCGCCCCCGGCACCGTTCCTGAGCTGAGGTTCTGCGTAGACTACCGCGGACTCAACGCAGTCACCCGAACCGACGCACACCCCATCCCCCGAGCCGACAAACTCATTGACCGCTTAGGGTCGGCTCAGTACCTCAGTACCTTCGATCTCACCAGTGGCTACTGGCAGATCGGACTCACGGAGAGGGCCCAAGAAAGGTCTGCTTTATCCACTCCAGATGGCCACTTCCTCTTCAGAGTGATGCCCTTCGGCATGAAAAACGCCCCAGCCACCTTCCAGCGACTGGTCAATCAGGTCCTGGCCGGGTTGGAAAGTTTCAGCGCAGCGTATCTCGACGACATTGCGGTGTTCAGTGCCCACTGGCCCGAGCACCTGCACCACCTCTGGGAGGTGTTGGACGCCCTGCGCCGCACCGGGCTCACCATTAAAGCTAGCAAGTGCCAAATAGGACAGAGCTCCGTAGTGTACCTCGGGCACCAGGTCGGGAGCAGCCTCGTAGCCCCCCTCCAACCCAAGATAGACGCTATCAATGCCTGGGAGACCCCCACGACCCAGACCGAGGTGCGGGCCTTCCTAGGACTCACAGGGTACTACCGTAGATTCATCAAGGGTTACGTGAGTATTGTAGGCCCCCTCACAGAGTTGACAGCCAAGGCCAACCCCAAGAAGGTTAGTTGGACCTCCGCCTGCCAGAAGGCATTCGAGGAATTGAAACAGGCCATGTGCACCGCTCCAGTACTACAGGCCCCTGACTACTCCAGAGAGTTCGTGGTCCAGACCGACGCCTCCGAACATGGCATCGGAGCTGTGCTCTCCCAGGTGGACGACCAGGGGATTGATCATCCAGTAGCCTTTATCAGCCGGAGGCTACTACCCCGGGAGCAGAGATGGAGCACCATCGAGCGAGAGGCCTTCGCAGTAGTCTGGGCCTTGAAGAAGCTGAGGCCCTACCTATTCGGTACCCACTTCCTGGTCCAGACCGATCATCGTCCTCTCCGGTGGCTCATGCAGAAGAGAGAAGAGAACCCTAAACTGCTACGCTGGTCCATCTCCATCCAAGGGATGGATTTTACTGTGGAACACAGGCCTGGTGCCGACCACGCCAACGCCGACGGCCTATCCCGCTTCTTCCGCCTCAGCGAAGAGAACCCCCAAGAGGATGGGTAGTTCTCCTCGTCTTTCAGCTGGAGGGGACGCATGTTGGACCCGGCCTCGTGGCGTGGCCCTCGCTGACCCCCATAAACCCAGAATGACGGACAGAACTGATTTCCGTCCAGCCAGGACGATACACGAGACTCCTACATCGAACCTGAAACAACCTCCAGACCGCGTGCCTGCACCCATGCACGTGACCATCAGACTCCATGTTTGGCCACCCTGGCCAGCCGGCCGCCTTCTTCCCTTTCGGCAGACTCTGGCCGCTCCCGGCTGCAGCTGGGCGTGCGCGTCCGGCGCACCCCGACCCACCCAGGGGGTGAATGACTCACCAAGTACCCGAAACCAAGGCTTCCCTCACACCTCCGGCCCCCTCCAGAGGAACTGGATGTCCTCACACCTCCGAACCATCCCTGGGGGCTGGTTTCGATCGCACCTTCTGGCTTCCTAGCGAGCTGGCTCCAGGCCTTGATGAGCGTCTGGGATTCCTTGGATGCATGGTCCAAAAGCATCAAAGACACAGCAGCCCGGACAATCAGGCGCCTGGCCCTCGGACCTCCGGCCTCCTGCCTCTGAGTGTCCGGACATCAAAGAGCTCCTGGACTATAAGACAGCCTGCCTTCCATCTAGCTGGCAGTTGTGTCTTGGACAAGAAAGCCCTGCTGATCTGATCGCGGCTGACCTTGAGAACTGACTCTGACCCACCGAGCCCTGCTGACGCCGTCGCGGCTCATCCTCGAATCTACGGAACTGAACCATCGGAGCCCTGCTGACGCTGTTGCGGCTCACCCTCGAAGAGTAAGACCTGAACCATCGGAGCCCTGCTGACGCTGTCGCGGCTCCCTCTCGAAGAGACAGACCTGAACCATCGGAGCCCTGCTGACCTCGTCGCGGCCCACTCTTGAGAACGAGAGACATTTGCTACCATCCAGAGCCCTGCGGACGCTGTCGCGGCTCTACCTGCCTACGAGTACGACGGAGTACTTCTGACCAAGCCCTGCTGACCTCGTCGCGGCTGGGAGAACTCTCTGGTCCGGCTGGACGATCGACGCTACCCTCACGACCATCTTGAACAAGAAGTGAGTAGGACAGCAAGTCCCATCGCCAGCCCAGTACCCCCCAGTTCGAGGATTGAGAATTGTGCGCAGGGTGCGTGGCGTGCCAACTGGCCCTCTAAGACTGTCCCGCTTCCCCGTTCCCTTGTTACGAGACTTTCGCGATCCCTCGATCGCTGTGTATTGCTCCTTATTTTTATGCTGATAAAGTTCATACTCGATAAAGATTCACGGTGTGGTGTCCGTTCGTAAGTGTGGTGTGTCGACAGTGTGTACGATCAGTCCTCCCAGGCGGGGACTGCCCCTCGATAAGACTCGGCAGTAATTGTGGGAGAGGAGGTCTCGGGTGGTTAGGAGAGTCATCTTGACCCCTGGGGTCACCGCCTTCCAACAGTACTCCTGAAGAAGCTTGCACTGCTGCTAGTGTGCAGCACGTGTACTCCTGAAGAAGCTTGCACTGCTGCTAGTGTGTAGCACGTGCACTCCTCTGAAGAAGCTTACACTGCTGCTAGTGTGCAGCACGTGCACTCCTTTTGAAGAAGCTTGCACTGCTGCTAGTGTGCAGCACGTGCACTCCCATGAAGAAGCTTGCACTGCTGCTGCCAGTGCAGCACTTCTACTCCTTGTGAAGAAGCTTGCACTGTTGCTAGTGTGCAGCACGTGCACTCATTTTGAAGAAGCTTGCACTGCTGCTAGTGTGCAGCAGGTGTACTCCTGAAGAAGCTTGCACTGCTGCTAGTGTGCAGCAGATGTACTCCTGAAGAAGCTTGCACTGCTGCTAGTGTGCAGCACGTGCACTCCTCTGACGAAGCTTACACTGCTGCTAGTGTGCAGCACGTGCTCTCCTTGTGAAGAAGCTTGCACTGCAGCTAGTGTGCAGCACGTGTACTCCTCTGAAGAAGCTTACACTGCTGCTAGTGTGCAGCACGTGCACTCCGTTTGAAGGCGCTTGCACTGCCGCTAGTGTGCAGCACGTGCACTTCTTTTGAAGAACCTTGCATTGTTGCTATTGTGCAGCACGTGCACTCCTATGAAGAAGCATGCACTGCTGCTAGTGTGCAGCAGGTGTACTCCTGAAGAAGCTTGCACTGCTGCTAGTGTGCAGCACGTGCACTCCTCTGAAGAAGCTTGCACTGCTGCTGCCAGTGCAGCACGTGTACTCCTTGTGAAGAAGCTTGCACTGCTGCTAGTGTGCAGCACGTGTACTCCTTGTGATGAAGCTTGCACTGCTGCTAGTGTGCAGCATGTGTACTCCTGAAGAAGCTTGCACTGCTGCTAGTGTGTAGCATGTGCACTCCTTTTGAAGAAGCTTGCACTGCTGCTAGTGTGCAGCACGTGCACTCCTCTGAAGAAGCTTGCACTGCTGCTAGTGTGCAGCACATGCACTCCTTTTGAAGAAGCTTGCACTGCTGCTAGTGTGCAGCACGTGAACTCCTATGAAGAAGCTTGCACTGCTGCTGCCAGTGCAGCACTTCTACTCCTTGTGAAGAAGCTTGCACTGCTGCTAGTGTGCAGCACGTGTACTCCTGAAGAAGCTTGCACTGCTGCTAGTGTGCAGCACGTGCACTCCTCTGAAGAAGCTTGCACTGCTGCTAGTGTGCAGCACGTGCACTCCTTTTGAAGAAGCTTGCACTGCTGCTAGTGTGCAGCACGTGCACTCCTATGAAGAAGCTTGCACTGCTGCTGCCAGTGCAGCACTTCTACTCCTTGTGAAGAAGCTTGCACTGCTGCTAGTGTGCAGCACGTGTACTCCTGAAGAAGCTTGCACTGCTGCTAGTGTGCCGCAGGTGTACTCCTGAAGAAGCTTGCACTGCTGCTAGTGTGCAGCACGTGCACTCCTCTGAAGAAGCTTGCACTGTTGCTAGTGTGCAGCACGTGCACTCCTCTGAAGAAGCTTGCACTGCTGCTAGTGTGCAGCATATGCACTTCTCTGAAGAATCTTACACTGCTGCTAGTGTGCAGCACGTGCACTCCTTTTGAAGAAGCTTGCACTGCTGCTAGTGTGCAGCACGTGTACTCCTGAAGAAGCTTGCACTGCTGCTAGTGTGTATCACGTGCACTCCTTTTGAAGAAGCTTGCACTTCTGCTAGTGTGCAGCACGTGCACTCCTCTGAAGAAGCTTGCACTGCTGCTAGTGTGCAGCACGTGCACTCCTTTTGAAGAAGCTTGCACTGCTGCTAGTGTGCAGCATGTGCACTCCTTTGAAGAAGCTTGCACTGCTGCTGCCAGTAGAGCACGTGTACTCCTTGTGAAGAAGTTTGAACTGCTGCTAGTGTGCAGCAGGTGTACTCCTGAAGAAGCTTGCACTGCTGCTAGTGTGCAGCACGTGTACTCCCGAAGAAGCTTGCACTGCTATTAGTGTGCAGCAGGGGTACTCTTGAAGAAGCTTGCACTGCTGCTAGTGTGGAGCAGGTGTACTCCTGAAGAAGCTTGCACTGCTGCTAGTGTGCAGCACGTGCACTCCTCTGAAGAAGCTTGCACTGCTGCTAGTGTGCAGCACGTGCACTCCTTTTGAAGAAGCTTGCACTGCTGCTAGTGTGCAGCACGTGCACTCCTCTGAGGACGCTTACACTGCTGCTAGTGTGCAGCACATGCACTCCTTCTGAAGAAGCTTGCACTAATGCTAGTGTGTGGCACGTGCACTCCTCTGAAGAAGCTTGCACTGCTGCTAGTGCGCAGCACGTGCACTCGTTTTGAAGAAGCTTGCACTGCTGCTGCCAGTGCATTTTCTGCATCCAGATTCAGTGTGCCCTGCTGAAGCCATGCTATCATTGGTGTGGGTAAGAACGAAGCTTGTACTGCAGATCGCTTCTCTGTATTTTAGTTGACGATAGTGATTTTTGTGTAGTTTCACTACACAGAAAGCAAAACGATTGCCTTTGCCAATCCGTGTTGCAATTGTGTCTTGGTGGCAAAATCCCCAAACTTCTACTTAGAAGCATCTCGAAAAAAGTAATGTTTCATAAGTGGCTTTCGTGCCATTACCCCATGTGCCTGTCTATGAATGTTCGTGTGGAGGGTTCAACTCAGACTCACGAAGCTCTGACATCAGTTTCGCTCACTTGCAAGGTGTGGTGAGAGCCTTCTTCAAACCCGGACCCACAGCTGGTTTGCTCCACTTACTGAAACCACAAGACATCAATATTCGACGTTGCTAGGTTACTGTTTGCAGGACACGAACACCAGTTACTTTTTGAGGTTTGGGGTTTGTGGGTTAGTTTCAGAGCACACATTTTAAACTAACAAGTCATGATTGTGTCAATTATTGAGGGTTTCTTGCTGCAGCTTCATTGCACATTTTAAATGATCTGTTTTTCTTTACTTTAGAGCAGCGCACCTCGCCCACCCACCCGCCTGCAAAGCAGTAGGAAGCATAAAATGATATAAATGATAAGTTATTATCATTTTATTTCTCCTCTTCTCACTGCTTCAAAGCAGCTGGTGACTCTCGAGCCGCCCCTGGTGTAATATCTAGTTCCCTTTCTAATCCCACACGTCTGCTATGTTAGGCTCTGGGATATCAAGTTCCCTTTCTATATCCATAGCAAGTCTGCTATGT
This sequence comes from Lissotriton vulgaris, assembly GCF_964263255.1. Taxonomy (NCBI): domain Eukaryota; kingdom Metazoa; phylum Chordata; class Amphibia; order Caudata; family Salamandridae; genus Lissotriton; species Lissotriton vulgaris. Next base: position 1,524,584,176 of record NC_141696.1, on the reverse strand, counting down.
TAGGCTGTGTAAGAGCAAGCTTCCTTTCTATACCCATAGCAGTCTTTTAAGTCTTCTAGCTTAGGGTGTAATATCAAGCTTCCTTTCTATACCCATAGCAGTCTTTTAAGTCTTCTAGCTTAGGGTGTAATATCAAGCTTCCTTTCTATACCCATAGCAGTCTTTTACATCTTCAAGCTTAGGGTGTAATATCAAGCTTCCTTTCTATACCCATAGCAGTCTTTTAAGTCTTCTAGCTTAGGGTGTAATATCAAGCTTCCTTTCTATACCCATAGCAGTCTTTTAAGTCTTCAAGCTTAGGGTGTAATATCAAGCTTCCTTTCTATGCCCGTAGCAGTCTTTTAAGTCTTCAAGCTTAGGGTGTAATATAAAGCTTCCTTTCTATACCCATAGCAGTCTTGTAAGTCTTCTAGCTTAGGGTGTAATATCAAGCTTCCTTTCTATACCATAGCAGTCTTTTAAGTCTTCTAGCTTAGGGTGTAATATAAAGCTTCCTTTCTATACCCATAGCAGTCTTTTACGTCTTCAAGCTTAGGGTGTAATATCAAGCTTCCTTTCTATACCCATAGCAGTCTTTTAAGTCTTCTAGCTTAGGGTGTAATATCAAGCTTCCTTTCTATACCCATAGCAGTCTTTTAAGTCTTCAAGCTTAGGGTGTAATATCAAGCTTCCTTTCTATACCCATAGCAGTCTTTTAAGTCTTCTAGCTTAGGGTGTAATATCAAGCTTCCTTTCTATACCCATAGCAGTCTTTTAAGTCTTCTAGCTTAGGGTGTAATATCAAGCTTACTTTCTATACCCATAGCAGTCTTTTAAGTCTTCTAGCTTAGGGTGTAATATCAAGCTTCCTTTCTATGCCCGTAGCAGTCTTTTAAGTCTTCAAGCTTAGGGTGTAATATCAAGCTTCCTTTCTATACCCATAGCAGTCTTGTAAGTCTTCTAGCTTAGGGTGTAATATCAAGCTTCCTTTCTATACCATAGCAGTCTTTTAAGTCTTCTAGCTTAGGGTGTAATATCAAGCTTCCTTTCTATACCCATAGCAGTCTTTTACGTCTTCAAGCTTAGGGTGTAATATCAAGCTTCCTTTCTATACCCATAGCAGTCTTTTAAGTCTTCTAGCTTAGGGTGTAATATCAAGCTTCCTTTCTATACCCATAGCAGTCTTTTAAGTCTTCAAGCTTAGGGTGTAATATCAAGCTTCCTTTCTATACCCATAGCAGTCTTTTAAGTCTTCTAGCTTAGGGTGTAATATTAAGCTTACTTTCTATACCCATAGCAGTCTTTTAAGTCTTCTAGCTTAGGGTATAATATCAAGCTTCCTTTCTATACCCATAGCAGTCTTTTAAGTCTTCTAGCTTAGGGTGTAATATCAAGCTTCCTTTCTATGCCCGTAGCAGTCTTTTAAGTCTTCAAGCTTAGGGTGTAATATCAAGCTTCCTTTCTATACCCGTAGCAGTCTTTTAAGTCTTCTAGCTTAGGGTGTAATATCAAGCTTCCCTTCTATGCCCGTAGCAGTCTTTTAAGTCTTCAAGCTTAGGGTGTAATATCAAGCTTCCTTTCTATACCCATAGCAGTCTTGTAAGTCTTCTAGCTTAGGGTGTAATATCAAGCTTCCTTTCTATACCCATAGCAGTCTTGTAAGTCTTCTAGCTTAGGGTGTAATATCAAGCTTACCTTCTATACCCATAGCAGTCTTTTAAGTCTTCTAGCTTAGGGTGTAATATCAAGCTTACCTTCTATACCCATAGCAGTCTTTTAAGTCTTCTAGCTTAGGGTGTAATATCAAGCTTCCTTTCTATACCCATAGCAGTCTTTTAAGTCTTCTAGCTTAGGGTGTAATATCAAGCTTACCTTCTATACCCATAGCAGTCTTGTAAGTCTTCTAGCTTAGGGTGTAATATCAAGCTTCCTTTCTATACCCATAGCAGTCTTTTAAGTCTTCTGGCTTAGGGTGTAATATCAAGCTTACCTTCTATACCCACAGCAGTCTTGTAAGCCTTCTAGCTTAGGGTGTAATATCAAGCTTCCTCTCTATACCCATAGCAGTCTTTTAAGTCTTATAGCTTAGGGTGTAATATCAAGCTTACCTTCTACACCCATAGCAGTCTTTTAAGTCTTCTAGCTTAGGGTGTAATATCAAGCTTCCTTTCAATACCCATAGCAGTCTTTTAAGTCTTCTAGCTTAGGGTGTAATATCAAGCTTCCTTTCTATACCCATAGCAGTCTTTTGAGTCTTCTAGCTTAGGGTGTAATATCAAGCTTACCTTCTATACCCATAGCAGTCTTGTAAGTCTTCTAGCTTAGGGTGTAATATCAAGCTTCCTTTCTATACCCATAGCAGTCTTTTAAGTCTTCTAGCTTAGGGTGTAATATCAAGCTTCCTTTCTATACCCATAGCAGTCTTTTAAGTCTTCTAGCTTAGGGTGTAATATCAAGCTTACCTTCTATACCCATAGCAGTCTTTTAAGTCTTCTAGCTTAGGGTGTAATATCAAGCTTCCTTTCAATACCCATAGCAGTCTTTAAGTCTTCTGGCTTAGGGTGTAATATCAAGCTTACCTTCTATACCCATAGCAGTCTTTTAAGTCTTCTGGCTTAGGGTGTAATATCAAGCTTCCTTTCTATACTATAGCAGTCTTTTAAGTCTTCTAGCTTAGGGTGTAATATCAAGCTTCCTTTCTATACCCATAGCAGTCTTTAAGTCTTCTGGCTTAGGGTGTAATATCAAGCTTACCTTCTATACCCATAGCAGTCTTTTAAGTCTTCTGGCTTAGGGTGTAATATCAAGCTTACTTTCTATACCCATAGCAGTCTTTTAAGTCTTCTAGCTTAGGGTGTAATATCAAGCTTCCTTTCTATACCCATAGCAGTCTTTAAGTCTTCTGGCTTAGGGTGTAATATCAAGCTTACCTTCTATACCCATAGCAGTCTTTTAAGTCTTCTACCTTAGGGTGTAATATCAAGCTTCCTTTCTATACCCAGAGCAGTCTTTTAAGTCTTCTAGCTTAGGGTGTAATATCAAGCTTACTTTCTATGCCCACAGCTGGTCTTATAGGTTAGAGTGTGTAATATGAAGCTTTCTTTTAAACCTACATTAGGTGTGATGATTTAAACTGTGAACTATCACACCTGCCTTTGGACCAACAGCAGCTCTTCCCTCTTAGAAGGTGTAATATCGATCCCACCTTCTATGCCACACAAGATCTGCATTCTGAGGCTGCAGAATATCAAGATTACTTTCAGTTCTCGCAGCTTTCAACATATACCCTCATTAGGTCTGATATCTTAGAGAGTGGAATATCATTCCTGCTCTATATTCCCGCAGCAACATTACATTTATTTTCTATTTCCACAGGGTGAGGAAAGCTAGATAAGATGCACTTGACTAACACTTGGCTTGACAAAGCTCTGGATTTTTCAGTCCAAGCCACCAAAACCGCTTCCACTTGCTTTGGGCTAATGAAAATGCTCCGCAAAGTGCTCCCTCTGCTTCCCTCTGCTTCCATTCCAGGCGAGAAGGGTCATGGTACAGGCCCTTATACTCTCTCGCCTGGATTTTGGAAATGTTCTATATCTAGGAGCCCCGGCGGCAGTGACTAACAGGCTCCAAGTCACCCAAAACTGTGCCGCCCGATTATTATTCAACATCCCTCGCTGGCAATCAGCAAGGAATGCTCTAAAAGAACTCCACTGGCTCCCTGTGGCTGCCAGAACGCAGTTTAAGGCCATGTGCATTTTGCACAAATCCTTCCATCGAACAGGCCCGGCAGTTCTGTACCCCCTAGTGTTACCTTACACACCGTCCAGAGCTCTTCGCTCCGCTTCACTGCATCTGGCAACCACGTCAAAAATCAATAAAGCCCGATGGGGTGGTCGCTCTTTCACTCACACAGCGGCAAGGCTCTGGAACTCTCTGCCTTTAACCCTCAGACAAAATAACAACCGAATGTCATTCAGGAGAGATCTGAAAACTCACTTGTTCACAAAAGCGTACTAAGGTACCCGGTAGCCCGACACAGTAATCAGTCTAAAGCGCTGCGAGGCCTCCGGGTAGTTATGCGCTATACAAGTGCAATTTTTCATTTCATTTCATTTCATGTTGGCTTGCCAAACATAACTTGGATCAACAGCCTCACTTTAATTGCCTTCACAGCCACCCTGATCACAAGGGCTTCTAAAAAATACCTTCTCCTTCTTTTATATGAATATGTGTGGCCAGATGCCCCCTTAGATGGAGTACAAATTTTGACCATCAGGATAACTTGTTCCTGCTGGTCAGGTTTTAGGGACTAACTCAAATACAGTGCACCCACTTCTATAGGCTTTCATGGCATTTTGTCCGGTTAAGGAGGATGCATCTGTAGTGTTGATTGTGGTGCCCCCCTGTAACATATTTTCTGATGTTCTTGGGCCACCAATGGAGTATCGTGTCCAGGTCTGAAGGTCCAATCTGAGGTGTTTGCTCACAAGCGAGTGAGAGAGAGAGAGAGAGAGAGAGAGAGAAAGACGAGAGAGAGAGCAAGTCAGAGAGTGTGTGTGTGTGTGTGTATAGACAAGCACATGAATGCATTAACAGGTAAGTGGCTTGAAGTGTGTATGGCTAATTGGTTAATGAGGCAATGAATGTGTAAATGGGTGAGTGTTTGAGTAGGAGTCAATAAGTGGTGAAAATGTACGTGGGTGTAAACCTTTACCAGTTATTGCGTGGATGAGCAGCATATTGTGAGAATGTGAGTTTCGGTTAAGGATGAGTGAATGTGAGTTGATGAGAGGACAGGGCAGACATCAAGGGAGGTGAAGAACTACCACCTGTGCTGCTGAGTCTTTCGGAGTCCGTGGGATCCCAGAATAAGGAGGTAGGTCAGCTTCCTTGCGGTGCCTGCAGATGCTGGAAAATGACTCCTTCACTTCAAGGGAGATTCCTTCAGGTGATTTGGATACCCACAGGCTTTGGAAGGATCCTGTATGAAGCATGGACACAGACGTTGCAGCAGACTTGCAGGAGGTGTCTTCCCAGTGACAGCCTCGGAGCCCAGAGCAAGGTCCAGCGATGTCCAGAGCACCCAGACGGTCAAAGATGAAGTGGTGTCTTGACATTAATCTTGTCTGACGATGAATCTAGGGACCCACCCACAGGAAGCCCTTAAGTACCCTAAAGAAAGTGTTGGGACGATTCAAGGTTCCCTTCCAGGGAAGGGGTCAGACAGTGGGGAGGAAACTCCCATGTCATTTGTCCAGTTTCATGCCAGAACGGCAGCCAGCAACTCCCTGAACTGGTTTGAACTGGACTATGCAAGGAGGGCACCAAATGTTCCCTACAAGCAGTCTCAGTGGAGCTGGCAAGCGCTCGCACCCTGCATTAATACACTAACACCTGTCTGCGAGGTGGTCACACCTCCTTGTGACAGGATATCCATTGTTCTGCCTTTCCCTGCTCGAGCTTGGCTCGGCAGCAGGAGGGCAGAATCGTGTCTCTGGTCCGCAGCAGCACTAGCTTGCTGTCCGGTTCTGGAGGACTGGTACCGAGAGCACTGGGGGCTTCCCGGAGGAGCTTTATACTGCATGGAATTGTACCTCCCATACCGTTTATGGCGTGGGAGGTATGATTCAAACATGTTTGATACTAAACATGACAGGGTTTGTTACAGCCAGTTTAGAGATGATAATCGCATAATGACGCATGGCCACTCTATATATCAGAATGACTGATGCACTTACACCCCGGGAGAATGGACTCCGTGGATAGTAGGGGTGTCCTGCTCTTGCCGGGGCACCCTCACACTTAGAACCGAGCACCCTGCCTTCAGGATTGAAAGGCCTGTCCTAGGGGTGACTTATAGGTTTTAAGTGCAGTGACCTCATATATAGGGTGCCTTTCCTGTGGCAAAATGTGATATGTCTATGTTGCGTTTGAGGCCCTTGCTTGTCACAGGCACTAGGCCTACCCACACAAGTGAAGCAGTATTTTTACCCGGAGACTTGGGGTAATACTGGGTGGTAGCAAATGTGTGGCTTCCTATAGATGCCAGACTCTTTTCTCACAGAAATATGTGGAAAATTTGGTTTTTTTGGGGTAGAATTTCCTGATGAAAGCCATGCAAGTTACCCACCCTGGATTCTCATTGGTGTCTAGTTTTCAAAAATGTACATGTTTCCAAGGTTTCCCTAGGTGCTGGCTGAACAAAAATCTAAAATCGACAGCTACCCACATTGTAGAAAAAGGGTTTCTTCAGTGGAGTAATGTGATATGTCCATGTTGTGTTTTGGGCCCTTTCCTGTCGTGGGGACAAGGTTTATCCACACAAGTGATACAGCAGTTTTAAAGGGAAACTTAGGGAACTGTTAAGTTGAAGGAAGTTTGTGGCTCCCCACAGATTCCAGAACTTTCCATCACAGAAATGTGAGGAAGGTTTTTTTAAGGGATAAAAAGCCAAGCAAGTCACCCAGCCTTGAGTCCGCTAGTTGTCTAGTTTTCAAAAATGTGCAGGTTTGCTAGGGTTCCTTAGATGCCAGCTGAACTAGGACCCAAAATCCACAGCTACCGACATTGCCAAAAAAGTGTCAATTATTAGTGGAAAAATGTGATGTGTCCATGTTGTGTTTTGACCCATTTTCTCTCGAAGGCAATAGGCCTACCCACACAAGTGAGGTACCATTTTTATTGGGAGATTTGGGGTAACCCCAGATGGAAAGACATTTGTGGCTTCTGTAGATTCCAGAACCTGTCATCACAGCAAAGTGAGGAAAATTAGTTTTCTTTCAGTCAAAGTTTGAGGTTTTCAAAGGATTCTGGGTAAAAAGAAATCTGGTTAGGGCCACTCAAGACACTCCTCCCTGGATTTGCCTATGTGTCTATTTTTTTTAATGTGCAGGTGTGCTAGGTTTCCCTACATGCCAGCTAAAATAAGACCCAAAATCCACAGCTACCCACATTGCAAAAAAAGTGCAAGTGGAAAGATGTGATGTGTCTATTTTGTGTTTTGGGCCCTTCCCTATTGCGGGCACTAGGCTTACCTACACAAGTGATGTAGCATTTTCATTAGGAGACTTGGAGCAATGCTAGGTGGAAGTAAGTTTGTGGATCCATGCAGATTACAGAACTGTCCATCACAAACATGAGAGGAAACATTTGTTTTTTCAGTCAAAGTTTGAAGTTTACGAGGAATTCTGGGTAAATAAAAAGCTGGTGACAACCACACAAGGCTCCCCACCCTGGATTCCCAAAATGCCTTGAGTTAAAAAAAAATGTACAGGATTGCTATGTTTCCCTAGGTGTCAGATGAGCTCAAGCCCAAAATCCACAGCTACCCACTTTGGAAAAAGGAATCCGTTCTCAGTTGAAAAATATGATGCATCCATGTTGCATTGTGGTCCATTTCCTGTTGTGAGCAGAACTAGGCATACCCACTAAAGTGAGGTACCATTTGTATCAGTAGAGATGTGGGAAGGTAGAATAGTAGAACATTTGTAATTACCAATTGGATTTCATTGCATTTGTGCCTTACAACTGTAAGCCATGGAGTAATAAAGAATACATTTTAAAATATGTCCTCTGAATCACATGCTAGTATGGGAACCCATACACTTAGAAATCTACAAATAACCACTGCTCCTAAACTCCATATCTTGTGCCCTTTTCAGAAAAACAAAGGTTTCCTTGTTTCCATTCTTCACTCTGCATATATCACAATATGAATTGGTCTATACTCGGCACACAATGAAAAATCAATGTACGGTGCAACTCAGTTGTTGGCTCTGGGTACATTGGGGTCTTGGAGAACCTACAAACCATACATATCCCACAACCAGAAGGGTCTAGTAACCGTAATGGTACTTTGCTTTTGTAAATCGTCTATCATGACAAAAAGTTACAGATGAAAAAGTCACAAATGGCCATTCTTCCCTGCTCCTTTTCAATATTTCTTTATTTCAAGAGTTACTTTCTTTGGGAAAACCTTGAGGAATATACACGCAACCGCTTGCTGAAGTCATAATTTTGTCTCGTTCTCAGAAATCTATAGCTTTTCTCGATCACTCATGGGTTTCACACTGTTTTCTACCACAAACTGGAAGTAAGTTGAAAGCACAAAAACTAGAAAAAATGAGCTACCCCTTTGACAAATACCAAAACTGTGGTAAAAAAAAATGTTTTTTTTTATTCAGCGCTGCATGATCCTGAACGTTGAGAAGATGTTGACTTTAGCACAGCAAAATATTCGTTGATGCTATTTTTGGGAAAAAAACTGACACTTTTTTCCAGAGAACTCTTTTTTTTTTGGATAAAAACTTGAAATTTAGTTATGGTTGCCTATTTTTTCGGTTCCCTCCAGAAAAATCCACAAACCTTGGGTACCTTTAAAATTTCCGGGATGTTGGAAAAAGGACACAAATTTGGCGTGGATATATTATTTGGCCAAAAAGTTATGGAGGCCCAAGTGCTCAAGTATCCAAAAAGGGCTCAGCACTGGTGGGGAAAAGGTGCAGCAGTTAAGGGGTTAAATGATCCCCTTGTTGCCCATTTACCTTTACGCTGGAGAGGAGGGTCACAGAGCACAGAGTGCAGGTAGGTTTTGGCCCAGAGATCCATCCTGGGATTGGGAATAACCAGCTCAGTCTTGGCGGCATTTACCGTGGGGCAGTGAGTGCCGTCCAGTTCCAAGTGAACTTCAGGGTCGATTGAAATTACCGATGAGATTGGGCAGGACCCTAAAGCCGTAAGTTGAGCCGAGACTCATCAGTATTCAAGTTAAGGACTTGCTCGTACTTACTGGGATGCTACATTTGAAAGACACTGCTGTCTGTCAGTATCATGTTCTTCATGAACTCTCGCCGATAGTGGTGTAAGAGGTAGTCTAACTCCTCAAATACGTGTGCCGGGGATGCCCACCTTGTTTCTGACCTCTCTTTCTTCACAGTGAATATCCAGCTGGGATCTGGGTTTCGGTACCCTGGCCTTGCAGGAATCACCTGTTAGGCTCTCCCCTCTATACGTAGGCCAACAACAGAAGCTGAGTCTCTAGAGTGCCCGTCCCCTCAGGGTCCACATCCCAGCATGGCCCATGGCAAGGAACTGCCCTCACACTCTGTGCAGGCCTCTGAAAGCCCCCAGGTGTTCAAGCATTGACTCAGTTAATGAGCTCCAAAGGGCCTCCCAGTGATGCTGGATGGAACAAACTTCTTTTTAGCCTTGCCTTTCTTTGCCGAAAGCCCTTGCGCTTGAAGATCATTGGTGTCTCTTGGTTGCTATCAAAGTACGAAGTCAAGACGTTCTCCAGTTACATTGTCCTCTTCTGGGTACCTTCTCTTTGAGCCCCACATCCTCATCTTGCAGCTTGGCCATGAGGGTGTAGGCAGGATGGGTCGCTCTCCCTATATCTACAAAAGATGAAAGGCCCAGTGATGGAAACATGCTCAAAGGCGGCAGCCTATTCACACTGACTCTACAATGAATATGAAAGATCTGGCACTGTCACCAGTTTGACTTGGACCCCAACATTCTGAGAAGATTCCAAGCAACATTTCTTGTCTGTGTTGAATACAATATCATCACACCTCCGGGCTCTTCTTCATCCAGCTCTTACACTGGTATCTTGTCAGCGGAGTATCAGACCTGTCATCTGGGACCTTCTCACGTTATTTTAAGGTTTAATATAGCGTGAACATGACCCGTGAGGGTATCAGAGCGCTTTACAGATACAATAGTGTAATACAGGGTCACGGCAGGTCACAACACAACAAAAACAGGTAAAACGATAAATTTGTGGGTACCCTAACCTGTTTCTGAAAGTCCAGAAGATGAGCAACGCTCTTCTCTGATGACCGGAGTGCATCTTACTTCGTGCCCATCTCCCAAGTGTATGCGGGGATCCAGGGGCATGGGGCTAACGTAATAGAGTGTCTTCTGGGTATGGCCACAGTGGTCGCTTAGGTGATGATAGAGTGATGATCCCCGGTAAGAGATGCAAACTCAAGGTGATCCCTTCTGATATGTCTGCAGGGAGCTTCCTCATGGAGTTTCTAGAGGGAGGTGGGCGGCCAGCTACGCTCCGTGCACGGAGTGTGCGTAGTGCCGCCTACTCCGCATTTTGCGGAGCGGGTGTAGCCAGGCGGAACTACGCACACTACGTAGACGGAGCGTAGCTGGCCGCCATCCGCCTCCCTCCCGCCCTCCCTAAATACTTTCAATTAAAGGAGTCAAATAATTAAAACGCACTTACCTTGCTTGCCGCTGCCCGCCGCGTCCCCGGGGCTCGCTATCTTCCGTCTTCCGTCTTCTTTACTAATGCGCATGAGCGGGCGGCCGCACCAGCGGAGTTTTACGCCAGCGCCATGAGACCCTTGGGTGATATGTGCACCTAATAAATCTCTTTGACTTGACTTGACAGCTGACATCTGCACTCCGGTCTGCATTGGCAGGAATCTGGCATAAGGTGTCTGACTCTAACTCCTCGGCCTGCGCTTCCACGTGTGCGTAATTGAGGTGTACAGTTGTAGGAGATGCATGATTGAGGTGAGATGGCCACTTCTAGTGGTTCTGCATCTGATCCATTCCTGTGCCCCCCCTACAAATCACATGAGCTCTCCATGCTTTACCATCAGTGAAGAGCCAAGGCACTTGAGTGCAGTCATGAGTGAGGTTCAAAAAAAGAGGAGGCGAGAAATAGTAAAGAGTTTGCAAAAAACGCAACGCCGACACCTACAGGCCAATATCTTAAAGGCATCACCTTCCCCTACATAGATTAGAGGAGAAAGCTCTTTGTCGTTTTATGCTCCAATTTTCCACTAGTCCAGTCTGGACCTTAATCCCAGCAACCCTCCCCAGGTGTAGCAAGTGTCACACAATAGAGCATAGTTCCCTCTCTGTTCGGGACGAGATGCTTCTGGGTTTCAGGAGTCCAGGACTGTTGCTTTACTTCCCAGAATAACCAGAAACTCCCAGCCCAGAATCCCATCTACATCCTGCAGTGTAACAAGGTGCACACTTGCAGACTGGGTGCTCTTGGGCAGAAAAAAAGAGGATTCTGTGTAGGCAGATGAGACTCACTCCGACCAGGTGAAGTGACCAGGATCATACATGTCACCAAACATATGGCTAGAATATGAGAGTGATGCTTACATTTTACCTGGAAGTTTTATGTCTTTTTTTTTACCAGACAAAGATGAATCCGCCTAGCCCTGCCCACTAATATGATGTCAAGATGCAGGAACTCCCTCCCACTGAGGATTTCCAGTTAAAGGATGCCCCCCCCTTCACTGTGAGGATTTCTAGCTGTTGGATGTCCCGCCCACTGTGACGATTTCCTGCTGCAGGATGTCCCGCCCACTGTGACGATTTCCTGCTGCATGATGTCCCATTCACTGATGGTGGGATATTCTGGGTCTTGGCAAAGCTTACAAAGATTTACAAAAATGAATACACTTGGCACACACCTACATACTGGGAAGATTCACTCTCCCCCGTCACCCTGACTCGCTTGAACGCTTTGTTGTAAAGGGTTTATTGATAGTAAGTGATGGGTGAAATTGTGCTTCCCTGGGTTATATCTCATACTGGGCTGCCCGCCCCTTGCACTCTAGGTCCTTGTGGCTTCCTTAAACTGGAGACCCTCCGTTAAGGTACAGTCCTGCCAAGTTCCATGCACCAGGCATTAGACTAATGCATTTCAGTGTGGTGGTCCGCATCACTGCACTGAAATGCAAAAATCATGCATTATAGCGCCTCTCAGCTGTGAAGCCGGAGCACCTATTATGCACCAATACTGGAAGCCGCAGCAGCAGTGCACACTGCGGGCTGCTCCTGGCAGGCTTAGGGGCTGGCTCATCTGCTCACTAGCTACTGTTCTACAATGCAGCACAACTCCAGACAAAACACACTTAGCATAACTTTGACATCAGGAGAGGAGAAACTGTCACTGCCCAATGGCTTTGGTCAAACAGTTTGTCTCTCTCTCTCTCTCTCACTGAGTTGTCAGACTCATTTTAATAGGGCTGCATGGGTGGTCGGCATTTCAAGTTTGGTAAACATTGGAAAGTGGGTCATTAGTAGTGGTAAATGTGAATCTACCACTGGCATCAAGGCCACTAACACTGTCTAGGGTTCAGTAAATTATTCCCATGCTCAGCCCTTGGTAGCATGGATGCGAGCAGGCAGGCTTAACTTAAGCATTTCGAAACACCAATTCAGTAAACAGTTAAGACATTACAGGCGATAAAAATCCAACACCAATGTATAGAAATAGGACATATTTTTATCTTTAAAATGACACCAAAATGACAAAAATCCAAAGTAGGGAACCGGAGATATGAATTTCTAATGATTAAACACTTTCTAGCACTTAGAAATCTATAGCGCCACTCTAGGACATCTGGTCACAATTGACTGGTCGACCGTGATGGAGTCCTGTGCGGATACACTGAGCAGGAGGCCCTGGCCAAATTTTTACCTCAGTACTTAGAAACTTTTCTGGAGCTTTTTCTGCCGGGCTCCCTTGATGTTCTTCACTAGTCCGGATTCAGTGAGGGTTCGTGGGAATGACTTCATGAGCTTCCAGTCAAACTCTGGAAGTTGGACCACCGGAGCTGTGCAGCGGAATGAACATGGAGTCCTGGCTGGGTCGTGGTTGGCTTGCTCGTTGAGTAGGTCAACTTATGGAGCTTTTTTCCAAAGTTGCTCCAAACTCCTCCAAACTTCTGGAACATCTTCCCGAAGTTCCTCTTGAGGGTCCAAAGTGTCCAAAACACAATGCAAGGGTCTGGAAGCTCCAAGATGGTCCTTGAAAGTTTGGGACCACAATTCCCGCAAAGCATCTGGACAACACCCTTACAAATCCACCTTACAAATCCACTGGACACCCTCCGAGCAGGGGTATCTTGGGGGTGATGATCCAGGTGAGGTCTGTTAACCTGTAGTTTGCAGGGAGTGCACTCTTTAATCCCTTTGAAGCAAGGTACCTTCACAGGATTGAAGTTCTAGATTATACAGTGGGTGCAGTCATTCAGAATGCAGGGCCTGGTGGTGCAAATCAAGGTTCCAGCTTGGCAGTCCTTCTTCTTCTTTTAGTTTCAAGCAACAGATCTGAGAGGCTCTCAACCTCGCAAAATAGTTATTCAGTGTTCTCTGGGTTCAAGCAGGAGAACACTCCTGTCCAAGGAAGTGGAAGGCAACACCCCAGAGCATGGCCACTTCCTCCAAAGTGTGATATTATCTTCTCTCAGAAAGCTCTATTCCTCCAAAATTCGACATGGCTGAAATCTCAGCAGAGCACGAAGAGCTAACTAAGCAAACTCTTAGTATGGCTCATGTCCATACTTCTCCGCCCCCTAACATCCACAGATTCCTTCCTTAACCCCTTCGATGCTGATGACGAGCTCAGCTCGTCATCAGCCACGAGGGGCGTGTGCAGATGACGAGCTGAGCTCGTCATCTTACGCGGCATTTAGAAAAAAGCCACGTAGGGGAAAAATAACCGCCGCAGCGATGCGGTTAAGCCTCACATCTGCCTGGGTCAGAGGGGATGGGGGTAGATGGACCTGCAATCCCTACCTGTTCTATTTCTCCTTTGAAGCTTCATGCTTTACAACCCCTCCCCCCTCTCTGGCACTACTGTGTAGCAGAACCATCTCCACCAGATAGCGTCTCCCTGGGTGAGCCACTTATCACTTCATCAAAGCAACCTGGCTAAGCCTGTTAACTCTGACCAATCAGGGAAGAGTATGGGAAGGCTGATTTTCGGTTTGCAGACAAGAAAGTCTTATAGCTTATTTTCTGTACAATTTAGGATAAATTCAATAATAGCATAATATTCGATTTATCACTACCATTCTCTTAAGTCCTTGCATGATATTGTATTTAATTCCTAGCAGTATTTATGCGTTCCTAGACTATTGCAATGTCATCCTATGTGGCTGGGGATCTACAATAGGGAAAATGAAATGTGCAATTTCTCCAATCCCAGGGCATATACATATATTTTATAAGGGCCCTGCTTATAGTTACATGACCCCCATCCCTGAGACACCCAGAGGAGACCTCGGAGGTTCTGAATATGCAGCAATATTGAAGATGATCCCTTTTTAAGTGCCCCTACCACCAAAGTCGATTTTGCAGTGAATTTACTTTTAAAAACAGTGCTGCAAAACATAGGGCTGCCTTTAAAATGACCTCAGGTGCTCAGCAGTGCACACATGCAAGTGCAGAAAGGACTGCTGGGCTTTAAAATGTCATGGCCTATTATATACTAGGGACTTATAGGGTAGGTCATGCCAATGGAAAGTTCACCCTAATATATAGTGTATCCTAATGCATGTGTGTGTTTTCACTTGTGTTTTCAACATAGCACTGGCCCTGGGCCTGCCCACAGCAGAGTCCGATAACCATCATCCAGTGGTCTCAAATAGAGCATAAGGGAGGGGGACACAGTAAACAGGTCCTGAGTTTGTAGTAGGTAAGTCCCACAGGTACAGGTGTAGGTAAGAAGACACCGTAGACCAATTCAGGTACTTGAAGTTGATGTTTATTAGCATAAGTAATTATCAGGATAACAATACTACAGAGTTCTAACAGTAAATGGCTAGACTGCTCACTTGCAGTGTGTGTGGGATTGGCAGTGCAGCTGAGCACGCTGCTTGCACCACGTTGCGGCAGTGGTATAATGTATCTCGCGGGCAGGTCAGACCCTCTGTTGCTCACCGACTCCTGCTAGTGGCGACTGACTCAGACTCCCCATCAAGAGTCTGCTGCCTGGCAACCTGTAGCAGGAGTAGCTGCTCGCAGCTGGCTTTTGGCTGCTGCGGAAATCATCCTACAGACCGACTGATTCGGACACTAACCCACCGGCGCCAGCGGCTGCGGGCTGCCGATGCTGAGAGTCAAGTGTCACTCTCCAGTCATAGCGGGCCGCCCGGCATGGCCCAGGGCCCGCCTGCTGCTGCAGTGCCTGCTCTGCTCGCCTCGAATGAGTCTGAGAACATCATCTGCAGATCTGAGCTGCCCATATGTGAGAACTGAATGCTATGAGTGACTGATTGCTAAGTAAAAGCTTTTTATTTTTTAAATAACGACTAGTGCAAGCAGGGCCGGACTGGGAACCAAAACCGGCCGTGGCAAGGTGCTCGGCCGGCCCCCCTGGGGGGGGTGGCGTTGCGGCAGAGCTGTTTGCCAGTGCCAGTTTCTGCCGCAAAAACAGCCTTGTAACAAAAACGGCCTCCAAGGGGCCCAAAGCCGGACCCCACCATGGAGCCCACTGGGGAAATGCCCGGTGTCAGCTACGGCCAGTCCGGCCCTAGGTGCAAGTAACTAAAGTTGAACTCTCGCAGAAGTAGCAGCCGGCGAGCCAGAACCCGGGGCCGTTCACGTAATTATTTTTAGACTGAGCTGTTACTTTTAAAAATAATACAGCCTGCATGGATGGGACCTCTGCGCGTGCCGCACGGCCTGCAGTTCTAAGATCTCATCACATTTTCTCATCGCTCAAATGGTTGTCATGTTTTATATTTATATGTTTCCCTTGTCTTCATTGCTTGATTTTGCTCGCGAGAAATTGTCACTCATAGTCATTGAAATGTCACTCATAACTACACTGAGATTATAAAAATGTCACACACAGCAGTCTGAAACCTTAGCAGCTATGAAGGTAAACAGCCATAAGAAGAGGTAGATTGTTGTGGAGACACAGTATCGGTTCGAGAGAAGTCTGTGTGTCCTGTGGTGTGAATGCCTGTGGATGTCTTCACACCATTCAGCACAGACAGGTGACAAACAATCTGTTCCAAGGAAAGCAGAGACCGCCCCATCCCCAAGACTCTGAAATATTATTGAAAAAAACGATGAAAATAAGTTGGATACTTGAGGAAGGTGGAAAAAGGGCGATAACTTTTAAAAATATCCCACTAAGGCGTGATTTGCACTCTAGATTTAGCAGACAGCTGGAATCGTTCCAATATGTGGCTGAAAACAAATGTTATAACGCTTTGAAAGAGAGCACAACTACCACTGCCAAGGAAAAGTGCGACATGAAACCCAGCGCGTGGGAACGTCTTATCAGAGGTGTCAAACCACCTTAGAAGTGCAAAAAGGAGATTAGAAACGTCATCTGCACACAGTGCACAGCAGGAAGCAGCAGGGAAAGGAAGAAACAGGAACAGGCAGCTTCAGAGAAACCTTACACTGGAACAGAAAGAAAGAGCACATTGTCCTCTTTCTGCTGATCTTGTGTGGATGTGGCGCAGACAGACATCTCAGTGAGTAACAGATATTTTACAAATAAAAGAGTAATCCTGTTTTTTTTTTAAAAAATAGAGCAAAACTATGTTCCCTCTTGTGCTGCTGAGGCAGAGAATTTGCTTGCAAGGGACTCGAGGGGAGAGGGTGGGGGAGGTGTGAAAGGAACTGGAATGTTGAAGTGAAGAAAGGCGCCATATACCTTATTAAAATGTTAGACCATGTGCTTAGCGTAGCCGTTCTTTCATCTCTTTTAATATATGTGTCGTTCTATTAAATGGCTGGTTTCAAAATAATCTTAATTAGCTGCCATTAAAATGACAACACGTTTTTTAATCTCTCTCGTGGTCCTGAGAAGACCCTTCAATCCCCACGAGGCAGGGGTTAGCTTACAAGTCACCGACATTAATTAAGAAAGGCAGGCCAGGCTAATAGCATTTTTTGCTGTGGACATTGGTTGGCCCTGATTAAGAATGAGTCAGTGTTTTCCAACCCTGCACAGTTCCAAGTTGCTAATCAGGGTTGGTCCTAGGAATTTTGGGGCCCCAGGCAGAGAGGGAATATGGGAGCCCTCCCCCCACCCCCTAATTTGCATACAATGTGAAATCACAGAAAATGACATCATAGGAATTACCATCAATTGAATATGGTTGAGCGACTTTGCAAGAAGCAGCTTTCTTGGTGCTGCTTTTAGCAAAACAAAAACATAAATATGAAGACAAATAAAATAAGCACATATATTTTAAATTAGGGGTGCGTGGAACTCGCAGTTTCACTCCGCGGGATTCCATGGAGTTACATAAAAACTGCGAGATTCTGCAGAGTTCCGCGAGCCGGCACAATCAGCACGTCCTGATGATTAGTAGTGCTGGGAGCTTGTTCCGGGCTGCAAAATCAACGCAAACAACACCATGCGGCACACCAGATCAAGCTGCTTCTTTGTTGCTGCTCGAGTAGTTGTTCTACTCAAGCGGCAGCTTTCTCGCCGCGAATGGTCGCGACTGCTTGCGAATGCCCGCGCTGAGAAAATCTCACCGGGTGCCGTCCTAGCACCAGAAAATCACGGTAAGGGGCGCCAAGTCAGGATTGCTCTTGCCAACCGAACGCAGGCCAGCTATTCGTGAGAAAAGAAATGTCACCCTGATGGAGCAAGGACTCGTAGAAAAGAGACTTGCTCCTTTAACTTATTAACAAGTTACAAAAATAGTTTTGTGTAAAACTAATCCGCACCACACAAATACGCGGATTAGTGAAGCTTGCTTATGAGTTTACTAACGATAATAACATGAATGAGGGACTAAAACTGCTTTAAACGGGAAATCTTTACTGTGCATGCATCATCTATATCTACGTATTATGACGAGCTATCGCTTGGTGGGAAATTCTTGCGCATGTGCAGAAGGCACTGAAATGGAGCCTTGAAGACTCGCATGCATGGCATCTGCTTGCTTGAAAATGAAAACACCCTATTTGACTAATTCTAATGTGGGGAAAGTATTAATAAATAAAGGGGAATAGAGTACACATGGGTGGTATACAGTGTGACCACTTTATTTTTTAATCTAAAACTTGTCTTTTGACTTTATCACTAGTGCATATTTGGGCCTCTCATGCATTACTGAAGTAAGCTGAGTCATGTGACAACTGTGCATGACTACTGAAATTTAACCCTAATGATGATTTGGATGTTGAATGAAAGCCAAGGTCATGAAGTTTCCTACACTGGGAACGGACGGTGAAAAATTTAACGAAAAATTTAACGAAGAGGACTTTTCAATTTCAATTTCAAGTTTATTGTTTGATTACTTAAAATCATTACAAAGTGTGGAAACCGTATGACTCACATATACATATAAGAATTTAAAAAGGGGCGGAAAGGGAACTTTGATTAATACAACAGTAGTGCAATAATCTAGCAGTAAAATTGAATACAATTTAAAAATTGTCCGAATGTGCGTTTATCTTTTACAATTCAGCTCGTTAAATAACATGGCAGTCACAGAGGGGTTTTAAAAAAAGTTTAAGTAGGGGAAATAGGTCAATATGACAGCTGGTTTCGGAGAGCTGAATGCGGTGTCCATGTAGGTCTTGCGGAGGGGGGCCGGTGGTGTTTGAGTTTTTATTACAGGGTGATGTCTGGGCCAACCGGCAAAAGAAAAGCTGCCCTTATTTTTCCCAACGTTTTTACAGCTCTGGCAACAAATTTGGTAAACCGGATGTTCAGGATTATATTTTCTTGATTTATAGCTGCCATTATTGCCTGGCGACATGTACGAACACCTAATTTAATCCACTCTGCTCTTAGTAAGGTCCTTCTGTCTTGTATCAGAGCTGGGCATGCGCAGGATATGTGCTCCATGCTTTTGGAGTGGTAGCCGTATTCTCTGCATTTGATTTTCTGATTAGGGCGCCGCCGTTCCGGTGAATGCTTTAAAAAAGGCCATTCGCCTAGTCTTAGGGCCATAAATTTGACTTTCCAAAAGATTGAATAGGTACTTGATAGGTAGGCTGACTCAACTCCCGGTTTGTAATCTGAGACAACGGCCCAAGCGTGCTTCCTTCTGGCTAATTTTGCTCTGTCGGAATGGAAGGACCAGAGCCGAACGCTTCGCTTGATTACACTCTTCAGTGCCTGTTGTGAGGGGTTTGTCCCCCAGTATTCTGAAGTTCCAAGGAGCTGTAGGGATTGGTCCAAGTGGAGCCGAAGTTTTTGGCTTGATGTACTGGTCGATATTTCGTTCTAGAGGGCCCGATTCACAGAATGAACTTAAGACTCAATCCTAAACTTACTACTATTATGGTATTCACAGAATGCACTTACTACTTTTTGCATTCACAGAATGAACTTACTACTTTTGGTATTCACAGAAGTTAGGATGTTGTCTTAAGTTTGTCTTACGACAAACTTAAGACAGACTTAAGACAGACTTAAGTTATGATTTTGTCTTAAGTCTGTCTTAAGTTTGTCTTAAGTTTATCTTAAGACAAAATCCTAACTTCTGTGAATACCAAAAGTAGTAAGTTCATTCTGTGAATGCCAAAAGTAGTAAGTGCATTCTGTGAATACCAAAATAGTAGTAAGTTTAGGATTGAGTCTTAAGGTTATTCTGTGAATCAGGCCCACAGTTTGATCTCAAGACTGTTTTCCGGGAATTACGCAGTTTATTGCAAAACTTAATGAAAGCACCAGCCTCAACACCGCTGTGGTCTAACAGACGAAGCTCTAATCTGACTTGTGCCGGAGATGAAGACCTCGGCAGACGCCATGCTCGCTTGAAGATTCTCGGCAGACGCCATGCTCGCTTGAAGATTCTGATGATTGATGTTAGACGGACCGGGAGGGTCGGCCGAGGATAAGGGGAGAGGTCTCCGGGGAGAGCCGTCTCCGACGATCGTACAGACAAGTAACTTCCCCCCCACAGACGAACACCACACAAGGGCAAAGTTCAACGATACTTTATAGGCAATTCTTTAGGTACGATGAATGGTACAAGGAGGTCTGGACTCAGGGGTCCCCTCGATTCTGGTCTCTGGTTTGGGAAAAGGGTAGCGGGACAGTCTTGTTACCAAAAGATGGAAATAGCTCTCAATCCTCGAGCTCGGCGTTCTAGATGATCGGGCCGCGGCGGAGCCAGCAGGTCCCGAGATGGACGAAGGAAGCGACGGTCCGCGGCGGAGCCAGCAGGTCCCGATGAAGATGGTAGTTACAAACGGTCCGCGGCCACGCCAGCAGGTCCCGACGACGATGAGGGTTTACGAAGGTTACGAAGGTTGCGGCAGCGCCAGCAGGCAGGACGATGATGCGCAAGGCAGAGCTACGGCAGCGCCAGTAGTCCGTCAAGGATGAGTTCTTCTCTGCGTCTCTCGACTCCAGGATACAACTGCCTTCCTGCTCTGGAGCTGCCCCAGTTATAGGGCTGGTGCCCTTTGATGTCCGGACCCTCGCACTTGGAGGTCGGGAGGTCCGGGATGAGGGAGTCCAGACACCCAGCAGGGGGGTGGAGCCAGCGCCCGGGGAGGCGATGGGCGAGCGGCACTTGGCGGGGGAGAGCCATCGACGCCTCTTTCTCCCATTGTAAATGTGTAAATGTAAATGTATTTGAGCTTATATAGCGCACAGCTACCCACAAAGGGTTTCCAGGCGCTTGCTTAGGGAACCCGTCCTGGTATTCCCCTGTGAGATAACCCCGGCAGGGTATCCACAAGGTGAAAGCCAGGCATCCCGCCGCGAGGGGCCGTTGTGGAGATTAAGCAAGCTATTGCCCAGAGTCGCAGAGTGTGAACCCGTGAGTCGAGAAGGCACCGGAGCGAGAATTATCGAGTCCGTGGAATTTTTTGAGCCCAAGACCCGCCGAGGCAGGGAATTGAACCCTGGTCCAGGGCCGATATCAGCTTCCGGGTCTGCCGCCTCTAACCCCTGAGCCACACCCGCTCACCTCCTGGGTGGATGGTGGTGCCGGGATGTCTGAGGCCTGGCTAGGCCCAGGGTTGAGGTCGATCGGGGGCCAGGCGGCCTCGTGGTGGAGTGTCCAAGATGGCGCCCAGGCTGGGCGCGCGGGCCAGTAGTGGGTCGGGCCCACGAGGTCGATATGTTCAGGGGCCGGGGTCCCGGAGGGGACGGAAGACGAGCAGTGGTGGTGTGTGGCACTTGTGTGACCGGGCTCGGGCCTGGTCGGGCCGAGGGGGGAGCGGCCCTTCATGTGGCCTGTCCAACATGCGTCCCCCCCAGCTGAAGGCGGGGAGAGTCACCCATCCTCTTGGGGACTCTCCTCGTCGAGGCGGAAAAACCGGGACAGGCCATCCGCGTTGGCGTGATCGGGCCCAGGCCGGTGCTCAACAGTGAAGTCCATCCCTTGTAGGGAGATGGACCAACGTAGTAGTTTCGGGTTTTCCCCCCGCATCTGCATCAGCCACTGCAGGGGTCGATGGTCGGTCTGCACCCGAAAGTGTGTGCCAAAGAGGTAGGGCCGGAGCTTTTTGAGGGCCCATACCACAGCGAAGGCCTCCCTCTCTATGGTGCTCCAGCGTTGTTCTCGGGGTAGGAGTCGCCTGCTGATGAAGGCCACTGGCTGATCAAGGCCTTCGGTGTTCACTTGAGACAGGACTGCCCCAATGCCATGGTCGGAGGCATCCGTCTGGACGACGAACTCCCGGCTGTAGTCGGGGGCCTGGAGCACAGGGGCGGAGCACATGGCGGCCTTCAATTGTTCGAAGGCTGTTTGACACTCCGGGGTCCAGTTGACTTTCTTGGGTTGATTTTTGGACGTGAGTTCTGTGAGGGGCCCCACTATGGTACCATAGTCTTTCACGAACCTTCGGTAATAGCCCGTGAGGCCCAGGAAGGCGCGTACCTCGGTCTGGGTGATGGGGGGCTGCCAGGACTGGATGGCGGCAATCTTGAGCTGCAGAGGGGCCACCAGGCCGCTTCCCACCTGGTGTCCGAGGTAGGTTACGGACCCCTGACCAATTTGGCATTTGCTGGCCTTGATCGTGAGGCCAGCCCGCTGGAGGGCCTGTAGCACCGCTCGGAGGTGGTGGAGGTGCTCGGGCCAATGGTGGCTGTATACAGCGATGTCGTCTAGGTAGGCGGCGCTGAATCCTTCGAGCCCTGCCAGGACCTGATTGACGAGCCGCTGAAATGTTGCTGGAGCATTCTTCATGCCGAAGGGCATGACCTTGAAATGGTAATGGCCATCAGGGGTGGAAAAGGCAGAACGTTCTTGGGCCCGGGGTGTGAGGCCGATCTGCCAGTAGCCCGCCGTCAGGTCGAAGATACTGAGGTAGCGGGCAGCTCCCATGCGGTCGATTAGTTCGTCTGCCCGGGGGATGGTAAGTAAGTAAGTAAAAATTTATTTGTATATGATTAATTAAAATCTTTACAAAATTGAAAAGTATCCGTAGTAATTTTTGCTTTAACGTACAAACAAAAACAAAAGATAAGGTGCATAAAATTACAGTGATGTTAACAGTTATATGGTTAGCATCATAGGATTAAAAGTTCATATGGCATGGTTAAGTCTCTTTCTTATTAGGTCAAAGAACTTCACAACTTGACAGTTCAATTTAGTGTCGCTAGTAGAAAAGCACAATATGGCTGCCTGTCTGCAGGTCCGGACGCCATAAAAGTTAAAAAATGGACGTAAGAGATTGAACCTCAGGTCCTTTATGCTAGGGCAGATGCAAATCACATGAATTATGTCTTCCTTGCCGGTTTTGCACATGCGACACTGTTGTGACGGGTTATTTCTCTCCCAAGGTGGAAGATGTGGAAGTATGGGAATTACACCAAGTCGTAATTTTAGGAATTTTTCTTTAACATTTATTTTCATGCCAATACTGAAGTACGCTTGTGGCCGCAGTTTTTCATAAGCTCCCACCGTTAGCCATCCATGTGCTCGGTTTGCTAGGTCTTTCTTGTCTTCTATCGCTGAGATGATGCTAGCTGATTTTTTAGCTACTTTTTTAAAGGACAAGAGATCCATTGATGTTTCCCAGGTTTCAGTCAGGCCTAGAACTTGGAGAGATTCATATAAGTAGGCTCTCGGCGCGAGATTGCGGTGCCGAAGTAATTCTTCCCATAGGTTTGCACATAGAGATCCAGCATCTGCGTTGCGAATTTTATGCCAGTTTGTTGCATACACGCTCCGCCTCTCTAGAGTTTGTTTCAAGATACCGAATTCTAGTCGTATCTGAGCCGGGGAAACGTACTTGGGAAGATTGAAAATAGCCCTGTATGAATTGGCAATAAGAGTGTCCAGTAACGCCGCGTCCTTACCATGGTGTGATTCACTCCCATATGTGAGAGTCGGTTTTAATTTGGCACTCAATAGATCGAGAAGAGGTTTCAGTGTCAGATCGGGTAATTTACCCTTCAATGTTTTTAGAGACATATAAGTCATTATAGCCTTCCCTCGCAAAGATTTAAACTGCGCCCTCGAAGTGTTATTTGAGTCCAGGATTACTCCCAGGTACTTATATGTGGTAACCTGCTCAAGCATTTCGCCATTCAAGTACCAGCGAGGGTTCTTTTTTTTCTTATAGTTCACAGTCATCACCTTTGATTTGTTGAAGTTTATTTGTAGGGCATTTTTTTCTGAAAAGGCATTGGTTATGTTCAAAAGATGTTGGAGGCCCATTGGAGTCCGACTTATCAGCAACAGGTCATCCGCATATAACAGGTTTGAGAGGATGATTTTCCCTAGTTTTGGTGCGTGATTGGAGCATTTGTCTAATTGCCCAGGTAAGTCGGCTAAAAAAAGATTGAATAGGATCGGTGCAAGTAGGCATCCCTGTTTCAGTCCTTTTGTTGTCGTTATGGGTTTTGAAAGGTGCGTTCCAGCCCCAAGTTTAATTTTAATCCAGGTGTTTGTGTGGAGCAGTATTAGGACGTCTAATAGGTGTTTAGGTATTCCCAGTTTGTCCAATTTCATCCAAAGTTTGTTTCGGTCCACGTGGTCAAATGCAGCTGTATAATCAATAAATGAAAAGAATAGAGATGACTTAGTTTCTTTTGCTGCTTCCATCAGCAGTGATAGTGCCATTAGATTGGTTGTGGTTCCTTGGCCTTTACAGAAACCCGTTTGGTTAATTGGCATGATGGAATTCTCAGTTGCCCATGATGTTAACTCCTCCAGGATAAGGCCAGCAAAGTATTTTGCCTCCACGTCTATGAGAGCAATGAGGCGGTGGTTGTTTGGAAGCCTCTTGCTACCTTGTTTGTGTATCGGGCTAATGATTGAACCGTGCCAGGACTCAGGAAGGGTCTGTGTGAGTCTGATACTGTTAAACACTGGTGCTAAGGCTGCGCTCCAAAATTCAGCATCTGATTTGTAGAGCATAGGTGGTAGGCCATTCGGCCCAGGAGCTCCAGTTGGTCGCCCCCTTGATGTTTGTCGTTGGATGTCTGATGGGCGAATTGGCTTGGGCCCTGACTCAAGTGCTTTTGTTAAGTTTTTATCCAATTTAGCTTTATCAGTTTTTAGTGCATTCAAGGCAATGTGTTCCCCCATTTCACGGGGGTTTGTGGGGGTGTAGTGGTTGAGGTTTGCTTTTTTGTTATGTTTTGTAGGTATTACAGAAGGTTTATTTGTAGTAACTTTGTCTATGGCCCCATCGTTGTTGAAGTGCTCCTGTAGGTATTTCGACCATACTTCTTCCGTTATGTGCGAGTTCTGACCTGGAAGTTCAGGATTCTGTATTCTTTTAACCATTTGCCAGAATCTGGAGCTGTTTTTCTGCTTCCCCTCGTGCACTAGTTTCGCCCATAGATCTTCGTTCCTTCGCTGCTGGTTGCCCCATTTTGTCCGTTTCAATTTTGTTTTAGCTTCCCGTAGGGCAGTTTGCAAGCTATGATTTGTGGGGTCCTTTCGCAATTGTCTCAGTAATTGATTTACTAATCTTTTTTGTAGTTTCATTTCTGGACATGAGCGAGTCCCACCAAGGGGCAACTGTTGGTGATGTAGCTTGGTGGGAACCTTTTTTACCATTTGCTCCCTGATGGTTTTGATGAAAGTGTCCCAGACGTCCGATCCCTTGGAGGCATAGCTGGTGGCTTGGGAGAAGAGATTTTTCGCCATGGAGCTAATTGAATCGATGTTCTCGGCGGTACAGCGAAGCCGCCTTAAATTTGGGGCAATGTCTGTTTCGAGGCCTGTGAATGTTTCAAGTCCCAGATGGGAAGTGGCATTTATTGTGGCCTCTTGTGGCAGGTGATCACTGAGGTCGGTCGTACCTATTCGAAAGGACTTTACCCGACAGAGTATGTTTAGTGATGTGAACATGTAGTCGAGATGGGAAGATTGATTATTCGCATGAAAGGTGGCAACTGGTGGATCATCACCAGGGTAGCGGCCATTCAGGGCCCTTAAGTTGAGTTGTTCCAAGTGACGAAGTAGAAGTTTTGAGTGCTTCGTTAAGTTCTTGTTTTTTGTGTGGCCTTGTGTCGGCACGGCCCATGCAACGTTCAGGTCCCGAGTAAGGTCGCTAGGTTGCTCTTTATTAATTAGGAGCATGTTGAAGTCCCCTGTCAGGATGAATAAGTCAGACTCGCTTTCCTCCGTTATTTTTTTCATCAGTTTGACTAGGTCTTTCGCGCCTTTTTGTTTGTCTTTGGGATGGAGGTATGTATTAATTATGGTTACAGCTTGGGGCTGCTTCTTTAACCAAAGTGGGACCTTTACCGCCTGAATGACACTTGGGGGAGGGATAAAAAGATCCATTGCCTCGATTTCACCTATTGATGATATAGATGCAAAAAGCATCAGACCGCCTGATCTTCGGCCAAAGGTTGAGTTTTTATTTGCTGGAATATAGCAGGACGTGAATCCTTGGAGCTCAAATGCTTTTTCTTCCCAGGTCTCTTGGAGCAAGATAAGGTCAAATGTAGTTAGATATTCTAGGAACTCGGGGTCATTCCTTTTGGACGCCAAACCGTTGATGTTCCAAGAGCAAATTCTAATGTCCATGTTTCCCTCTTTCTGTCAGTTATTACTAGTGGAATTTGTGAATGTGCGTTGAATTAAGTTCCAATTATGACCAGTTTTACGTGGTGAACAGCTACTAAACTTTTGGTTTAGTTCAGAGTTGGGATTTTCTAGGTCTCTGGAGCACGGCCTAGGCGAGCTGCTTCTCGCTCCTTTTAATATTGAAATAGTGCTTTTTTGTGTTGGGGATCTGACTAAAGGAAGAAAAGGAGTAGGATAGCGAGGTCTTTCTTCAAGTCTCAGCTCTATTCCCCATAGCTGGAACGTCGCTATTTCTTCCATAATTTTAAGTGCTGTCTCAAGTGAGAGCCAAGTTGCTTTTGTGATTTCAGGGCGAAGAGGATCGGTGTTTGGCTGGAATTCTATTGCCAGAAGATCAGATGAACTGATATTTGATAAATTTGGTATTGAATGCATTAGCCTTATTATGTTTCCCCTATTCAGTATGTCACTCCTGCCACGAGATGTATATTCCGGGATGAAAAGAATTGGGGTTGGATTGTTCGCAACCTGTAGTTTGGTTGGGTCCGACAGTGATCTCTTGACACCCTGTTGGATTGGATGAGAAAGGTTGCTTAAGTCTGGTATGACTGTAACGTTTGATTGCTCGTATTGGGTATTGGCTATGTGTGTTGTTGGACTGTTCACAAGCAGTGGTTTGGTTGAGTCAGACAGTGGTCTCTTGACACCCTGTTTATTTGATTGAGAAAGGTTGCTTGGGTCTGGTATGACTGAAGCGTTTGATTGCTCACGTTGTTTATTAGCTATGAGCGGGTTACCGTTGGTACTAACCGATGTAGGTGTCGAGTGTAAGGAGGACTCAGTGTTGTTAGCTACGGCGGTATCCACTCTTCCTCGTGTTGGGACGGATTCATGTGATGTTGGTTCCGGATTAATAGAGTTTTCTGCCGCTTTAGTTTTTGTGAATTGTAAGGTTTTCTGCTTAAGTTTTTTTTGTGCAGGTCTCGTAGAAGCCATTCTTGTTGCTTTTGAGTGTGCCAATGGGGATACAGGAGATGCAGTTCCGGATGCCTTATACTGAGGGGGTTGTGCTACGTTGGCTGTTGGGGACTCTGTAACAGACTCTGTAGCAGTCGCTACTAAAGGGGAGGAATTAGATGGGATGTGCGTCTGTTCTGGTGACCGCATTCAAGCCCCGGTAGTCGACGCAGAACCGGAGTTCTGGTGTGGCGCCGGGAGCGGCTGCTTTGGGGACCAGCACTACAGGGCTGGCCCAGGGGCTGTCTGAGGGCTCGATGACCCCGAGCGTGAGCATTTTGGTTACTTCTTCCTGGATGCAGGCCCGTACCCGATCTGGCACGCGGTAGGCCCGGTGGCGGATAGGAGGGTTGTCCCCCGTGTCCACGTCGTGCACACACCAGGAAGTGACACCTGGGGTGAGGGAAAACAGGCTGGCGAACTGCAATAGAAGGTCTCGACACTCCTGGCGTTGTTCCCGGGTGAGGGCCTCCGAGAGTCGGACCCCATCCACGGAGCCGTCTTTCTCCCGAGTCCGTAGGAGGTCAGGGAGGGGTTCGGAGTCTTCTTCGGCCCCATTGTCTGTGGCCATCAGGAGGCTGAGTTCTGAACGCACAAAGTGGGGTTTCAGTCTATTAGCGTGGAGGACCCGGAGGGGGTTCCGGGCAGATTCCATGTCGATGAGATAGGTGGCAGGGCCCTTGCGCTCGACTACTTTGAAGGGCCCCGTCCATTTGTCTTGCAGGGCGCAGGGTTCGGTGGGGGACATCACCCATACCTGTTGCCCAGGTTCAAATTCGATGGAGGAGGCATTCCGGTCATACCACTTTTTCATGTCCTCTTGACTGGCCTCTAGGTTGGCTTTTGCAAGCTCTCGGAACCGCCGGGTCTGGTTGCGGAGGGTTAGGAGGTATCGGAAGACATCTGGGGGGTTCTTTAGAGGGGGCATCTCCCAGCCTTCCTTGACTAGGCTGAGCGGCCCCCGTACTGGATGTCCATACAGCAGTTCAAACAGGCTGAAGCCGAGGGACTTCTGGGGGACCTCCCGATATGCGAAGAGGAGGCACGGCAGCAGCACATCCCACTGGCGACGGAGGGGCTCTTCCAACCCCCCAATCATCCCTTTGAGCGTGCGGTTGAACCGCTCAACGAGTCCGTTTCCTTGAGGGTGATAGGGGGTCGTGAATCGGTAGGTAACCCCACACTGTTGCCAGAGGGACTTCATATATTTGGAAATAAAGTTCGTGCCTCTGTCGCTGACGACTTCTCGGGGGAAGCCCACACGGGAGAAGATTCCCATCAGAGCCCGGCCGACTACCGGGGCTGTCACAGTCCGCAGGGGAACAGCCTCGGGGTAGCGGGTGGCGTGGTCCACTAGCACCAGGATGAACCGATGGCCTTGTTTTGTACGCGGGTCCAGGGGCCCCACAATGTCTATCCCGACCCTCTCGAACGGGGTGGTGACCACGGGAAAAGGTTGCAGGGGGGCTTTTAGTTTGCGGCCGCTCTTTCCACTGGCTTGGCACGTGGGGCAAGATCGGCAATGCTGGTGTACATCGTCCCTCATTTTAGGCCAGAAGAAGTGGGTCACCAGGCGGCTGTAGGTTTTATCTTGACCCAGGTGTCCAGCCAGGGGGACGTCGTGGGCCAGGTTTAGCAGAAAGTCTCTAAAACGGAGGGGCACCACTAGCACTCGGCTGGCCCCCAACTCCGCGATTCTTTGTTCACTGTATAGCAGATCATTGTCCCAGTAGATCCAATGTGTTCCGGAGGTATCCCCTGCGCTCTGGGCGAGGGCTTGTTGGCGGAGTCCCTCGAGGGAGGGACAGGTCTTCTGTTCTTGGCGAAACTGTTCCTGCGTGGGCCCCCCCTCTTGAGGCCACTGGTCGAGGTTAGCGAGGTCTGGAGGTTGAGCTGGTTCTGGGGGGACGTCACGGTCGGTGGTTTCGGCTGGGGCGACCGGAGGCGGAGGCGCCGGCCATTCGGGTTCCTCGGGTCGGGGTTTGGCACGGGCGGCCATGGACCGGGTGGTGACGCATGCCCAGTCCGGGATGCCTAACATCCCTAGGTGTTCTCGTCGTTCTACGGCTGCCCACGGAGAGCTTTCAAGGTCATTCCCCAGGAGGCAGTCTACGGGGGCATCGTCTCGGACCGTTACTTTCAACATGCCGGA
This sequence comes from Lissotriton vulgaris, assembly GCF_964263255.1. Lineage (NCBI taxonomy): Eukaryota > Metazoa > Chordata > Amphibia > Caudata > Salamandridae > Lissotriton > Lissotriton vulgaris. The sequence goes on along the minus strand of NC_141696.1, from coordinate 1,524,555,325 downwards.
GACCCCTCCCCATTCGAACGGGACGCAGGCCATCCGACACAGACTCTCTGAGTTATCGGCTGAACGGACAGGGCAGAGAATGTTTGGTAGGAACTGTTCTGGGGCCACCAGGTGACAGCGGACGGCTGTCACACTGGCCCCGGTGTCACGGAGGGCTTCGGCCCGGCGTCCATTGATGCTCACCCATTGGCTGTACTTCTGGGTGTTAGCGGGTAGGGGGACCCGCGGGACCATGTCTTTCCCCCCTAAGCAGGCTAGAGCCATGGCGGCTGGCTCCCATTCTTGATGCTCTTGCTCATATTCTTCTTGTTCCTCTGAGATCTGTTCCTCCCCCAGAGCAGCAGCGGCTACTTGGCGGGGTCTTGGGCTCTGATACTGGGGGCAGTTTGGGTCGTTTGCATAGTGGCCGACTCGTTGGCATCGATGGCACGTAACATTGGCTCGATATCCCGGTCGCGCCGGGGTGCTGCCCCGGTTGGCCGGGGGGGTGGTGCTGGTAGCGGGGGCGACCGGAGCGTTGTCTCTTCCGCGTCCTTGGCCTCCTCCTCCTCCTCGGGGACGGTGCTGACCGTTGTTGTTCCGGCTCTGTTCATAGGACCCATTCCGGCCCACTCTGGTGATTTCCCACCGGTCAGCTTCGGCTGCGAGCTGCCGGGGATCGGTCAATTTGCTGTCGAGGAGGTGCTGGCGGAGCTCAATGAAGCAATTGTTCGATAGATGCTCCCATACCATGAGATTGAAGAGTTGTTCGTAAGTTGTGACCTTGCTTCCTTTGATCCAGCCCTCGAAGGCTCGGCTAAAATAGTTTACATAGTCCACCCAAGTTGTACCCGGGATGCGGGTGCAGTCTCGGAACCTCTGACGGTACATCTCGGGTGTGAGGCCATAGCGGGTGAGGAGTGCAGCTTTCATATGGTCATAGGAGGTCATCTGGTGGTCCGGGAGCTGTAGCAGGGCGTCGCGGCCCTCATTGAGGAATCTCCCCCATAGGCCGGCTCCCCAGTCGCTTCTATCGATCCGGTGGGCGGTCATAGCGATTTCGTAGGCCTTAAACCATTGCTGGATGTCGTCCTCTCGGAAGTATTCTCGAACGACATCCTTGGGGATGTGTACCTTTTTCTCTGTTGCCCCTGGGGTGTGGGGTTGCTCGGGCACCCCTCCTTCTTTATTCTGCTTGCGTAGGTCGATCTCAGCTAATTTTCGCTCGTGTTCATATGCCAATTTCTTCTCCTCGAGCTCCCTTTGTCTCTGTTTTTCCTCTCTTTCTTCTCGGAGACGCAGGTGCTCTAAGTTTATTTTTTGTTCGGCCAACTTAAGTTCAACATCCATTTTGAGCCGGGCCATTTCCAGCTCGTGTAGTCGGGTTTTTTCTCGTTCCTGGATCTCGTCTTGCGAGAGACCCGTTCTTCGCTCCTCAGGGGCCGTGGTGTTTTTTTCTATTGCTGCGATGTTTTGATCGGGGGTTCCGGCAGCCCCGGTTTCTGCCCAAGACTCTAGGGCATGCTTGAAATCGTCTTTGGTACTTAGACCGGTGGTAGCGATACCTAGTTCGATGCAGAATTGTTTTAATTCACGATGGCTGTACTCGTCCAATTTCTCCATTTGAAATTTCTCGGTGGATCCGCTTTCTTTGTTTGACATCGTGATTTGGTCGTGGGGTGAGCTACTCTCTGTACGATTATGCGGTGATTCGGATCGCGCCGCTGGCCACCAATGTTAGACGGACCGGGAGGGTCGGCCGAGGATAAGGGGAGAGGTCTCCGGGGAGAGCCGTCTCCGACGATCGTACAGACAAGTAACTTCCCCCCCACAGACGAACACCACACAAGGGCAAAGTTCAACGATACTTTATAGGCAATTCTTTAGGTACGATGAATGGTACAAGGAGGTCTGGACTCAGGGGTCCCCTCGATTCTGGTCTCTGGTTTGGGAAAAGGGTAGCGGGACAGTCTTGTTACCAAAAGATGGAAATAGCTCTCAATCCTCGAGCTCGGCGTTCTAGATGATCGGGCCGCGGCGGAGCCAGCAGGTCCCGAGATGGACGAAGGAAGCGACGGTCCGCGGCGGAGCCAGCAGGTCCCGATGAAGATGGTAGTTACAAACGGTCCGCGGCCACGCCAGCAGGTCCCGACGACGATGAGGGTTTACGAAGGTTACGAAGGTTGCGGCAGCGCCAGCAGGCAGGACGATGATGCGCAAGGCAGAGCTACGGCAGCGCCAGTAGTCCGTCAAGGATGAGTTCTTCTCTGCGTCTCTCGACTCCAGGATACAACTGCCTTCCTGCTCTGGAGCTGCCCCAGTTATAGGGCTGGTGCCCTTTGATGTCCGGACCCTCGCACTTGGAGGTCGGGAGGTCCGGGATGAGGGAGTCCAGACACCCAGCAGGGGGGTGGAGCCAGCGCCCGGGGAGACGATGGGCGAGCGGCACTTGGCGGGGGAGAGCCATCGACGCCTCTTTCTCCCATTGACTTGCCAAGTAGCCCGCTCACCTCCTGGGTGGATGGTGGTGCCGGGATGTCTGAGGCCTGGCTAGGCCCAGGGTTGAGGTCGATCGGGGGCCAGGCGGCCTCGTGGTGGAGTGTCCAAGATGGCGCCCAGGCTGGGCGCGCGGGCCAGTAGTGGGTCGGGCCCACGAGGTCGATATGTTCAGGGGCCGGGGTCCCGGAGGGGACGGAAGACGAGCAGTGGTGGTGTGTGGCACTTGTGTGACCGGGCTCGGGCCTGGTCGGGCCGAGGGGGGAGCGGCCCTTCATGTGGCCTGTCCAACAATTGATTTATTAAGTACGATGTTTGTAGAGCTCTTCATAATCTCATGGCCATATGATAGAGAATTTGTGATCTTGGCCTTCATCACCTTGGGCAAGGGGGTTAGGCTTGGTCCTAGTAGATGTTTTGAAAGTTTTGCCGACGCGACCTCCAGGGACAGTGCCTTAGCCTTGATGGCGTCTTTTTGTTTAATAAAGTAAGCTCTTGAATCGAGAAAAAATCCTAAATATTTGTAGTGTGGCACTGTATCGATGATTTTGTTGTTAAAAAAACACCTTCTTTTCTGCTCTTTCTGTTTGCTAAAATGAATTATTTTTGTTTTTGACAGGTTCAATTCCAGGGCGTTTTCAGATGTATAAGATAGAAGTTCGTAGAGGAGCCTCAGTAAACCAACCTTTGTGTGGCTCAATAACACGAGGTCGTCAGCGTATAACAAGTTACTGATGCGGGTCCCATCCAGTTGAGGCGGATGCGAGTTGACCTTGTAGAGTATAGAGGATAGTTCGGAAATAAACAGGTTAAAGAGAAGGGGCGCCAAGACGCACCCTTGTTTGACGCCGCTTCCTGTTTGAATCTTTTTTGAAACGTGGGACCCGTCGCCTAGCTTTATCCTTATCCAGGTCTGTTTGTGGAGTTGTATAATGGCTTGTAAGAGGGCTGGAGGTAAACCCCAGCAGGCCAATTTTTGCCACAGATGACCGCGTGGCACTCGATCGAAGGCCGCCTTGAAGTCAACGAAACAGCAGTATAGGTGCATGCGACGGACGCCGGCCTTCTCCGTCCATACGGCTATTGCAAATAGGTTACTGGTTGTGCCTGACTTGGCTAGGAAGCCGGTCTGGTTAAAGGGAAGGTGCTGTGTTGATTCAACGAAGAAGACTTGTATTTAGACTGTATAAAATGTTGTTGCATGTAAAACATGAATGCGGGTAGGAAATAAAATCATGAATAAAAATTAAGGGGATGGGTTTGTGAAAAATGGTTTAACTGAATTTAATAACATATAAGCATGGTGTGATGATCTCCCCCCCCCCCTTGCCTGATCAATCAGATTTAGTAGTTTTACGATATTGAAATATTAATGGGTGGAACATGCAGAACGAAAGGTATACTTGAGTTAGTTTTAGTTAGTTAGTAGGAAGAGGACAATTTGCTGACAGATGGGGTCTTGCCGAATGCTGTGGGAGAGAAGCGCGATTTGGCATGCTGGTGCTGGGAGAGATGCTGTGAGATGCTGATGAAGAACCGAATGCAGACCTTCTATCCTAATTTAATTGGGTTAGACAGAAGATCGTGGAAGAATCTAGAGGAGGAAGAGAGTGTCAGAGAGGGGTGCGACGCAACCGTTGGTATCTTAGAGCGGTAACTATTCTGTTCTGATTCCTGTCCCGAAGCCTTTGTCGCCTGACCTATCCCAGGTGACCCTCACCATCCCTTTGGCCAGGGGGTTGATCTTCACGCCATTCTTGGTAACTATAAAATTCTCATTATTTGTAGATGTTCTTTTCTCTCTATCCTCTTTTTCCTTTGACATTGTTCATTGAATAAGTCTGTGTTATATTTGTTTGTTGATGTAATTGAATTTTCTCTCCTATGAATTATGGTGACTGTACTGTAATTTGAGTGGTTCACATACATTTAATTTAGATAAAGATTTAAAATGTTCCTGAGTCTGTGGTTATTTACATTGAAATAAAAGTATAGTTAATTTATGTCATTTTCACCATCAACTAGTTACTAATGGTCCATTGACCAGAGGAAATAACTTTTTGATCAGTAAAAGGTTAGTTAGGAGTTTAAATAACAAATGTTGAATACTGTGAAAATGTAGAAAGTTGACCACAGCGGTTTTACGTACTGTGAGTTTATGGGCCCAGGTGAGTATATGGTAGTTGAGTATCTGTTGTTGTTGAACCGCTGGATCAACGCGGCGGTTAGAGTTTTGCCGGAACTCCGCGATACAAATGTTTCTCAGAGTGGGCAAAACACCACGAACTTCCCCGACGGAGAGGAATTTATCGCCCACGCCTATTTTTAATTTAAATTATCTAGAAATACATTATATTAGTCACACTAGATGGAAAAGTTTGGCCTAGGTTTCTCCAAAACTCATAAGTTCAATCGAATGTTAAAAATGTGATTCCATATCAGTTCATTAGATATAGACATGTGTGTATGCAGTATTTATATACTGCAAATCGAGCGGATTGGCTGCTAAGTACTGTCCCAGGTCAAAGGCATAGGGCCTGATCTAGATCTCGGCGGACAGGTTACTCCATCACAAATGTCCCATCCGCCGAAATATAAAACCCATTATATCCTATGGGATTTGTATTTGGGTGGACGGGTTATCCATCACCGTTGTGACGGAGTAACCCGTCTATCGAGATCAAAATCAGGCCCACAGTCAACATGTAACAGAAGGAGTAAATGGTTAATGGATTGTGGCCGCAGCATGATTATCTTGTTTTTAAAGTTGACTATTCGCTACTAAACTGGAGCTGACTTCGGTCTGTTCAGATGGATATGGGAATAACATTCCAGCTCTTCGAGGCTTAGATGGGAAAGGCCTTTTTCTTGTTTTTTCTCTTTTCAGCACATCTCTTCTTCTTCCGTTTGAAGGTGTCCTTGCTGCGGGTATGTGCAGAGCCACGGGAGATGGCAATTTTGTCATCCAAAAAGGCAGGGGGGTCAGTCGTATAGTGCAAACCTAACCAAAAGCAGTGGAGCACCGCACAGGGTCAAAGACAATTCAGAAAAGGGGGTGGTGATGAACAGAGTGTCTGAATTAAGCAGACCACTCTTACCCAGTCCAAAGATCAGGGCTTGATCCATCACCGTTATTTATCTCACTGCACCATCCCAGCTCAGAACCTGGCTATATGCAAATCAGTCTGTCCCTGGCCCAGTGCATCATGGGAACAGGGCAGACTAAACTACCAAGCCAATTCTTCACCAGAAAGGAGACAAGCTACCGGGGACCGGTTTCTGGCATTTCAGCCTTCTTCGGCCCGGCTTGCTTGAATCCTGATGGTGCAGTGAGAAAGGGACTCATGTCTGAGTATACCCTGCCACACCTATAGTGGCCAAAAACGATTCAGAAAAGGGGGTGGTGATGAACAGAGTGCCTGAATTAAGCAGACCACTCTTACCCAGTCCAAAGATCAGGGCTTGATCCATCACCGTTATTTATCTCACTGCACCATCCCAGCTCGGAACCTGGCTATATGCAAATCAGTCTGTCCCTGGCCCAGTGCATCATGGGAACAGGGCAGACTAAACTACCAAGCCAATTCTTCACCAGAAAGGAGACAAGCTACTGAGGACCAGTTTCTGGCATTTCAGCCTTCTTCCGCCCGGCTTGCTTGAATCCTGATGGTGCAGTGAGAAAGGGACTCATGTCTGAGTATACCCTGCCACACCTATAGTGGCCAAAAACGATTCAGAAAAGGGGGTGGTGATGAACAGAGTGTCTGAATTAAGCAGACCACTCTTACCCAGTCCAAAGATCAGGGCTTGATCCATCACCGTTATTTATCTCACTGCACCATCCCAGCTCAGAACCTGGCTATATGCAAATCAGTCTGTCACTGGCCCAGTGCATCATGGGAACAGGGCAGACTAAACTACCAAGCCAATTCTTCACCAGAGAGGAGACAAGCTACCGGGGACCGGTTTCTGGCATTTCAGCCTTCTTCGGCCCGGCTTGCTTGAATCCTGATGGTGCAGTGAGAAAGGGACTCATGTCTGAGTATACCCTGCCACACCTATAGTGGCCAAAAACGATTCAGAAAAGGGGTGGTGATGAACAGAGTGTCTGAATTAAGCAGACCACTCTTACCCAGTCCAAAGATCAGGGCTTGATCCATCACCGTTATTTATCTCACTGCACCATCCCAGCTCAGAACCTGGCTATACGCAAATCAGTCTGTCCCTGGCCCAGTGCATCATGGGAACAGGGCAGACTAAACTACTAAGCCAATTCTTCACCAGAAAGGAGACAAGCTACCGGGGACCGGTTTCTGGCATTTCAGCCTTCTTCGGCCCGGCTTGCTTGAATCCTGATGGTGCAGTGAGAAAGGGACTCATGTCTGAGTATACCCTGCCACACCTATAGTGGCCAAAAACGATTCAGAAAAGGGGGTGGTGATGAACAGAGTGCCTGAATTAAGCAGACCACTCTTACCCAGTCCAAAGATCAGGGCTTGATCCATCACCGTTATTTATCTCACTGCACCATCCCAGCTCGGAACCTGGCTATATGCAAATCAGTCTGTCCCTGGCCCAGTGCATCATGGGAACAGGGCAGACTAAACTACCAAGCCAATTCTTCACCAGAAAGGAGACAAGCTACTGAGGACCAGTTTCTGGCATTTCAGCCTTCTTCCGCCCGGCTTGCTTGAATCCTGATGGTGCAGTGAGAAAGGGACTCATGTCTGAGTATACCCTGCCACACCTATAGTGGCCAAAAACGATTCAGAAAAGGGGGTGGTGATGAACAGAGTGTCTGAATTAAGCAGACCACTCTTACCCAGTCCAAAGATCAGGGCTTGATCCATCACCGTTATTTATCTCACTGCACCATCCCAGCTCAGAACCTGGCTTAATGCAAATCAGTCTGTCCCTGGCCCAGTACATCATGGGAACAGGGCAGACTAAACTACCAAGCCAATTCTTCACCAGAAAGGAGACAAGCTACAGTGGACCGGTTTCTGGCATTTCAGCCTTCTTCGGCCCGGCTTGCTTGAATCCTGATGGTGCAGTGAGAAAGGGACTCATGTCTGAGTATACCCTGCCACACCTATAGTGGCCAAAAACGATTCAGAAAAGGGGGTGGTGATGAACAGAGTGTCTGAATTAAGCAGACCACTCTTACCCAGTTCAAAGATCAGGGCTTGATCCATCACCGTTATTTATCTCACTGCACCATCCCAGCTCAGAACCTGGCTATATGCAAATCAGTCTGTCACTGGCCCAGTGCATCATGGGAACAGGGCAGACTAAACTACCAAGCCAATTCTTCACCAGAGAGGAGACAAGCTACCGGGGACCGGTTTCTGGCATTTCAGCCTTCTTCGGCCCGGCTTGCTTGAATCCTGATGGTGCAGTGAGAAAGGGACTCATGTCTGAGTATACCCTGCCACACCTATAGTGGCCAAAAACGATTCAGAAAAGGGGTGGTGATGAACAGAGTGTCTGAATTAAGCAGACCACTCTTACCCAGTCCAAAGATCAGGGCTTGATCCATCACCGTTATTTATCTCACTGCACCATCCCAGCTCAGAACCTGGCTATACGCAAATCAGTCTGTCCCTGGCCCAGTGCATCATGGGAACAGGGCAGACTAAACTACTAAGCCAATTCTTCACCAGAAAGGAGACAAGCTACCGGGGACCGGTTTCTGGCATTTCAGCCTTCTTCGGCCCGGCTTGCTTGAATCCTGATGGTGCAGTGAGAAAGGGACTCATGTCTGAGTATACCCTGCCACACCTATAGTGGCCAAAAACGATTCAGAAAAGGGGTTGGTGATGAACAGAGTGTCTGAATTAAGCAGACCACTCTTACCCAGTCCAAAGATCAGGGCTTGATCCATCACCGTTATTTATCTCACTTCACCATCTGTTATGGCTGGATTTTCTGAGTAGGTGGGATCAGCCCCCAGGGGCCCCTCCAACCCAGCCAGAACGTACTCACCTTCCCTCCCCAGGACCCCTCTATCCAGGCACCTGGTACCTACCTGAGGATGGGGAACTCGCAATATACAAGCTCATATTATTAAAAACACCACTAAATCTATAGGGATACTAAGAATACTCACTGATTACTAGGGATATCCATACCCTACACCACACTTATTCACATCAGTTGGTCTCGCGGCCACCCTGACCCAGACCGTTCTACCCTAGGGCAGATATGACACACAATCCGGTGTGTCTACACATGGGCCTGCAGAACCCAATGCTCCCTTTTCCAAACGATCAACAATCCTGTCGATCTCCACGCTAGTTCAACCTCCTAGCGCTCTCACTTATTCAAGCCACAATCCAGTGGGTATACACACTGGTTCGACCCCCCAGTGCTCTCACTAACGCCGCATATCAACGACGACCACATTCCTATGAACCATTATTTGGGATATTATCTCAGCTGTCTACTCGGGATGAAACTACAATAATAACTTTGAATATAGTTCCAGATTATAGTGTACTCCCTGCTCTTGGCATCAAAGGTCCACTCACTCCCTATTTATGTGATCACCACTTACCTGATTGGGATTACTCATCCATTCACGTAGCAACTACCTAGGAGATATATTTACCTTCAGTGAACAAGAATAGGGGCTACACACCAGTTTGTTATAAACTGGGGGTTGTTTTATTATAACAATATAAACATTTACACAGATCAACAAAGGCTATAGGTAGAACACACCGCTTGAAAGAGAAGGATTACACATAACAGGAACACTCCGCTGAAAGGGAAAAGATTAGACATAAAGTGTAAGTGTAGCTAATGTGATGAAAACAATATCACCTGATTAGTGTGAAGTCTTGTTCTAGCTGTCATCTGGGTTCCTCTCTCGTCTGTGCCTTGGCTCATCTCAGACTCTCTCTCTCTCCTGCACTCTTGGGTACACCTCTGCGCTGATCACTCTGTCTCTGGACTCCTCTCCCCCACACGAACTGTCTCCACCTTCCGTCTTCAATCTTAATGGTTCCTGCCGCTCTGATCACCGTTCATTCCACTAGCTTATTCACTCTGTCTCTGCGCCAATGTCCAATTAACTCCATCTGCTTCCATAGGTTAGTCCACGAGCTCTCCTCTATCTCTTCTAAAAGGCATTACTTCAGACTCCAGCTATTCACACCTCCTCCTGATAAGCAACTGCTTCTGACTGCTTCCTTCAGTTCCAGCTCACTATTCAACTCAGCTCCTCTCCAGCTTGAACCCTCTCTCTCTCTCTGCCAACTCCACTCCACTGCTCGACTCTCTGCTGGACTCTCTCCTCGACTGACTGACTCCGCCTCTGCACTTCACTGATATAGAATGCTGTTTCCTCATGGAAAGTTTCAGCCAGCAGCTTCCTCCCACCAATCCCATGCACCAGGCTCCTTGCGCTAGACGCTCCCACAGTGACCAGTCTGCTTGTTTCGTCTAGAGACCTGAGCCCGGGAACAATTCCTGATTAGATTCAGCTCTGGCCGGTTCTCTCCGGTCCGCTTAGGGCGAACAACAGTTATAACTATAAACATTGCTTTTGCCCTGAAAAGCCTCCCAGTTTCATCAAAATGGAGTCCCTCTAGCTCTAGGCCTGTAGGCCTGAAAGGGGTGAAATGCTCCTTAGCTCTATCAGAATACCTACATAAACCATACCAATATGTCTAATATGTCAAAGCCAATAGGCAATAGACAGGTTAAAGTCAAGAATAAAGGCATATTAAGCAGCTATTCTCTTCTAGATCTGGAAAAAAGGGCTTAAAAGGGCCAACACAGGCTAAGAATACCTATACTAGATGCGAGCAAGACTAATGATCTATATCACTGCTAAATAAAGCCAAAAACTCTGCCATTACATTGCACCCTAGATCCTTATCTTGCGAGCATCTTATAAACAACAACAACCATCAAAACAAACATCAACATAATCTATCCAACATAGGCTAAGAATACCTATACTAGATGCGAGCAAGACTAATGATCTATATCACTGCTAAATAAAGCCAAAAACTCTGCCATTACATTGCACCCTAGATCCTTATCTTGCGAGCATCTTATAAACAACAACAACCATCAAAACAAACATCAACATAATCTATCCAACATAGGCTAAGAATACCTATCCTAGATGTGAGCAAGATTAAGATCTATATCACTGCTAAATATCTCTGCCATCCACCCTTAGATCCTTATCTTGCGAACATCTGACAAACAATAACATCTAGATAAACAAACATCAACACAATCTATCAACAAATCAAAACCTAAAAAACTCCCTAAAAAGAATGACAACTTAAGAAAATTCCACCTGAAACTCAATTGTAGGTAATAGAAACCTAAAAACAAATCAAAGCACCCTTGACTTAAATGCTGAAACATATCTGAGATTGGATCTGATAACAACAGAAACTAACCAAAGCATCCTCAAACTAAATGTGCCTCAACTTCTAATAATAACTGGTGAAATCTAGTGATGTAGGGACTTATGTGTTGAATGAAAACAGCAAGGGGCCTAAATGGGGCCTACTTCGGACAACTTAAGGCTAAATGAGGCCTACCTACTATTGTCAACTTAAGAACTAAATGTGTTTCAACTCCTAATGAGAAAACAAGAAAGGGCCTAAATGAGCCCTACGTACTATAGGCAACTTAAGCTAATGATGACTCATGAAACTATTGGTGTAGGGGCTAATATGTGAAATGAAAATAACAATAGGCCTAAATGAGGCCTACTTGCTGACATTTGCCAATTTAAAGTGAAATCTGAGAAGTACTGTTTCAAGGTCTGGGCAAACATTAATACATAATCATACTAAAAGACACACCACCCAGAACAATCCAAATTTTAAGGTAACCACCCTTTGATCAATCAAGGTGAAAATGTAAGAACAGTAAAAAAAAAACAACAACAACCCCATTTAAGAACACATGTGGGCACCGCCATTCAAAAAAGTCCTTCATTGAAATCACGCAAAAACTGTTTTGAAGAAAACAGAAAAACTATAATAGGTGACATATTTTTTTTTTTTTTTTAAAGTGGGGCCTGCTTGTCCAAGGGATTATTCATGAAATCCATTTAAAATTCTGTCCAAAAGTCTTCAGTGTAGGCCACCACCCTGCATCCTCGGTATCCGGACACTTCCTCCAATGCGGCCATCCATTACCCGGTCTGGTCTGGTCTGGTCTGGTTCCATCATCCAAAAATAATAAATTAAAATAAAAACATGAAAGTAAAAAGCTAAAACAATAAAGGGAGTGGGAGGGGGGTGGGCCGACGCACGCACGCACCACAACCCAGCAACCTAGGAACAAGAGAACAAGTATCATTATTCTTGTAAAATAAAATTTTCCATTTAAAAAGCACCCCGGGTGCCTTTCATTATTGAAAAGAAAATATCCTAATTAATTAAAAACATTCAAAATTTAACTTTTAATAAATTTTTGCAGGGCCTAACATACCCTAATCCTTACTAAACCAGCCCCTCCCTTCAGGGCAGGAGCCATGCTACAGTGGGAAGCTACTTTAAACACTGCAATATGATGAGCCTCTCTAAACCAACCCCTCCCTTCAGAGCAGGAGCCAGGCTACAATGTGAAAAAAAAAAATTTTGGATTACCGCCAAATGATGAGCTCACAGCATCAGCAGGGCACTGCAAGCCTCCCATTTCTCTGATCAGAGAAGCCCGCCCAGGCCCATCACGACTAACTAACTCCAAGGGAAGAGCCAGGTCACCCCGCCCTTAAATAAACAAGCCGTTCGCGGAAGAAAATTGAATTGTAGCCAATCATAACAAACAGGGACGTGATCGAAACTTGCAGAATGAAAAAACTCGTCTGCACAGACCAGCTGGTCTGCCAAGGTCGAAAAACAAATTTCTCATGCCTTATTTTCTAACTAACGGAAGCTAGAATTTAACAAAAAACAGTTCTGTTACAGTGTACTGCCAATTAAAAAAAAAAGCTCCAGTTTTGAAAAAGACTTTTGTCCAACTAATTCAGCTAAAGGCAAGACATTTAAAATATGGGCACTTATTTAGAAAGGGGCAACTATCTTTGGCACACAAGATTATACATTCTGCATTTGAGAAAAAAACGAAATAACATGGTCCATTTTCAGCTGCTGCAAAGAGAAATAATTTGTAAAACAACATAAAATGCAGATACATTTCAACATTGTATTTAATTTAATAATTTGCTGACACATTTATAAAAGCATACATTTTAATTCACATTTGGGAAAATAATAATGTTACATTTTAAAAAAATTTTCTTTCAAAGGCACATGGTTGCCTTTCACTAATTAAAAGCACATGTCACCATGCATAGTCGGGCAAGATTTATTATTCTCAAACCAGCACATTCCTGTCTAGATGGAAACCCCTCACAGAAATAATTAATGAAAATAGCTCGTAGCGTGCACTCTAACGGGCCATCTTTTTAACATTTCACTCATTTTAAAAGAACACAGCTTCCTCCATAAGGTTGATTTATAACCACATCAGTTCCAAGGCAAACCCACACAAATTCGTAGACGCATTTCAAAAGGAATATGAAATGAACAAAACCCTTCGCAAAACACAAGATGGTACCTTTCCGTCAAGAAACTGACAAAGCACATAGGCAGACCAAGGAATCAAAAAAAGTCAAAATCAAACCATCAAATAATCCTTAAAATAATCCACTGACTTTTATAGTCAGGTCAGATAACCATGCATGTTGACAGCATGTAAAAAATAAAGACTGCCATCTCAACTCAAGATATTAACCCTTTGGCAGCTCAAGCAGAATCATTTCCCAACGTCCATTTATACATGGGAAAATCATTAGCACATTTCTTCACGTTTACAGATGACACGTACACATATTTTCAAAAACGTTATCCCCAAGCACCCGAGAGAGATCCAGCTCTCTCCTGCCAAACGTAATGATAACATGCCCTGTCCAAGCCATGACCACATGGCGCTATTCACAAGCCATATTTACAAGACAAGCCTTTCACAAACAATATTTCCAAGGCGCAATGCACAAGGAACACAGCAGATCAACATGAGAACATGCACCTCACAAGCCACAATAATATGGCGCTATTCACAAGTCATATTTACAAGACAAGCTTTATTCAAAGAACTCCACAGATCATATTACAATGAACATATTTCACATTGCACAGCATAAGCAGATGCAGCAAGCAATTGAATGGGCAATTTAAAAGCATTCTTTACACACATTTATACAATTGGACCATCACAAAGATGTAACTGGCTTCCTCATGTAATGCCATCCTTCAACTCTGACAGTTTAAACACCAAGATGAAAACCATTCCTTCCACCCTGAATAAACCAAATGCCATGATGTAATGCAATCTCCTCACGCTGCAACTGTTCAAGCCCATAGATCTAACAGGCTACATAAACTGCAACATTACGCCAGATGGAACCGGCGTTCAGGGCACTCCCTCAGAACACATGGGAAACAATCTAAGCACATGGCCAGGCACACAGGCTTCGTAAGATGACGACTACGCCAGATGTAATGTCTGGCGCTCAGGGCACTCCCACACAACACATGGGAAACAATCTAAGCACATGGCCAGGCACACAGGCTTCGTAAGATGACGACTACGCCAGATGTTATGGCTGGATTTTCTGAGTAGGTGGGATCAGCCCCCAGGGGCCCCTCCAACCCAGCCAGAACGTACTCACCTTCCCTCCCCAGGACCCCTCTATCCAGGCACCTGGTACCTACCTGAGGATGGGGAACTCGCAATATACAAGCTCATATTATTAAAAACACCACTAAATCTACAGGGATACTAAGAATACTCACTGATTACTAGGGATATCCATACCCTACACCACACTTATTCACATCAGTTGGTCTCGCGGCCACCCTGACCCAGACCGTTCTACCCTAGGGCAGATATGACACACAATCCGGTGTGTCTACACATGGGCCTGCAGAACCCAATGCTCCCTTTTCCAAACGATCAACAATCCTGTCGATCTCCACGCTAGTTCAACCTCCTAGCGCTCTCACTTATTCAAGCCACAATCCAGTGGGTATACACACTGGTTCGACCCCCCAGTGCTCTCACTAACGCCGCATATCAACGACGACCCCATTCCTATGAACCATTATTTGGGATATTATCTCAGCTGTCTACTCGGGATGAAACTACAATAATAACTTTGAATATAGTTCCAGATTATAGTGTACTCCCTGCTCTTGGCATCAAAGGTCCACTCACTCCCTATTTATGTGATCACCACTTACCTGATTGGGATTACTCATCCATTCACGTAGCAACTACCTTGGAGATATATTTACCTTCAGTGAACAAGAATAGGGGCTACACACCAGTTTGTTATAAACTGGGGGTTGTTTTATTATAACAATATAAACATTTACACAGGTCAACAAAGGCTATAGGTAGAACACACCGCTTGCAAGAGAAGGATTACACATAACAGGAACACTCCGCTGAAAGGGAAAAGATTAGACATAAAGTGTAAGTGTAGCTAATGTGATGAAAACAATATCACCTGATTAGTGTGAAGTCTTGTTCTAGCTGTCATCTGGGTTCCTCTCTCGTCTGTGCCTTGGCTCATCTCAGACTCTCTCTCTCTCCTGCACTCTTGGGTACACCTCTGCGCTGATCACTCTGTCTCTGGACTCCTCTCCCCCACACGAACTGTCTCCACCTTCCGTCTTCAATCTTAATGGTTCCTGCCGCTCTGATCACCGTTCATTCCACTAGCTTATTCACTCTGTCTCTGCGCCAATGTCCAATTAACTCCATCTGCTTCCATAGGTTAGTCCACGAGCTCTCCTCTATCTCTTCTAAAAGGCATTACTTCAGACTCCAGCTATTCACACCTCCTCCTGATAAGCAACTGCTTCTGACTGCTTCCTTCAGTTCCAGCTCACTATTCAACTCAGCTCCTCTCCAGCTTGAACCCTCTCTCTCTCTCTGCCAACTCCACTCCACTGCTCGACTCTCTGCTGGACTCTCTCCTCGACTGACTGACTCCGCCTCTGCACTTCACTGATATAGAATGCTGTTTCCTCATGGAAAGTTTCAGCCAGCAGCTTCCTCCCACCAATCCCATGCACCAGGCTCCTTGCGCTAGACGCTCCCACAGTGACCAGTCTGCTTGTTTCATCTAGAGACCTGAGCCCGGGAACAATTCCTGATTAGATTCAGCTCTGGCCAGTTCTCTCCGGTCCGCTTAGGGCGAACAACAGTTATAACTATAAACATTGCTTTTGCCCTGAAAAGCCTCCCAGTTTCATCAAAATGGAGTCCCTCTAGCTCTAGGCCTGTAGGCCTGAAAGGGGTGAAATGCTCCTTAGCTCTATCAGAATACCTACATAAACCATACCAATATGTCTAATATGTCAAAGCCAATAGGCAATAGACAGGTTAAAGTCAAGAATAAAGGCATATTAAGCAGCTATTCTCTTCTAGATCTGGAAAAAAGGGCTTAAAAAGGCCAACACAGGCTAAGAATACCTATACTAGATGCGAGCAAGACTAATGATCTATATCACTGCTAAATAAAGCCAAAAACTCTGCCATTACATTGCACCCTAGATCCTTATCTTGCGAGCATCTTATAAACAACAACAACCATCAAAACAAACATCAACATAATCTATCCAACATAGGCTAAGAATACCTATACTAGATGCGAGCAAGACTAATGATCTATATCACTGCTAAATAAAGCCAAAAACTCTGCCATTACACCATCCCAGCTCAGAACCTGGCTATATGCAAATCAGTCTGTCCCTGGCCCAGTGTATCATGGGAACAGGGCAGACTAAACTACCAAGCCAATTCTTCACCAGAAAGGAGACAAGCTACCGGGGACCGTTTTCTGGCATTTCAGCCTTCTTCGGCCCGGCTTGCTTGAATCCTGATGGTGCAGTGAGAAAGGGACTCATGTCTGAGTATACCCTGCCACACCTATAGTGGCCAAAAACGATTCAGAAAAGGGGGTGGTGATGAACAGAGTGTCTGAATTAAGCAGACCACTCTTACCCAGTCCAAAGATCAGGGCTTGATCCATCACCGTTATTTATCTCACTGCACCATACCCAGCTCAGAACCTGGCTATATGCAAATCAGTCTGTCCCTGGCCCAGTGCATCATGGGAACAGGGCAGACTAAACTACCAAGCCAATTCTTCACCAGAAAGGAGACAAGCTACCGGGGACCGGTTTCTGGCATTTCAGCCTTCTTCGGCCTGGCTTGCTTGAATCCTGATGGTGCAGTGAGAAAGGGACTCATGTCTGAGTATACCCTGCCACACCTATAGTGGCCAAAAACGATTCAGAAAAGGGGGTGGTGATGAACAGAGTTGATTGTTTCCTTCCCAGTATAAGAATTGGCTTGGTAGTTTGGTCTGTTCCCATGATGCACTGGGCCAGGGTCAGACTAATTTGCATATAGCCAAGTTCTGAGCTGGGATGGTGCAGTGAGCTAAAAAACGGTGATGGATCAAGCCCTGATCTTTGGACTGGGTAAGAGTGGTCTGCTTAATTCAGACACTCTGTTCATCACCACCCCCTTTTCTGAATCAGGGTCAAAGACAAGCATAAAGTCAAGGAGCGACGGGAAAGGTAGCTGGGTTGTGGATTGTTAACGCATTCTGGTGGCTTTGCATATAACGCAGCTGAGCTTGAAGATGGTGCGGCCGTCAAGGAGGACCTATGGAGTTCAATCACGGTGTTATGATGTGGTCATATTTCTTCATGCCCTAGTGAGGTGTTCTGCAGCATGTAGAAGGCCCTTAAGGAGCCCAGTGTGGAATTAAATTCCAAGATGGTTTCCCAGATACCCAGTGCAAGATAGGTTATGTGCAAAGAACACATGAAAGCAAATAAAACAGTTCAAAATGTCTTCTATTAAAGTCATCACCCTAGTCACTGAAAAACACCAGAAACTACCTGAATACAATCGTACGCAGGCTGAAAGGGTTTAATGTCATTTACCATGAACCATGGCTACAACACCCATCAACGTCCTCTGAGGCCTTTAAATGTTCTGATACTAATAATCAGTATGCACCAACAAGGTTCCAGAGTGCATTTCATTTTGTAAATTAGCATGATGCAGATTCAGTTACCAGATTTGAGATATATCTCCTCTCATTTGATTTCTCCTGAGTTTGAACAACAGACCCCTTAAATAGTGCTGCGAGCCTGGTCCATTTCCTTGGGCCTCGCAGTGCTGGTCTATGACTGCAAGGCCCATGAGAGAGAGGCCAGGCCTCTAGGCCTGTGTCTCATCAGTATTTTAATACCATAGATAGTATTTTCATGTTTAAAACAGAGCAAAAAAGCAAACATTTCAATAGAACTTGTAAGGATAGAACAATATAGAAGATAATATATGTGGCTCATCAGCTAAGTCAAACCTCTCACATTGGAAGTGCACAGAATAAGCAGAGGTCTTCAGATTAGAGCGAGGCTCCCCCGGTGGACTCCAATTTATCACAGCAGTGGCCGAGATTCATTCAAGCACTTCAGTGGGCTGCCCTAAGTGCAACGGTCATGCCTAGACGTGGGTCCCGTGCACTCTGTGTCACTGGAACCAAGGTGCACCTGGCTGATGAGCCCTAACTGGAGTGACACCTGTCCTGGGTTGCTTGTGTTCTGGTTTAGGGAGGTCCTGGCAGTTTGGTCTGGACTGTTCCTATTGGAGCAGGGTCAAGACTGATTTGCATATGGCTGGTTCCAAACTGAGATTGCAAAACAACGATGAAGTGGGATGCAGCCTGAGTAATTACCAGGTGCTGTGATTAATTCAAGGATGCCATCCATCACTTTCTGTATACTTTTTTTGAGGACAGTAAAATACAGCCATACTTTGGGTGCACTGGGCCCATAAGCCCACGAGGCGCACAGTCCCACTGCACTTGCTGCTCTGTTGATAGCTATGCCCTTCAGAGGGGCCTCTTGCCCTGGACCCTGCAGCCATGGATCAGTGCTGCAAGGCTCAGATCAGCAGGCTTCCTCCCTTGGGTCTCTCAGCACTGAGCCATCACTGGGAGGCCTCAGGGAGGAAGGACCTTTCCTGACCTTCGTGGATGTAGGTCATGGCCGTGCGGTGCATGCGAGAAGGGAACAGTGGGCATAGTAATGTAGCCATGTGGCCTGATGCAAGAAAATGATGCCAGACAGTAAAACACAGCCATAATCTGAGTGCAATGGGTCCGCAACTTCCATGAGCCCTGGTGCCACTGCACCAGCTTCACCACTGACAGCTATACCCCTGAGAGAGGCCCCCAATGACCCTCATAGCCATACTCTTGTGCTTTTAAGCTCATGGCCTGGTGCCTGCTCCCCCGAGTGTCCAACCACGGCCGACTGCAATGCCCGGTGAGGGAGGGCCTCTCTCAGGCCTCACAGCTCTGAAACAGGACTGCAATGCCCGGGGGAGGGAGGGCCTCTCTCAGGCCTCACAGCTCTGGAACATGGTTGCAATGCCCAGGGGAGGGAGGGCCTCTCTCAAGCCTCACAGCTCTGGAACATGACTGCAATGCCCAGGGGAGGGAGGGCCTCTCTCAGGCCTCACAGCTCTGGACCATGACTGCAATGCCCGGGGGAGGGAGGGCCTCTCTCAGGCCTCACAGCTCTGGAACATGGCTGCAATGCCCAGGGGAGGGAGGGCCTCTCTCAGGCCTCACAGCTCAGGGAACATGACTGCAATGCCCGGGGGAGGGAGGGCCTCTCTCAGGCCTCACAGCTCTGGAACATGGCTGCAATGCCCGGGGGAGGGAGGGCCTCTCTCAGGCCTCACAGCTCTGGAACATGACTGCAATGCCCAGGGGAGGGAGGGCCTCTCTCAGGCCTCACAGCTCTGGAACATGACTGCAATGCCCAGGGGAGGGGGGGCCCATCTCAGGCCTCACAGCTCTGGACCATGACTGCAATGCCCAGGGGAGGGAGGGCCTCTCTCAGGCCTCACAGCTCTGGAACATGACTGCAATGCCCGGGGGAGGGGGGGCCTCTCTCAGGCCTCACAGCTCTGGACCATGACTGCAATGCCCGGGGGAGGGAGGGCCTCTCTCAGGCCTCACAGCTCTGGAACATGGCTGCAATGCCCGGGGGAGGGAGGGCCTCTCTCAGGCCTCACAGCTCAGGAACATGGCTGCAATGCCCGGGGGAGGGAGGGCCTCTCTCAGGCCTCACAGCTCTGGAACATGGCTGCAATGCCCAGGGGAGGGAGGGCCTCTCTCAGGCCTCACAGCTCTGGAACATGACTGCAATGCCCGGGGGAGGGAGGGCCTCTCTCAGGCCTCACAGCTCTGGAACATGACTGCAATGCCCGGGGGAGGGAGGGCCTCTCTCAGGCCTCACAGCTCTGGAACATGACTGCATTGCCCGGGGGAGGGAGGGCCTCTCTCAGGCCTCACAGCTCTGGAACATGACTGCAATGCCCGGGGGAGGGAGGGCCTCTCTCAGGCCTCACAGCTCTGGAACATGACTGCAATGCCCGGGGGAGGGAGGGCCTCTCTCAGGCCTCACAGCTCTGGAACATGACTGCAATGCCCAGGGGGGGGAGGGCCTCTCTCAGGCCTCACAGCTCTGGAACATGACTGCAATGCCCAGGGGAGGGAGGGCCTCTCTCAGGCCTCACAGCTCTGTAACATGACTGCAGTGCCCGGGGGAGGGAGGGCCTCTCTCAGGCCTCACAGCTCTGGAACATGACTGCAATGCCCAGGGGAGGGAGGGCCTCTCTCAGGCCTCACAGCTCTGGAACATGACTGCAATACCCAGGGGAGGGAGGGCCTCTTCCAGCCTCACAGCTCTGAAACATGACTGCAATGCCCTTGGAAGAGAGGCAGGTAGCACAGCAATGCTGCCATGGGTGCTGGTGGAAGGAAAAAGCACCCGCTCACTCTTGTCCACTGCCTGTATGGTAAAATAAAAGAGCATTGGGCACTTAATACCCCTGGGCCCAGTGCCACTGCACCTGCTGCACTTCAGAAGGCTATGCCCCTGCCTGATGGCAATGCCCAGGCAGACAGGGAATCGTTAGGCCCCTCTAATTTGCATGCAATGTGAAATCACAGGAAATGACATCACAGGACATGAACTTTGACATCAACCTTAGCACAGTGCCATGATGTAGAGCAGTGAGACCTTTTCAATGGGGCCAACGGAAGGGGCCCACACAAGCCACCCCTCCCCCAACCCCAGGGCCTCTCCGACATGGTGTAGCACTAAGAGGATTGGGTAAGGGAACCCACTCACCCTTGGGCTTCGCAGCACATAAGCATGGCTTCAAGGAACAGGGGAGAGGGGCCCTCCCCTTGGCCTGACAATGCTACACCATGGCTACGAGGCATAGGGTAGGAGCCTCCACTCCCTTAGGCCTTGCAACCATGGCTTAGTGCTGCCAGGCCCAGGAGACGGGACCTAGAATAGGTGACCCCTCTACCATTGGCCTCACAACAATAGTGTAGCACTGCAAGCCCCGCGGAAGGGTGTTCCCTCCCATGGACCCCCGCACCATGGTTCACAGCTCTGAGGACCGTAGGAGAATTGTCCCATCCTCAGACCTCACAGCCATGATGCAAGGCCCATGGGATGTGGCCCCACCACACTGACAATTATATCCATGGTCTGGTGCTGTAAGACCCAGGGAAGGAGAGCCCCCTTCCCGCGACCTCACAGTGATGGTCCCAGCCATCTCTGCAAGAGCCAGGTAGGGTGGAGCTTTGACGTGGCTTCTGCCCGCCACCCTTTGGGTAACTAGGATGTGGCGTACCGCCAGAGCTGCTGACTTTGGAACTGGAGAACCAGGTTAGAGCCTCAGTGTCGGCTCAAGATCCTGTGATTCTGGGCAAATCACTTAGTCTCTCCATTCCTAAAAAAACAATATGTGTCTGTGTGTAATGTAACTGGTGCCCATGTAAAGCCCTTCAATACCTTGGGTGGAGTTGGCGCTAATTGAAACTTCTAAAAGTGGGTTTTTGGTATTTGCCTTCACATGCGTTTTCTGATGCAGTAAACACCAATACACATGTATATTACATGTGTATTGGGAATATTATTGGGAATATGTTATAAATAAGCCATTTGATGAATTAAGATCACCTTGGTGCCTGATGCAATAATTATTGCAGACGAGTCATGACTTGCTGTGTGCAGTAGAGTGTGAGGAGAGACTTAACTCTCTACTCAGGAGCAATAGACTCCTCCCTATCAGCAACAAGGATCACATCGCCTGTTCCCACCCTATCAGCAACAAGGATCACATTGCCTGTTCCCACCCTATCAGCAACGAGGACCACATTGCCTGTTTCCACCCTATCAGCAACAAGGATCACATCGCCTGTTCCCACCCTATCAGCAGCAAGGATCACAATACCTATTCCCACCCTATCAGCAACAAGTATCACATTGCCTGTTTCCACCCTATCAGCAGCAAGGATCACATTACTTGTTCCCACCCTATCAGCAACAAGGATCACATCACTTGTTCCCACCCTATTAGCAACAAGGACCACATTGCCTGTTCCCACCCTATCAGCAACAAGGACCACATTGCCTGTTCCCACCCTATCAGCAACAAGGATTACATTGCTTGTTCCCACCCTATCAGCAACAAGGATCACATTGCCTGTTCCCACCCTATCAGCAACAAGGATCACATTACCTGTTCCCACCCTATCAGCAACAAGGATCACATCACCTGTTCCCACCCTATCAGCAACAAGGATCACATTGCCTGTTCCCACCCTATCAGCAACAAGGATCACATTACCTGTTCCCACCCTATCAGCACCTGTTCCCACCCTATCAGCAACAAGGATCACATCGCCTGTTCCCACCCTATCAGCAACAAGGATCACATCGCCTGTTCCCACCCTATCAGCAACAAGGATCACATCGCCTGTTCCCACCCTATCAGCAACAAGGATCACATCGCCTGTCCCAAAGTTTGGACTCCTGCGAATATTGACACACTGGCCCTCAACCTTGGTCCAGACAGACATTACATAAGAAATGCTAAGTATTCACTTATCGGGAAATTGCGTCCTTTCCTTCCCAGCATGTGCGCATGCGTACATGTGATAGTCGGAAATTCTGCCATGAATGATGCTAGACGGTGTTGATTGCTTGCTGGTTGTATCTGCCTTCGGTCGCTTCTTGGTTCACTATGCAGCAATCATTGTATTCCACTGCATTGAACTGCTCTTTCCATTATTTAAGAATAAATGCAATTACAAGGGAAGAGGGCATTTGGTTGAGCTCTTGCTTATATTTTTGTAGTAATATCAAAAAAATCTGTCAAATCCAGATGTTAGCAAAGCATATGTGCACCCAGAGTAAAGAGCGATCACGCAATGCATCATGGGTGGCAACAGAATAAGAATAAGCCTCTAAAAAAGGTGCATTCTGTGGTGAAAGAATTGTGCAAGGTGTCCTGGTCTAAAACCAGAACAGCATGCATTAGGAAAAACAGTCATAACAGAAGCTCCAAAAATACAAAAATGTAAGCATATTATGCATTGTTGAGTCGTTTCCTTTTGCGACCGTTCTCACTGTTTCCTGCGGTCACTGTGGTTGGGTGATGACGTGTTTCTTCGGGTAGGTGACTCAGGCGTCTGTCGTTTAAGTTCTTTCATGCTTCCTGTTCTTGGTTTCCGGTGTGTCTGAACCACCAGCACTCCCTGCAGCCTCCACCCCTTGCAAGTTGTGCCAGTGGCGTAACGAAACTTGAGGGCCCCCCCCTGCAAACTACATGGAGGGCCCCCCCTCCCATCCTCCGTGCCATTCTAGAGCTCTCAGGCCCGCGGCCCTCCATACTGCAGGGGATGCGGGGCTATTGTTACGCCACTGTCACCAATACAGCCGTTATAAGTAACACTGGATGGTGAAGTTAAAGGTTGGGCTTAGTCTTCCAGCAGGCTATCATAGGTGGTGGTCCATTCATTACAGGGTCCCTGCTATCAGTACGTCGTGGAAGTTTGCCCAATGTAAGGTGGGTTTCTTGATGCAGACTCCGGTCATGATATACAACATCGGGCCCACTCATCGTTCAATTTTGACAAAAGTGCATCCACTGCTCCTTCTCGTTTCCGTTTTAAAACATTAGACAACGCGACAATGCAGTATTTCAAAAGCAGATGTAACTACAAAGAGCCCCTTTTGATAATACATTTTTATTAGTAGACAATAGCAATCTTAAGAGGCATTGCATAGCTTCATACACACTTCCATCACAGTCTCTCTCTCTCTCAGTCAGTCAGTCTATTTCTCTCTGTCATTCAGTCTCTCTCAGTCATTCAGTCTCTCTCAGTCAGTCAGTCTGTCAGTCAGTCAGTCTCTCTCTCTCTGTCAGTCTGTCAGTCAGTCAGTCTCTCTCTCTCTGTCAGTCAGTCTCTCTCAGTCAGTCAGTCTATCTCGCTCTGTCATTTAGTCTCTCTCAGTCAGTCAGTCTCTCTCAGTCAGTCAGTCAGTCTGTCTGTCAGTCAGTCTCTCTCTCTCTCAGTCAGTCTGTCAGTCAGTCGGTCTCTCTCTGTCAGTCTCTCTCAGTCAGTCTCTCTCTCTCAGACAGTCTGTCAGTCGGTCGCTCTCTCTGTCAGTCTCTCTCTCTCAGTCTCTCTCTCAGTCAGTCTCTCTATCAGACCCTCTCTCTGTCAGTCTTTCTATCTCTCTCTTTCTGTCAGTCTCTCTCAGTCAGTCAGTCTCTCTCTTTCTGTCAGTCAGCCTCTCCCTTTCTGTCAGTCAGTCTCTCACAGTCTCTCTCTGTCAGTTTCTCTCAGTCAGTCAGTATCTCTCTTTCAGTCATGGAATTATGCGGCAGGAGAGGGCCAAATTATGCAGCAGAGTTGAGTAAATTATGGAGCAAGGAAAGGCAAATTATGCTGTATAATGCAGTACATCTTGTAATAATGTTCCTTATTTCATCATTTTTAAACCTGATACATTGGCTGCACCTCGATAGAACCAGTTTAACACCCAAATATAGCAGTAAGCAACACAGGGTGACCAGTCCACCCTTGCATAGGGCCTTCTACTGCGCAGCAGTACGTGCCTCTGCATTTGTAGTCATTTTTAAACCATTTGAGCTAGAAACACATTTTTTGAGGGTAAAATCTGCAGATTATGCTTTAGATTATGGATTATGCGGCAAATGCAGCAAATCTATAATTATGGAAAAATTACCGCAGCCGCACAATTGCATAATTCCAGTGGCCCTGCCCATATCCCGACAGCACCCGGGCCCTGCAGGTCTAAAGTTTAGGATGACAAGACAGGACCTCTTGTGACCAGAGCACAAGGAAAGTTTCATTACTGGAGATCGGGGACTGAAGCAACAGGAAGTGATGCCACCACCACAGGAAGGACAGTCTGCACGGACCCGATTCACAGAACTAATTTAAGATAAAATCCTAAACTTACTATCATTTTGGTATTCACAGAAGGCACTTACTCATCAATGAGTAAGTGCCTTTTGTGAATACCAAAATGAGTAAATGGTAGTAAGTTTAGGATTTTGTGTTAAGTTAGTTCTGTGAATCGGGCCCCACGTGGGTCTGCTTTGTGAGCGCGCATCTACTTATGCTGAGGGTGGCAGTAACGACAGACTCTGCGGCAGAAGCCTGCACATGAGTAAGGTTTCCTCAAAGGGATCCGAGGAGGCACTTGACACCCCATGGCAAAGAGACCCCCACAAAGCGTCCAAGATTCACTGTTGACAGTCTAATCTTAAGGATTTTAGGGGCCACTGGCATGACATATTTGGGGCCACAGTTTGGAACAAAGTTACATTTTATTACCCATTTCCTGCTAATTTAAGACCTCATGATGCTAAATAGTACTAAATGATATGTTAAACCTTAACTGGGACTCACAAAAACGGTTGAACTATGTCTTACTTTGGACCCCAAAAATACTCAAAATGACACTGGGTGGTGAGATGGAGGCAGAGGTAGAGGTAGGCACAGAGGTGGATGGAGAAACAGGATATGCAGAGGTCAAATAAAGAGACATTTCACTTTCTCAGGTCCCAAGCTGGAATGTGGGGGC